>NW_026913060.1:1800000-2114203 GCF_034315485.1 Pezoporus occidentalis | reverse complement strand
GCATCAGCCCACCCCACAAGCGTCTAGAGGTTCCTCTGGATGGCATTCCTTCCCTCCAGCGTATCAACCAAACCACACAGCTTGGTGTCATCGGCAAACTTGCTGAGGGTGCACTCAATCCCACTGTCCATGTCAGCAACGAAGATGTTAAACAAGACCGGTCCCAACACCGATCCCTGAGGGACACCACTCGTCACTGGTCTCCAGCCAGACATTGAGCCATTGACCACAACTCTTTGTGTGCAGCCATCCAGCTAGTTCTTTATCCACTGAGTGGTCCATCCATCAAATTGATGTCTCTCCAATTTAGAGACAAGGATGTTGTGTGGGACAGTGTCGAAGGCTTTACACAAGTCCAGGTAGATGACATCAACTGCTCTACCGCTGTCCATCAGTTCTGTAGCACCATCATAGAAGGCCAGCAAATTGGTCAGGCAGGATTTCCCCTTAGTGAAGCCATGCTGGCTGTCACCAAGCACCTTGTTGTTTTTCATGTGCCTTAGCATGCCTTCCAGGAGAACCTGCTCCAAGATTTTGCCAGGCACAGAGGTGAGACTGACTGGTCTGTAATTCCCTATGCCTTCCATTTTCCCCTTCTTGAAAATGGGGGTTATATTTCCCTTTTTCCAGTCATCGGGAACTTCACCTGACTGCCATGATTTCTCAAATATGATGGCCAGTGTCTTAGCAACATCATTAGCCAGCTCCTTCAGGACCTGCGGATGGATCTCATCAGGACCCATGGACTTGTGCACATTCAGATTTTTAAGATGCTCTCGCACCAGTTTCTCTCCTACATTGGGCCTAGGGTCTTCATTCTCACAGTCCTTGCATCTGCCTTTCAAGTCTTGGGTGGTGCAGTCAGAGCCTTTGCCAGTGAAGACCGAGGCAAAGAAGTCATTCAGAACCTCAGTCTTCTCCAAATCCTGTGTAGCCACTTCTCCCGAGAGCTTCCTGAGGGGGCCCACGTTGTCCCTAGTCTGTTTTTTATTTGCTATCTACCTGTAGAATCCCTTCCTGTTATCTTTAATACCTGTAGCTAAGTTTAATTCTGTGATTAGGTTTCCTAACGTGGTCCCTAGCTTCCCGGACAACATCCCTGTATTCTTCCCATGCCACCTGTCCTTGCTTCCAGTTATTACAAGCCTCTTTTTTCATTTGGATTTTCCTCAGGAGGTCCTTATCCATCCAAGGAGGTCTCCTGGCCCTCCTGCTGCACTTCCTTCTGGTTGGGATGCAACACTCCTGAGCTTGCAGCAGGTGATCCTTGAATATCAAGCAACAGTCTTGGGCCCCTCTGCCCTCTAGGGCTGTATCCCATGGAACCTTCTGAAGCAGGTTCCTCAAGAGGCCAAAGTCTGCTCTTTTGAAGTCCAGGGCAGGGAGCTTGCTGCATGCTCTTCTCACTGTCCTGAGGATCTCAAATTCAAGCATCTCATGATTGCTGCATCCAAGGCTGCCCTGGATAGTCACATTTCCAATGAGCCCTTCCCTGTTCGTGAGCACGAGGTCAAGCACGGCACCTCTCCTTGTCGGCTCCTCTGTTACTTGCAGAAGGAAGTTGTCTTCTACACAACTGAGGAACCTCCTGGATTGCTTGTGCCGGGCCGTACCATTCTTCCAACAGATGTCAGGGTGGTTGAAGTCACCTGTGAGAACAAGGGCCTGCGAGCGTGAGGCTTTTCCTGTCTGTCTATGGAGTGCTTCATCCGCAGGTTCTCCTTGATCAGGCGGTCTGTAACAGATCCCCACAGTAACATCTCCCATAGCTATATTCCCTTTAACCCTGACCCACAAACTCTCTGTGGACTGCTCACCTGTCCCCAGACAGAGTTGCATACTCTCCAGCCTATCCCTAACATAAAGGGCAACTCCCCCTCCCCGCCTGCCAGGCCTGTCTTTTCTAAAAAGCCTGTAACCTTCCATTCCAACAGTCCAGTCGTAGGAGCCATCCCACCATGTTTCTATGATGTCTATTATATCATACCCCTGTACACATGCACACATCTCTAATTCCTCTTGTTTGTTCCCCATGCTACGGGCATTTGTATAGAGGCATCTGAGCTGAGCTCCAAATGAAGCCGGCTCATTGGCTGGAGCAGGTGGGATATCTCTACATTGCTCCAAGCATTTATTATAGGTTCTGGCAACTGACTGGGTGTGTTGGGATGGAATGATGACCCCCTCCCCCAACACATCTAGTTTAAAGCCTCCTTGACCAGTCTGGCAAGCCTCCTACCAAAACTGCTCTTTCCCTTCATCAGACCAGCTCCACCAGCCCCCACTAGACCTGGCCTACAAACTTGGGTCCTGTGTTCAAGACACCCAAACCCCTGACTATGACACCACCCTTTTAACCAGTTATTAACCTGGCTAATGCTCCTAGCTTTATTTAGGTCCTCCCCTGTACCCTGGAGAATTGATGAAAAGACCACCTGAGCTCCAGAGCCCTTAACCACCTCCCCCAGGGCTCTGTAGTCCTTCTTTATGTTCCCCAGGCTACTACTATCTATATCCCTAGCACCCACATGTATCACCAGGAGTGGGTAATAGTCCATGGGACTTACTAGGGTAGGCAGCCTCTCTGCCACATCCCTGATCCGTGTCCCCGGTAGGCAACACACCTCCCTTGAGACGGGGTCTGGCCGGCAGACAAGTGCTTCTGTCCCTTTCAGTGTAGAGTCCCCTACTACTACGACCCACCGCTTTTTCCTAGCAGCACCAGTAGAGAGCATCTTTAGCAGTGCATCAGCCGGCTGTTTCTGGCTCGAGTGCGCTTCCTCATTAGCCCCCTGCAGGACAGCAAAGCGGTTCTGCGTGGGGACAGGGGATTTAGGGGGAAGCCCCTTGCTTTTGGTTGTCCTTTTCCTCCTTTTTTTTTGTTGTTTTTTTTTTTTTTTTGTCGCTAATTTCCAGCTTCCGAGGTTAACGGCCTCCTTCTTTCCTTCATGAGGCAGGGGTGAAGCTAGAGGCCCCTGCACAGTTTGGGCCTGGAGCAAGCATTCCTGCTTCCTCTCAGCTTCCCTGACATCTCGCAGCCTATTAACAGCATCCCGCAGCTCAGCCACCTGCTGCAGGAGGACCTCCACCAGGGAGCACCGAGCGCAGCCCTGCCCGTTGTGCACCATTCCCTCACCAGACCAGTGCAGGCACTCTCCTCTCTACACCCCGCACTCTCCTCTCTACACCCCGAGCTCTGCACTGCAGCCTCCCCTCTCATCGGCTCCGTCTGGGTGCCTACGCTGGCCACCGCTGGGGCAGCCAGAGCAGAGCTCCCGGACCGGGCCCTGCTCCCACGCCGAGTGCTCACCATCCTGTGCAAACCGCCCCGACCCGCTCTGTTCGCCGCTCTCCCCGGGGCAGGTTTTTACCCACTCAGGGCTGGTGCCGCTGCTTCAGGCTCCGCCCCGTGTGAGTCAGCTGCTCGCTCTCGTCAGCTGAGCTGCCGGCTCCTGGGCAGGTCCTGTCGAGGACTTGAGGCTCCCTCGGTGGCTCTCGCGGCTCTGAGTTGAGGCTCCTGGACGCTGAGCTCCCCCCCGCTCCGGTGTTGAAGGCGTCCTCTCTCGAGCTGCTCACCTCAGCAATTGACATAAATAAACATAAAAGACTCAGAGTGCAAATTTCTTCTCTTTATAGATGGAAGTGGATGGGCAACCTCAGTTTTTTGTTTTTTTTTTTAAATGAATAATAGAAGATTTTCTAAAGAGATAACAGTATAACCCCTAATCTTTCTTTTCAAGAATCATATACAAAATCTTGGAAAAGACTTCCTCTCTGCTCAAGCTGGGAGAAACAAAGTTGTCACATGCCTATGAAAAATCTACTTGCTTCAGAAAAAGCTCAGTACATTTCCTTTTCTAAGAAGAAAGTGGGATATATTTGACCTCCACAACCTTGTATGGGATTAGTTCATGAAAAAAAGGTGATTCAGGGAACCTTTGGTGGGGATTCTTCTATCTGTTATAGACACAGCCATATCACTCCATCTCTTTGTGCCTCGGTTTCTCAGTGGCATAAGACTGTGAGGCAAAAGCTCTTAAAAATCTAAACTCCCACTTTTTTTGCTAGAGCAGGCCTCCATTTTCTTCCAGTGACTTTAGCAAACCCTTTACCATTGTTTTGAGAAAGAACAGGAGAGAAGATGACATGAACTTCTTAACTTTTCAAATAATTTCTGTCCTGCAGCCTGATAAAATTTGTTTGATCCTCCCATTCTAAACCTTTGAGGTGGCTGCCTGTTCTTTATACTGATGAAATCAAAAGGAATTTCAAAGGAAAAATGACAAAACAAATAGAATGAAGTCTTGCCAATCATCCTGCTTTGTAGGGGGCTAATTTATGATTAAACCTCTTAAAATCCCCATTAAACAAAACATAAAGTGATAACTTCTTCTTTTGTCTGTGGTAAAATAGTGTGGTCTCCAACTGTATCAAGCAAGTTATTTTCTTTAAGTAACCCCTTCACATAGATTCATCAGCCTCCAGTGATTCAGTGCTTATATTTTGCCCTCTAACTAAGCAGAGGCTGAGACAAGAAAACATGTAGTGTTCTGTACTGAGGTTAATTTCAGATCTGGTCTAAAAATGGAAAAATTAAGGGGTTCATTAACTAGTTACTACTGTGCTTGAACGCAGTGTAATGAGGAAAATTGAGAGGGTCTGTCTGGATTGCTTAATGTAATAATTAACGTTCCGGAAGAAGAAACAAATTTTATGTTATTTAACTTCGCAGATGATTTAAATTTAGGAGAAGCTTCAAACACCACTCAAGACAGAAATAACAAAGGACTCTAAAAAGATTCTGAAGAATAGCAAAAAATATATAAAGAGATTCAGCTCAAGAAATTATGTCCCAGGCTGATAGTATGCAGAGGAAAGTTATCCACCAGGTAAACAGATAGAAGGAAGGAACTGCAATGTTTTCAGTGTTACAGGAGTGTGACAAAAGAAATGCCAGTTTGGCACAGAAGCAAAGGATAAAAACCTAACTTATTTCATTAGCAGTGCCATCCAGCTGAACCCATAGCCCTGTATTGGTATCTTGTTGGGGTTATGGAAACCTCACTGTGCAGGGCATTGTACAAATGCCCTCTGTGAAGACCAGCATTCTCTTCAACTTAACCTCCTGCCCCATTCCCTTATGCCTTCTCGCTTTCTTTATTCCTCTGCTATTTATTTCTTTTCTCTATTTCATCCTTATAACCTCACACCTGACAGCATTATATCTACTGAGAACAGCCTGACAACAAGACAGCTTATAAAACTATAGACCCAGTCAGTGACCCAGTAAAACATTTGGAGCCTGGGAATCTTTATAAGATTTAAGTCAATAAACTACGATCACAAAAGAAAGCAGGTTAAAACACACACCAACAAGGAATACTGTACAGATATTTTTTTCCCCTTTATACAGGATAGGAGTGTGATTTTGAAGGAGAAGAAATTAGAATATTTTCAGTATTTTTTTCATCCCATTTTCCCCATTTTGAACTCCAAAGCTACTATTGTAAACAGTTTGGGACTTCCCTGTCCTGCACCCTAACCTTACTATTTTCTTCTTTTTGAAAGGAAACAAAAGGAGAAAATTAATTTCAGAGGCTGATGATCTGACCCCAACCCACCCCTCAGTTTCTGTTCTTACACACTGCTTTAACACCTAAATGACTTTCAGGCACCTGGTGTTCAAGGGATCCAGGAGCCAGAAACAGTTATTTAGTTCTTAGTCTTCTTCGGGAGACATTACAAATACTGTCTATGCATGTGACTGTACCTCTGTAATAATTTTTTTAGCTCTTTGGCAACTGTCGATCATATTTGAGAGCAGGAGATTAGGCTGAATGATATTAAGTTCTCACGTGAAAATAAACAGTAACCAGCTAGAGGAAACAGAACTCTGTAATTACCTAACAAAAAACAAAAAACAACCAACCAACCAAACATACAAACAAAAACCAAAAAGCGAAACAACCCCACCCCCAGAAAACAGCACTAGGAATTCAAGCATTATTAGATGGCAGCAAATCCACAGGGTGGAGGAAAAGGGATGTTGCAAATAGTCTATGTGCTGAAAAATATATAACCCAAGGCTTATTAGGGACTGGAGAAGTGGGACACCATAACAAAACCCACAGAAATCTGCCTTTAGTAGTACTGGCCTTTGCTTGGCATGCTTGGTAGTTTTGAAATCTGCATTCAGATAGAGCTTGTTTGTGGTCATCAGCTCACCTGGAGAAGCACAAAAGTCACTGTTCAAATTTAATCAGTTGAAAAGCTCATTACGTCCCATTAAAAATAGACACAGCGTTTTGTCTCAATGTTCTCAAGAAAAAAGAAAAAACAACAAGCAAACAAAAAAAAAATGACAAAACCCAACACTTCAATCAGTTCTTTTTATGGATATTTCTGCTGTGCTCTAAAATGCAAGCAAGTATATAGCTCAGGTCCTATAGATTTTGCTTTCAACGGTAGGAGGCTTAGCACTTAACTAACTTAGAAGAGGTCTTTAAATATTACTGCAACAGCTGTTTATTATACTGAAGCCCTCAGATCTTCCACAGGTATTAATTTTTCAGTAACCCCTTACTGATCAAGCAGAATACATTCCTAATCAGCACATGGACTTCTCTGAGCTATACCTTTCTTTCTTGAACTTGTGATGCAAGCTGAGGAAATTTCTCTCATTTTCTCTTTATGACTGCTGATGATACATCCAATAGTGAAGGAAAGAAGCTGACATAGGAGAGGATGCATCATATCCCCAGCTTCAGGGACTGCTGATTAGGACATTTACAGTTTTACCAGCTGAGCTGATAATTTGTCCCTACTCTTCAATCACAGGACTGTGCTATGAGCTAATTCAATAGCTAAATATTTTGTAGTGACATATTTCTTGGTCCAAAAGTGACACAGAAAAAGGTAATTATATCCTACTGTTACAAAAAATAAAAATAGACAATGAGCCCCATAATTTTTCACATATGAGCTGCGATTTTCTTGTCCCTTTACACCGTGAATTTTTAGTATCCTTTCAACAAATGATTTCCCAAATGGAGTTTTTACAAATGGTGTAATTCTGGTAATACAGCCATAAATATTTTTTTTGTTAGACAGATATCAGAGTGCAGGTGCAATGTCGCTTCCATTTATTCCATTTTGAGAGGTAACAGATTACAGCACCATCTTTTCAAATCAGGTATCTCAATATACTTTCAGAGGGTGGGCTCTTTCCAGTCAGAAGCAGCTTTGCATGCAACCATTGACACCTGTAGGTGGAAAGTATGAAAGATAATCACATCCTTCTAAATCAGCTGTACTTGTCAGTGTAAATAGGCTAGCTTTCAGCACAGGGTTATTCTGGCTTTTTTTCTGTGTGTGGGGTGATGGTGTTTTTCTTTTTCCTTTGTTTTTTTTTTTTTGAGATAATTAGTAAGAAAATAAAACCTTATTGCATTCTGAGTAGTACTTAGAGAAAGACATAAAAAGAGAAAATATCTTTTAGCAAGAAGATTACACTGTAGTAAATCCCACCCAGTATAATCATTGAGATCCTTGGTTACCCAGCACAACAAATTAGAGTTTGGAACCTCTGAAAGCTCTTTAAGCCCAGCCATGTTTGGAGAGGGGAGCTGCTATATAATTTTTGAATAGATGCACTTCAGACATAGCCAACTAGACTGTGACATTCATTGAAAGATTCCTATGCTTGTTTAGCTTGCTGTGCCAGCATATAATTTGGGGAAAATAGCTTTTACTTGATTTACCCAAAAAAAATTTCACAAAAGTTAAGAACAGCAAACAGCCATCTCTTGATTTGAAAACATAAAGCACCGTATAATTGCTATTTGTCATACCTAGCACAATATTGATTTCAGGATAAATTATCTCCCTAGATGAAAACATAAATCTGAATTGTGCATTCTGCTGGGCATGAGTTATCCAAACACTCATCTGAAGTCATGCCTTCAAGTATTCTGCTTTCTTTAACTCCATTACTTTTGTAGCTTGTAGTAAGAAGACAGATGAAATTGATCAGTTAAGTCTGGTCTTCTGCACCCATAATGTGTTGCTTTGTTACCTCATTAGATCCAACTACTTCTGCTTGAATAATAAGATAATTTTAAATAATTCAAATGGTGAAGTTACCACCACCCCCTCTCAGAAGGTTCATCCAGTAGTGATTCTGGCAGGTTTTAATGTAATGAAGAATAATTAGAGATACTAAATCAAAGCATATCTTCCATTACCTTAAATCTAATCTTCCAAAAATGCATTACAGGTGTATTAGCGAAGAAAATAAAGACCATAAAATTTGCTGTAAGCTTTTCAGACGTTTGATCCAAATCAACAAGTTTAGCACAGTCTTTGAACAGTTTGCCTCCTAGTTTCATGATACAATGGGGAAATTTGGATACAGGATAGATTCTGAATAAAAGCTTCATTTGTAAGACTACATCAAAAGATCTGTCAATACTGCCAAAAATATACAAGCTTCATGGGTTTTCTATCTCTTCATCATTCTTTTACATGCCTCAAAGGATTGGAAAATAAAGTTGAATAAATAACAGCCTAAAGTATCAAGTTCAAAATACAAGCCCAGGATGCGATTCCTAAAAGTGATGAACTTTGCATCACCTGGTTTATCACTGGCAAACTTGGAAACAGCGTAATTTTCATGCCATAGGAAATACTCGATTTTCCAAGCCAAAAATGCCTGTGGAAGGTATGCATCACACTCCAGGGACATGTCTTGAATTTTACCTCCCTGTTTGTGGACCCATAGTAAAATGTTATTGAGAATACAAAACAACAGAAAACATAAAACTTTGTAAAATGAAACTGACATCCTGGAACTTCACATCAAATCAAACTTCTGGTACCTATCATCCAGGGTAGAAGAGATTAAATTCTTCCATTTGAACATATCTGACTGCCAAGAGGTTTAAAAACTTCAAAGATAATAAGTAGAGAGGGCATTAACTGCTCAATAAAAACTTCAGCATTCCTTCCCTCTTAAAGAAACATTCCATTTCCATACATTATTTATTGTGCTGCTATTTTCATGAGTGACTAAATTTCCTATCATTTCCTTCTTTATTCAAAGTGATTTTCAATGCTAGTAAACCACCCAGTTCAGCAGTGCCGCCATGCCTTTTTGTAGTGCCTAGAGATCTCTGGATCCAGAGTGCTGCGCCAGAAGATGCAAGGAAGGGCTGGAGGAAGCATCACACCGCACACCCCTTCAATCCCACACAGGGTGCATTACTGTCTGGTGCCCTGGGGGACAAGTCAGGATATTCTGGATCGTGCATTTCCAAGGAAGTTATCCTGGTGACAGTAAATTGTGTGAGGTTTAGGTCAACCTCCCTCCAACAAAGTGAATAAAGTGCAGGGAGATTCTCCCCATGATGTATCTTTCATATATAAATTTTGATACATGGTTTCTTGTCAGTCCCTTTTTGAGGCCACTGCAAAGACTTACTGCAGTAATACTGAGATCTCCTGACATGTTTTCTCTTTTAGGTAAGCTGCCACTAACAGCACATGATACATCAGGGAGAAAATCTCTGCCAAAGGACGGTCCAACTACACTAACCCCATCAATCAGATAATGGAATAGGATATAGCTGTGTGTAGCAAAGGGTACCTCAATCATCTTCCCAGATTGCAATCTCATATGCAAAACTGAATACACTAGTGTAAAATAACCATGCTGGGGACAGCCTTCTCATTTTGAGGCACCTAAGTATGAGCTGATCACTAAGTCTGAAATACAGCGAACCTGTTTGTTTAGTAATGGGAGAAACTTTTTCCTGAGCTGTGGTCATGTTTTGTGCTCTCGCTACCCTGTACTTACAAAGTCAGGGCTAAAACTCTAAATGCCTTTTAGAGAGAGCACCAAAAATCCCCTTGGTATTAATTCATGCTTTTCAGAATGAAAACTGAAAGCTGGAGCTAAATATTCCATGAACAAAATGAGAAACGGAGCTGGTATTTCCCTCAGTGCTAATTGTGTAATTGATCTTCAACTCCAAGATACACTATTTTTTTTAATGGCAGCTTAGCAAGCCTTTCAGATCCCCAGCTCAGTTAGTGAAGAAACAGAGTATTTTCCCCTTTTATTTCGTATTCTAAACTTGCTATGAAATGCATTTTTTACCTTATTATTGACTTCCTCTTGTTTGCTTCAAAAGTACCACATCGGCCTTTCAAAGTGCACATTGTCCTACTTGTGCTCTCTAGACCTGCCTGTGGGTCTTTCATTTCTAGTTGCTGCAGTTCTGCTTCTCCCCAGTTTAGCAAGGCTTGATACTCCTGAAAACTTTATCTGATTATACGGGTGTATCTATATATCCCACAGAAGCAGTCTGTGGCTGGCAAGCCTATTCTTGTGAAATTGGGTGGTCCCTGCACTCTGACTCTCTGAACTCAGAAAAGATGGCTGAGGAGCTGCAAAGTAGTTATTTCACCCAAGTCAAGATTCAGAAAGGTAATCTGGGAGTCCTTCCCTCCACCCCACTTATTTCACTGGCAGAACTGGTGACTGAATTTGAAAGCAGTCTGCAGCAGGCAGTTATATTCATCAGCTTTAAGATCTTACAATCATGAACGAAAAAAAAAAATGAAAGAAATAAATGCATTTTAACCTAACCCACAAAGTGCAAGCAAATAAGGCCATTAATTTTTTACAAAATCAAATGCACTCAGTTATCTTGCTTTTGTGCAGGAAGGAGAAATGTCAGTATGAATTGATTTGAGGGGGTGCTTGGAGAGCAAAAGGGAAGAATCTCAAACTTAGTTGTTTCCCATCATTTTCCCCCCACTTTATGCACTTTAATCCCCTGCTGCAAAGAGTTTTAATAGTGATGGGGCTGCTGTGCTAATATTGATAACTGTATAGTGCTGTGCCTATTTGTCAGTTTAATGATTATGTTCACGAGAAAAATTGTTGCCTTCCTTCAGAGGCTGATGAGCTCTTCAACACATTATTACCAGAATAAATGTGAAAAGTAAAGTAAGAATTTTCAGTGGAGGGAGTAATTAAACAACCTTACCACTGAATTTTAATTAGTGATACAAGAACTATTTCACTGCTCAGCTCTAAATGTGCTTTCTGATGAGGGCATAATATCTAAATAGATCTTGTGTAATGTTCGTTTTGGAAGACACAGGAAGTGCTCAGGTTTGAAGCAAGAGGGTCATTCCCTCCAAGTCAAAGGCTTGTCCAAGACTAGGTGACTTGCAGCAGTAGCATTATCAAGGATTTTTTTATTTTTTATTTTAGGAAACATATTGAAAGGGAGTGATATGACTGGACCTACCTACCTCTGTGAAGGCTTCAGTGTCACAACAAGCCTAACAATTTAGAACAAATGTCAAGTCCAGGTCACGATTTTGCTATGTGCTGCCGGATTATTAGAAGATGCACAAAAAGGAGTGCTCTTGAGAAGTGCCAAAGTGCTAGGAAGAAGAGCTTTAGTGGAACAGCAGTTTGCATGAGATGTTCCAGATATTTAAAATCCACAGACAGAAGGAATTTTGACTAAATTTTAAAAATGCAGGATTATAGGGAGGAAAAATAGAGAAAATTCTAAGATACAAACATGTAAATACCAGTGGTTATTAATGGGACAATTTAAATTCTGATTGACTGATTGTCAAAACTATATCTATATTGTCTTCCAGAAAGACTGAAGAGAAGCTATAAGTTTACTGGAGGAAAGTGAAATAAGGACTACCATCAGTATTACACAGAGGTGAGGGTGACGCTGAATGATTAAATGAGGTCCTTCTTTACCCTTGTACCCTTGGCAATTCAGAGAACAGAAACTAATATTAGATTAAGTCTTCTATAATAATTAAAAAAAGAAAAAAAAGCAGTCTATGCCAAAATTTGAACTCCTCTGAAGGCTGGAGAGCTCAAATATTTTCTTAATTATTTTGCTGTCAACAGAAAGTAAGGTAGACTGTCAGAATGATTTTTATAAACCAGTAGTTACCAAAATTTTTCCCCCACAAATTATTATCAGTCTTCAGTTTCCCACAAACCACTTTGTCCATATTTTTTAATCACTTTTTTGTTTAGCATAGACTCGCAATAATATTGTACATGTAAGGTGTACTTTTACCGTGACCTCAAAAATCAGCAACACCTATGCACCATGACTAGCAACCACCACTACAGTTGTCTTCTCTTGTACGTTGTTGTAATGGTATCCTGCTGATTTATAAAGGCACTGTCCTGGGTTCAGCAGTAGCAGTCATGTTTCTCCTTCGTGGTAGCTGGTGCAGTGCTGTGTTTTGACTTCCAGCCTGGGAACAGTGATACCGATGTTTTGGTTGTTGATAAGTGATGTTTACCCTGACCAAGGGCTTTGTGAGGCTCATGCTCTGCCAGGGAGGAGGGGAAGTAGGGAGGAAGCAGAGAAAGGACACCTGACCCAAGCTAGCCAAAGAGGTATTCCATGCCACAGCACATCATGCCTGGGGTGGGGGGTAACTAGGAGTTACATGGAAGGACACAGGCTTCTGGGTGGGACTCGTTTTCTTGGCCGGTGGTATCGTATTCTTCCCTTGTTATTTTCCCTTATCATTGTTGTCGTTGGTAGTAGCGGTGGTGATTTGTGTTGTACATTGGTTGCTGGACTGTTCTTGTCTCAACCCGTGGGAGTTGCACTCTTTTGATCCTCCTCCCCGTTCCTCAGGGAGCGGGGAAGGGGAGAGCCCTGGGGGTGGGGGCGCGCTCGATTGCTCTCAGCCCGGCACCACTCAGTGGGAGTGTGTGAACAAGCTGTCTGGCTAGGGTTTAAACCACGACAGGCACTACATCTTTCACTGTGTGGAGAACATTTTGAACATACAACAATCTTACTAAAAATAATTGCTTACGTAAATTCAAAATAGTTTCATAGCCTTGCAGTCACCTGATCAAAACTGATATAACCATAAGTTTAGATGTTTGTATATACACGTATGAATGCAAACCCAAGATATCACACAGTGCTAATGGACACAAGACCACAGGCTGCATCATTAATATGCAAAAGCCATTAAGCTCCGGAACACACTGCTATGATGAAACCCTTAATAGAATGTAGACTACTGAATTAATAACATTCATTGGGATTATAGTGAGGTGCCAGCACTAATTGGAAAAGGTATTTGATCATAAAAATAGTTATCAGGATTTTTTTTTCCTATTTTTTTCCATAATGAATTTAAATGTGCAATAAATAGAGAGGAAAAGCAGGGGAGGTTAAAAAAAATTGTGCCTGGTATTCTGTGTGTTGCAAATACAAGTTAAATTAATTGCACATTTATTTCAACAATCTTTCATGTTTTGTCAAATTTCTGGCTTTGAAACCTCGGTCCAGATTAATCTGTGTAAGAACAATAATCTTAATAGATTTACATACCTGAGAAAACCTATTCAGGGGTGATCCATCTCTATGGTTGATATGCATATAGGGAAAAATCAGGCAATTAAATTTTACATCAGAGTAAATTTTGTCTCCCATCTTCTTGCTAGCTTGCAGCTAACCTGCCTCTGAAATGTATGCTTTTGGAAGGAGACACCAAAAGATTTTTTTGTTGTTTAAAGAACTGGCAATATGAAACATAACTCCTGATTTCATACATGTGATGACTGACAGTGTCAAAAACATTCATGAACAAAACTGACCAGAGTAAGAATCACAATGATGAGCTGTTTTCAGTGTAACTGTTTCATATTTTAAACTACAATTAATTTATGCTACGTATGAGATATTAATATAAATTTCAACAGGTTTTTCTCTTTTGTTTTGCTTTTGGTAAAAGAAATTATCTTAAATTGTCCTTTTCTAAAGAGCACTTTCAAGAAGAGTCTTGAAACTAATTGTTGGTGGGGTGAGGTACCTTTATGGTGTAAAATAAAACCATCTTCCTAACCTAAGCTGACTGAAAGATTAGTCCTGAAAAGTAAAAATTTCATCATCTTAAGAAATATTTGAATACAGTGAAACTGGTTCAAATGATTCAGATAAAAGCTTCCTTCCCTTCCTCCAGGACAATATCCCGTAAGGTTCTTATTCAATGATTAATATAATAAAACAGAAGACAGACATTTACTTCAGTCTGTGTTAATATGCATCTGGTAAGCTTAATTATTTCTTGATTAGGTAATACAAGAGAATGGAAACAAAAGCAACAGTGTAACCTTCCTTCAGAGAGCTGTCCTTATCCCTTGGTTTTTATCTTCTCCAATGTGTTCAGTCTCCTTTTGTATAGAATCCTTCTCATACTTCCTATCCTTTTTGTTTCCCTATTCTTACTCCCTACCTCTGCAGTAGCTTTAGAAAAGCAGCAAGAAATGCAAAGGCAGTATACCAACTATAGAGAGTCATGGAATAGGGTTAGAAAGAACCTGAAAATCATAAAGTTCCAACCCCCCCGCCATGGGCAGGGACACCTCACACTAAACCATATCACCCAAGGCTCTGTCCAACCTGGCCTTGAACACCACCAAGGAAGGAGCATTCATAACCTCCCCGGGCAACCTATTCCAGTCCCTCAACACCCTTACAGTGAAGAATTTCCTCCTTCCATCCAATCTAATCCTCCCCTGTTTAAGAATTAACCTGTTACCCCTTGTCCAATCACTACAGTCCCTAATGAAGAGTCCCTCCCCAGCATCCCTATAGGCTCCCTTCAGATACTGCAAGGCTGATATGAGGTCTCCATGCAGCCTTCTCCAGGCAGAACAGCCTGAACTTTCTCAGCCTGCCTTCATACGGGAGCTGCTCCAGCCCCGTGATCATCCTCGTGGCCCTCCCCTGGATTTGTTCCAACAGTTCTATGTCCTTTTTTATGTTGAGGACACCAGAACTGCACACAGTACTCCAGGTGAGGTCTCACAAGAGCAGAGTAGAGGGGCAGGATCACCTCCTTCGACCTGCTGGTCATGCTCCTTTTGATGCAGTCAGGATACGGTTGACTTTCTGGGCTGCGAGTGCACACTGCTGGCTCATGTTCATTTTCTCATTGAGCAACACCCCCAAGTCCTTCTCTGCAGGGCTGCTCTGAATCTCTTCTCTGCCCAACCTGTAGCTGTGCCTGGCATTGCTCCCACCCAGATGTAGGACCTTGCACTTGGCATGGTTAAACTTCAAAAGGTTGGCATCAGCCCACCTCACAAGCATGTCAAGGTCCCTCTGGATGGCATTCCTTCCCTCCAGCGTATCAATTGAACCACACAGCTTGGTGTCATCGGCAAACTTGCTGAGGGCGCACTCAATCCCACTGTCCATGTCAGCGACGAAGATGTTAAACAAGACCGGTCCCAACACCGATCCCTGAGGGACATCACTCGTCACTGGTCTCCAGCCGGACATTGAGCCATTGACCACAACTCTTTGTGTGCGGCCATCCAGCCAGTTCTTTATCCACTGAGTGGTCCACCTATCAAATTGATGTCTCTCCAATTTAGAGACAAGGATGTCGTGTGGGACAGTGTCGAAGGCTTTACACAAGTCCAGGTAGATGACATCAACTGCTCTACTGCTGTCCATCAGTTCTGTAGCCCCATCATAGAAGGCCAGCAAATTGGTCAGGCAGGATTTCCCCTTAGTGAAGCCATGCTGGCTGTCACCAAGCACCTTGTTGTTTTTCATGTGCCTTAGCATGCCTTCCAGGAGAACCTGCTCCAAGATTTTGCCAGGCACAGAGGTGAGACTGACTGCTCTGTAATTCCCTATGTCTTCCATTTTCCCCTTCTTGAAAATGGGGCTTATATTTCCCTTTTTCCAGTCATTGGGAACTTCACCTGACTGCCATGATTTTTCAAATATGATGGCCAGTAGCTTAGCAACATCATTAGCCAGCTCCTCCAGGACCTGCAGATGGATTTCATCAGGTCCCATGGACTTGTGCACATTCAGGTTCTTAAGAAGGTCTCGAACCAGTTCCTCTCCTACATTGGGCCTAGGGTCTTCATTCTCACAGTCCTTGCATCTGCCTTTCAAGTCTTGGGTGGTGCAGTCAGAGCCTTTGCCAGTGAAGACCGGGGCAAAGAAGTCATTCAGAACCTCAGCCTTCTCCAAATCCTGTGTAGCAGTTCTCCCGAGAGCTTCCTGAGGGGGCCTGCGTTGTCCCTAGTCTGCCTTTTATTTGCAACGTACTTACAGAATACCTTCCTGTTATCTTTCACATACCTAGCCAAGTTTAATTCTAATTGAGCCTTATCTTTCCTAACGTGGTACCTAGTTCCCGAACAACATCTCTGTTTTGTTCTGTTTTTCCCAGTCCATTTTACCTTGCTGACCTATGTCAGCCTCTGCTGTATGGGCTGCCTCTTCTCCAGAAAATTAATCATGCACTCAGGAGAAGACAAATCAAAGACTCAAGTGCCTTTGAACTGCACTGCAGATGTTAAGCTATTTCCTGCTGTGTCTTGAGCAGTCCAGCTTCAACTGGGCAGAAGCATTTGTTTCATAATATATGTCAGGATTAGAATATCAAATGATGGGTTATCAACATTGTTATATTTTCCTGCTTATATTCTTTTCTTTCAGCTGACTCAATCCTTTAAATGTGTAGATATTTGAAAATAAATCATGAAATTAGAGGTAGAAAGTTGCAGAAGGAAAGAGAGTAGTTTGTGAAGAAATTACAGAAATGAAGTTCCAAGAGGAAAGGAAACTCTGGGTTAACCTTCCTGGAGCATGACAGACACCATCATTCTTTGCTGTGAATGATGGGGATTTTGCAGTGGGTTTTTTTGGGGAGAGGATTGTTTTAAAGTACCAACTCCCTGACTAATATCTATTGAAACATATACACAAGTACACACACACATGCTTCTGAGGTCTCCTGAGAGCAATTTGCATCTCCAAACTGGATTAAATTAGATGTTATAAGATTTTTATCAGATGTGACAGGATCACGATTTGAGGTTGGACAGTTACAGGAAAGACCTTCTGACTGTGACAAAGTTGAAATTAGTTGTCTTTAATTGAAGCTCAGCAGTGTCAGAAGTTTGTTTTGTTGCTTTTTAAAACTGAGTTTTGTGAAGTTTAAGACATTCAGAGAATTCTTGCTACTATTTTTGGCACAGAGAGCCTGAGTAGAAATATGCAAGTTCTATTTTTACTATAAACCACCACTTAAGAACATGGAAACACACACTTCTGAGAAATGAGTGAAAAAAAAAAAAGTGATTTTCATCAGTAAATACTTCTGAAACACTGTAACATTGCAGTTGAAATGGGAATTTTTTTTTCTATATTTGAATGAGAATTACTGGAATATTCTTAGTGACTGAAATCCTTCATATTTAAATAGACTGTTTATTACATTAAAAATATACCATAATATAAAAGTAAAAATAATACATTAATATAAAATATTTTAACCTTAGCAGGAAGAGACGGCATACTAAGGTAGTTTTAAATGCAACAAATAAAACATAAAATAAAAAATAAAAAGGAGAATAAAATAAAATTTCCTCCCTTCATAAATTGTATGATAACATAAGTTTTTCTTTTGTTCAGTACTAAAAGAAAATAGGAAATACTGGAATCACCTACAGTAGAAATTTGAAGTTTAAGACCAAAAGTCCAGGCTCAGCACTTTTTAAATCATCTTATGTTGAAGACCAGTGCACTTTAAATAGGGAAATTCAGAGAAAATATTGGTTCAACTTCATTATATTATATTCTGATGCAAATATGTTCAATGTTGCTTTTCTGATTCATTTATAAACACTGCACATTAGGCAAAGCCTGAAGTCATCGGTCATTGTTCAGTAAAAAGTTGATATATCACAACAAGAACATCAAGAATAAAAGAAAAAAAATCAGTGCTCTTGAATCAGACACGTCAATATAAAATACATGAGGTTGAGTTCAAGAAAGATAGCCTTACTATATCACTGTTCTTTTCATAAAAAAACCCAACAAACAAAACAGAAAGATTAAAAAAAAAAGATTTGAATAGAAAGAAACACAGCTCCCATAGGAAAAAGATACTTGCAAAGCCTTGAGACTTTCTCAGGCTCCTCAGATGCTAATTGCAATAGCAATGATTATTTTACAGAGCTTTAAGTCGCATACACCCTCCCTGCATTCATTGTGCGGAAGAATCCATGTACAGCAAGATGGAAAAGTCTTTGTAGGTGTTCAACAAATGGCATCAAATAAGGACACCAAACTTTAAACTAGAAAGGTACGAGAATATACTTGATGGCCAAGGGTATTACTACATCACCACACATTGCTCACGTAACAGTAATAAATCACTGGACAAAGAACAAGCAACCTCTTAATGAATACCACTCAAAATAAAGCTTGCAATTATAACATGCATATTTTAGTTGATGCCAGAATATTCCTTTAAGATGCAAAGAAAAGCACAGGCAGGGGTAGATATTTGGATTCTTTGATAACAGCTGGTTTTATAGGGCACCAGTCTGGACAATGACAAGTGGGAAAGGTTTGTCTCACAGAGGCAAAAGGATGCTGGGGCACAAATTAGCAGGGCTCATTTGGAGAGCTTTAAACTAGATTTGAAGGGGGATGGGGTTGTAGCTGGGCTTGCCCCAGTGGGGCAGCACTCCGGAATTAATGAAGACTGGGAGGCCTCCTATAATCCTAGGGTGAAATTGGTGTGCTCAGCTCGCTCCCTGGAATGTCTGTACACCAATGCGCACAGCATGGGAAATAAGCAGGAGGAGTTGGAAACCTGTGTTAAGTCAGGAGACTATGATCTGGTGGCAATTACAGAGACGTGGTGGGACAGCTCACATGACTGGAATATAGTCATGGAGAGCTATGTCCATGTATGGGTTCAGCAGTAGCAGCCAAGTTTCTCCTCCTTGGTAGCTGGTGCAGTGCTGTGTTTTGACTTCCGGCTCGGGAACAGAGCTGATAGCGATGTTTTGGTTTGGCCAAGGACTTTGTGAGCCTCATGCTCTGCCAGGGAGGAGGGGAAGCCAGGAGGAAGCAGAGACAGGACACCTGACCCAAACTGACCAAAGAGGTATTCCATACCACAGCACGTCATGCCCAGGAGGTAACTGGGAGTGAGCCGGAAGGGCTGGGAGACTGCGGGGTTGGAGGAGGTATCGGTCAGAGCTTGGTCGGGCTGAGGGGGGCAAGTTATCGGTCAGCTGGTGGTGAGGTATTGTATTCTCTTCCCTTGGTATTTCTTTTATCATTATTATCATTGGTGGTAGCAGTAGTGATTTGTGTTATACCTTAGTTACTAAACTGTTCTTATCTCAACCCGTGGGAGTTGCATTTTTTTTCGATTCTCCTCTCTGTCCCTCCGAGAGCAGGGGGAGGGCAAGAAAGGGGGGAAGTGAGTGAACGAGTTACCTGACTGGGTTTAAACCACGACATCAGAAAAGACAGGCCAGCCAGGAGGGGTGGTGGGGTTGCTCTTTATGTGCGGGAGCAACTACAATGCACCGAGTTCTGTCCAGGGACAGATGACAAGCGAGTTGAGAGTCTGTGGGTGAGAATTAAGGGGCAGGCTGGCAGGGGGGATACTGCTGTGGGTGTCTGTTACAGACCACCAGATCAGGGTGAGGAAGTTGACGAGGCCTTCTACAGGCAGCTGAGAGCGGCCTCACAGTCACAGGCCGTGGTCGTCGTGGGGGATTTTAACTTCCCTGATGTTTGCTGGAAGGACCACTTGGCAACCCAGCCGCAGTCCAGGAGGTTCCTCCAGTGTGTGGATGATAACTTCCTCCTGCAAATGGTGGATGAGCCGACCAGGAGAGGAGCGCTGCTGGATCTCATCCTCACTAACAAGGAGGGTCTGGTTGAAGCAGTAAGGGTTGAGGGCTGCCTTGGTTGCAGCGACCACGAGATGGTGGAATTCAGGATCTTGTGTGGTAGGACTAGTAGAATAGCAAGTAGAATTGCAACCCTGGACTTTAGCAGGGCAAACTTTGGCCTTTTCAAGCAATTGCTAGGGGAAATCCCATGGGCAAGGCTGCTTGAAGGTAAAGGGACCCAAGATAGTTGGTTGACATTCAAGGATTGCTTTTTCCAAGCTCAAGATCGGAGCATCCCGACACGTAGGAAGTCAAGGAAGAGGGCCAGGAGACCTGCGTGGCTAAATAGGGAATTGCTGGGTATGCTCAAGTGGAAGAGGAGAGTTTACAGGTTATGGAAGGAGGGGCTGGCCACTTGGGAGGAATATAAGGCTGCTGCTAGAGGATGTAGGAAGGCAGCTAGGAGGACTAAGGCCTCCTTAGAATTAAACCTGGCAAGAAGGGTCAAGGACAGCAAAAAGAGCTTTTTCAAATACATGGCAGATAAAACTAACACCAGAGGCAATGTAGGCCCACTGATGAACAGGATGGGTGCCCTGGTGACGGAAGATACAGAGATGGCAGAGTTACTGAATGCCTTCTTTGTCTCTGTCTACTCTGCTGCAGGCAGTCCTGAAGAGCCCTGTACCCCTGAGACCTTAGATGAAGTCAGGTCGACAGAGCGGTTTGCCTTAGTCGATGAGGAATGGGTTAGAGATCAGTTGAGCAATCTGGACATCCATAAATCCATGGGTCCAGATGGGATGCACCCGCGGGTGCTGAGGGAACTGGCGGAAGTCATTGCTAGACCACTCTCCATCATCTTTACCAAGTCTTGGGAAACGGGAGAGGTGCCTGAGGACTGGAGGAAAGCGAATGTCACTCCAGTCTTCAAAAAGGGCAAGAAGGAGGACCCGGGTAACTATAGACCGGTCAGCCTCACCTCCATCCCTGGGAAAGTGATGGAACACCTTATCCTTGGTGCCATCTTAAGGCATATCAAGGATAAGAGGGTTATGAGGGGCAGTCAACATGGCTTCACCAGGGGGAAATCATGTTTGACCAATCTCTTAGCCTTTTATGAGGAAATAACACGGTGGATGGATGATGGCAGAGCGGTGGATGTGGTCTACCTTGACTTCAGCAAAGCATTTGACACAGTCTCCCACAGCATCCTCACAGCTAAATTGAGGAAGTGTGGTCTGGGTGATCAGGTAGTGAGGTGGACTGCAAACTGGCTGAAGGAGAGAAGCCAGAGAGTTGTAGTCTATGGGGCGGAGTCTAGTTGGAGGCCTGTAACTAGTGGAGTGCCTCCAGGGTCATTACTGGGACCGGTATTATTTAATATATTCATCAATGATTTAGATGAGGGAATTGAGTGTACTATCAGCAAGTTTGCTGATGACACTAAGCTGGGAGGAGTGGCTGACACACCAGAAGGCTGTGCTGCCATCCAGCGAGACCTGGACAGGCTGGAGAGTTGGGCAGGGAATAACTTGATGAAATATAACAAGGGAAAGTGTAGAGTCCTGCATCTGGGCAGGAACAACCCCAGGTTCCAGTATAGGTTGGGAAACGACCTGTTAGAGAGCAGTGTAGGGGAGAGGGACCTGGGGACCCTAGTGGACGACAGGATGACCATGAGCCAACACTGTGCCCTTGTGGCCAAGAAGGCCAATGGCATCCTGGGGTGTATTAGAAGGGCGGTGGTTAGTAGGTCGAGAGAGGTCCTCCTTCCCCTCTACTCTGCCCTGGTGAGACCCCATCTGGAATACTGTGTCCAGTTCTGGGTCCCTCAGATCAAGAAGGACAGGGAGCTGCTGGAGAGAGTCCAGCGCAGGGCAACAAAGATGATTAAGGGAGTGGAGCATCTCCCTTATGAGGAAAGACTGAGGGAGCTGAGTCTCTATAGTTTGGAGAAGAGGAGACTGAGGGGTGACCTTATTAGTGTATATAAATATATAAAGGGGGAGTGTCATGAGGATGGAGCCAGGCTCTACTCAGTGGCAAACAATGCTAGGACAAGGGGTAATGGGTACAAACTGGAACACAAGAGGTTCCACTTAAACTTGAGAAGAAACTTCTTCTCAGTGAGGGTGACGGAACACTGGAACAGGCTGCCCAGGGGGGTTGTGGAGTCTCCTTCCCTGGAGACATTCAAAACCCGCCTGGACACATTCCTGTGTAACACTATCTAGGTGTTCCTGCTCCGGCAGGGGGATTGGACTAGATGATCTTTCGAGGTCCCTTCCAATCTCTAGCATACTGTGTGTGATATTTAAATACAATGGCCTGACATAAAGCCAGAACTGAGGGCCAGGAGAAGAAAGATATTCAGGTCATGCCACCCATGAGTTTAAGCAGAAAACTTCTATTCAAAAATCAAATTCAAATAATTTTTTTAACCCCCATAGTTTAGTGCTAACAATATTTACGTAGCTAGAATTTCAATTTATGTATTTGCTGTCGTGGTTTAAACCCAGTCAGGTAATTCGTTCGCTCACTTCCCCCCCTTTCTTGCCCTCCCCCTGCTCCCGGAGGGACCCAACTCCCACGGGTTGAGATAAGAACAGTTTAGTAACTAAGGTATAACACAAATCACTACTGCTACCACCAATGATAATAATGATAAAGGAAATACCAAGGGAAGAGAATACAACACCTCAGCACCAGCCGACCGATAACTTGCCCCCCCAGCCCGACCAAGCTCTGACCAATACCTCCTCCAACCCTGCAGTCTCCCAGCCCTTCCGGCTCACTCCCAGTTACCTCCTGGGCATGACGTGCTGTGGTATGGAATACCTCTTTGGTCAGTTTGAGTCAGCTGTCCTGTCTCTGCTTCCTCCTGGCTCCCCCTCCTCCCTGGCAGAGCATGAGGCTCACAAAGTCCTTGGCCAAACCAAAACATCCTTGTTATCAGCTCTGTTCCCGAGCTGAAAGTCAAAACACTGCAGTACACCAGCTACCAAGAAGGGGAAAAATGACTGCTACTGCTGAACCCAGGACAATTTGCATACTATTTTTTTTTCATCCTCACATCTTTGGGGGGGGAAGTTCACTTTAGTGGTACTTGGACTATTCTGTGTATAAGCATACATTCTGGTCCTTTTAACTCATGGTTATAAGTAAAGTCAACTTAGTACCTCATTTAATTCTGCATAGGAAGAGAAACTTCACTTAGGGAAATTACGTACCTCAGCCACTAGTGCTAAGGCAACGGTCTTACCTAGGAGTAGCACAAGGAACAAACTTGGCTGCTCGAAATCATAGAATCATAGAATCGTTAGGGTTGGAAAGAACCTTAAGATCATCTAGTTCCAACCCCCCTGCCATGGGCAGGGACACCTTACGCTAAATCATATCACCCAAGGCCTCATCCAGCCTGGCCTTGAACACTGCCAGGGATGGAGCATTCACAGCCTCCCTGGGCAACCTATTCCAGTGCCTCACCACCCTAACAGGAAAGAATTTCCTCCTTATATCCAACCTAAACTTCCCCTTTTTAAGTTTTAACCTGTTACCCCTTGTCCTGTTACTACAGTCTCTAATGAAGAGTCCCTCCCCAGCATCCCTATAGGCCCCCTTCAGATACTGGAAGGCTGCTATGAGGTCTCCATGCAGCCTTCTCTTCTCCAGGCTGAACAGCCCCAACTTTCTCAGCCTGCCGTCATACGGGAGGTGCTCCAGTCCCTGATCATCCTCGTGGCCCTCCTCTGGACTTGTTCCAACAGTTCCATGTCCTTTTTTATGTTGAGGACACCAGAACTGCACACAATACTCCCAGAAACATTTTTCAGATGGTGGTACATAACAATAGATTTTTTTAGTAACCAATGCAAACATACTGAAAGAAGTTTGTAATGCATATGAAGTTGTTGACTATTTAATCCATGCTGTATTGCCTTTGGAGTCCTGCTGTAATCATAAATTCTGAAAGCATTAAAAAAAAAGAACAAAACAAAACAAAAAGGTAGGTGTTTTTTTAATGTTTAACTTTTTTAAAAAGAGGAAGAGAAGGAGAGTGAGAAATGCTTTGGGATCTATTTTTATTCTGGCAGAGTTTTCATTGCTTGTTTAATTTGGTTCCCGGACTCTGTCCCCTTTTAATTCCCTTGTCATCCAGAATCTATTAAGAGGAGCTAATGCCCTCATGGCACCATCTGGCATTATTTAATATGTAACACCATCTTATAAATCAATTATAATTTATAATTAATCAAACAATTTGTATTTTTAATAATCAAAATCTCTATTAGGAAAAATCTGAATATATTAATACACCATAGCACTGTAAAAATATTCATGATCTGTGGTTGTTCTTTTTCTCTCTTTCACTGCTTGAAGACAAAAGGTTTTATTTCAAAAGCAGATATTATGCTTGAAACGAAAATGCATCATAAAATACAGGAATAATTTTTCCAAATAATAGAAGTTTTAGAAAATTTTAGAAAGGAATACAAACAGACAGGTGAACTGGAAATTGTTTTCCACTATACCCACAGCCTACATCATTCATTACAGACACTGCACAGTGCTCTGCATCATTGGGATCACCAGCAGGAATTATCTCACTTAGTATTCCATCTCACAAGTATCCCAGACTTACCCTCCAGTGTGTTCACCTATACCCAAGGACAAATATTTTTATCAATTAGATGCTGCCTGTGCTTATTCAATATTTCGTCTTTTTATCATCCTACCACAGAAAAGGCAAATGCTAGTTAGCATGGCAGTAGGGGAAAAATCGGATATGGGTGTTTCACTACAGAACAGAGTAAAATCCTTTTTTTTTTTTTTCCCCCCATAGAAATTACTTGATAGGTACTAAATTTACTTTTTTTTTTTTTAAATCTGGTATAATTCAATTGGGTTTTAACAAGAGAGCTAGAAAGAAAAAGCCAAAGATGAAAAATTAGTAATATCTGTGTCATGCTGCTCCACATTACGGTCTGAACTCTGGGTGGCAAGTGCACAAGTAGTGCACCAATATGCGTAAATGAAATAGCTAAAGATATCTGTGGCATAAACACTATACCACTATAAAATTTCTTTCTAAGGAAGTTTCACTTCAAGGGACTCCTGCTTCCACCCTCGATGAACTGCTGCCAGCAGCTGCAAGACAAACAAGGCTTTTGTGAAATTAATGAGAACTACAGAAATGGTAATAGCAGCAGCAAGCATCTTGCAGCAAATCCTCCTCATCTTGTGTTCAAAAAGGCCAGAAGAGAGCAGGACAGGAAGACAGACTGTCTGGAGACATGCTTTAGTTTCCTTCAGCAGAGCAAACTAGAGCAGACATCTGAGGCTTCTCACCTGCACCTGCGTCACAAACCATGGACTTTACCCTGCTGGGAGCCACATGTGGGTTGAGTTTAATGCTGGATGTGTGTTGACAGGCACAACTGGGAGGCAAAGTGATGAAAAGGAGTGAAAATGTGAGGAAAGGCTCTGAATCTGTCCAATGTCCCCATCCACACCAGGTCATATGCCACCTGAGCCCAGTGGCAGGGAAAGAAGTACCCCAGCAGCAGACAGGGTGTCCAGGTCAGTTTGGCTGACCATTGGAAAATGAGCACTGAAAAACACCAATAAATTTGACATCCACTTTCTCATTCTAGCCTCAAGCCTCTGCTTTTTATCTAAAGCTTCCTTTAAAGTTCAAAATTTATTTCAATGATGCATTCCTAACAAAACTTTCAAAGAATAAATATTCATTTAATTGATGATTTTGCATGGCATCAAGGAGACTTTATGGGGCCTTCACAAAGCCCCTTGTAGGCACTTATATTAGTCTTAGAAATTCTCATTTTCACCCTTCCATACAACTTTGTTACCAAGGTACAGAAGAAACGGGAACTTAAAGGAGTGCTCAAAGTGCGCATTCCTCTGCTACTTCTTCACTGTATGCAAGCATAATCCTCTTCTTGTAGTGTCACAGTTAGTGCTTGCATACAGAAAAGATTAATTTGTCAGAAACAGGGGATTACACATTTAACAGGGCCACAGGCAGGTGAACAGAGCATGCAGTGTGAGCCCCACTGGCATGCTGTTCTAACCCACCAGCTCCTAGTTCCTCATTCACTGAGATTAGAGAAGAGTTGGGATAACCAGCATAAAGAAAAAAAAAAAAAAAAGAGATAATGTTAAGCATTCCAGTATCATTTAGCTTTAAAAGCATACATTGAGGTTACTATGGAGAAGAGAAGTGATTTGGGAAAGCAGGATCACTGAGGTAATGCAGACCTGAGCTACCACATCCACCCTGAGTGATGCTACACAAATATGGGATTTAAATCTCCTGCCCCTCAGCCCCATTAGCTCTTGCTACCAAGCAGCATCACACCATTCTTTCATCAAATGGAGGGAGAGAAACCCCACTAGTCACCCACAGCAAAGAGCAGAGGAGGTAAGATCCATAGGACCCCAAGTGAAATGCCCATGGAAGGCAGCAGTTGCCAGGCTTAAAGGGACTGGCAGCTGCTATCTCTGGTAAGGACAATAGAGGCCTAGAGGGACAACACGTGGCACCTGGCTTCTTTGAGAGGCAAAACCTTTCTATTCCTTTCAGGCACACTCTAGGAAAGCCTAACTCAGATCACAACTGGGGATGTGTGTGTCTGCGGTGGAATTAACTTTAGAAAAAGGACTTCTGTATAAAGAGAAAAGCCTCCTTCCATGCTCTGCCAGTGTAACAAGGATTTTAGAAAAGAGCAGAGCATGGGAGTTATTTACCTTCTAATCCATCTGTATATTCCTCCCCTGGCTTCTAGGGCTTTTATTTACTGTGTAACGAGTCAACAAAGGGGCTAAAATAATACACACAGCTTACCTTTTGCAAGGCCTTTTACAAACACTAGTCAGATACAGAGGAGTCCCTCTGCGTCTGTTGTAATACATATATGGTCCCCAGTTGCCAAAGTACCTAGAACAGCAGCCCTGAGAGGAAGTAACACAGAGAGACTTTTCTCTGCACTTAATCCCCTTGTGTTTTCAGGCTTCCTTGATCAGCATATGTAATGCATTAAGTAGGAGATTGTGGAAATGAGCTCACGTATAGTGAGGTAAATCTTTGCATTGTCTTGTGGCCTGTGTAATTCATAACGTATATCACATTCAGGACATTCAAGTGTTCATGAATTTTAAGTTCAGTCACACTGGAGTCTCATAGCATTTTAGGGAGCAGAATTTGCACCACTTAAGATGAGTAGCTATACCAGTTTGTACCAGCTGAACACATAGCTGAAGCTACAGAAAGGAGCTTGAGCATGGATGGATGGATTAGAGCAGGAATCTGTGCTCTGCAAAGCTGTGTAAAGTGAACTGCTAGCAAATCCTCTGGCTCACCTACAGGTGCCTGTTGGCTCTTTATATTTGATCAGTGGGTGGGCAACAAACCAGGCTTCACACTTTGTAATACAATCAATGGGAAGGGTAACTCACCAGAAGCACCATTAGCTGAAACATAGACGCTGGCAGCTAACCACATTTGGCCCCTGGTGAAATCCCTGTGGGTTGATGGAATATTCTGCTGAGGGGTTTGAACTCTGAACCTTGAGCTCTGAATGCAAAATGTCACCTGCTCTAAATTAAAAACCATGCTTAAATTTGCAATGAACACCATGCTTACATATAATACTCACTTCTGTATTTTGCTGAAGCTTTTCTGCTTTTTTCGATTTAGGGAACTCTTAAACAACATGGCCTTATGAGCTCCCCAAACTCCCCAGGGAAGCTTCATTCTACAGTTCAAATATGTACTTAAAGGCCCTTCCAGTTTGGATAACTGGAACACTTGACTGTTCAAATCATGTCCGTAAGTCTTTCTTGAACTGGGACATGTAGGAGTATGTATATCCGTACTAACAATGACATACTGTATATTATTGCAGGAAGAGAATGCCTACAAACTGCAGGTTAGCCTGCCACTAATTTATTGCTGCTGGCATGCTTTCTGCCTTAAATATTATACAAATTTACTTTTCAAATACTCTTTGAGTAGATATATGTCTAAAGGGGAATATTTTATCAGATGGACATTTCAATGAAATATTTTATTTCTAAGGTAGGACGAATGGAAAGTAGCTAAAGAAATATGCTGATAGTAAAATATGCAGTGAAGGAAAGCACTTTCGGAGCAGCAGTAGCAGCTGTATGAATGACTTGCAGAATAAATTGTGTTTATAAATAAGCACGAGGATAACTTTAATGGATGTGTTTAACTGAAGCCTGTAAAGCTTTTGAGATTTTTCTCTCTTTCACTTTATCAATTTTTGTTTCTGTGGAAAAGATTAGGAAGGGGGTAAAAGGGAATATGTGCAAAGTACATGGTGTTGAGTAAAAGATACAAAAGCCAGCCTGCTTCATGTTCACCGATTTGCTCTCAGAAGCATGATCTAACTCACAAGAAATATACCTGATATGTGTATGAACAAGCAAGGGTAAGATCCAACTGGTGTCACTCACAGGTTCTAAACCTGATGGAAAGCAGCAGCTCAGTGTGATGACAATAAGATGTTGCATAAGAAATGCTGGGAGTTAAGGGCAGCCCTGTGACCCACCAGAGAATAGGCTTTATTACTCCCTGTTCTACCATCACCCAAGGAAATTCACTCTAAAGAAAATAACATGCTGTGTTTTTCTGTATTTAGTTTGAAGTGCACAAAAAAACAGTTTCACAATATGCCTGGGTGAGCAACTTGCTCTGTTGCCATTCACTGATCACTGGGTCTGATCGAGGCTGGCTTTTATTCATTTCTGCCACTTACTTCAATTCTGTGCCAGACACACGAGTGTTTCCCACCTCTCTGCATCTCCTGGGACCTCTGTCAGATCCTTTGGTGCCTCTTTACTAGGGGCTTCACTGCACATGTAGCCCTTCTCCTATGGGAAATGTGAACCCCAGTTGTACCCCTTCTCCTGCACAGAGTGTCAGCAGTGGGGAGTGCAGATTAATTTATTGGAAAGCAAGACTGAATATGATGTTAGAGGCAAGACACAGGCAAGGAACCTAACTTCTCCCACTTCTCACCAGTTCCTGTAATGGTGTGAAAGAAGAATGAAGAAAACAAGATGGCAGAGCCTAAATAGCCTGTGTGGTTTAGCTTTGCACTACCTTCTCTTATGTTATTTACTTTTCTTGGAAATTTGGATTTGCATTTTCATTTTATTTTACTTGCAATGGTTTCTCTAGGGAGAGAACAACACCCCTGATTTTCCTGATTTCTTTAAAAAACCCAAAACCCTTAAGAATACTTGATATATCCTAAACCTTAACTTGATCTAACATTTATATGTAGGTAAAAATTAATACTGAAGCATTCATCTCCAGCTGCCTGAAATCTAAAGTAGTATTGTGTTTAATGGATACACAATTTGCATGTGTCCAGTTTGTGCTGTAAATAAAATCTGATTAATCACCCTAAGGAAGCGATTCCCTCCTTTCTCTTCTATCTCCCATAAACCTTTATCACCCTTATATTGCGCACACTGTCTGAAAATGTTATATATCTTCACTCCTCCAATACTACTTCGTAAGTATATTCTGAACCTAGCAGAAAAAATATTTCATCAGATGGTCAGCTTTGTAAAATATTTTACTTCTAAGAGGGGATGAACATCAGGCAATGAAAGAAATACAGCTATAATAAAAGACATAGGCAGTGAAAAGGCTGTGGTAAAATCAGCATAAATGTCACCCCCCAACCAGAATAAATTTTCTTAATAAATAAATACTGTGAGAATATCATTAATATCTTTAGCTGAGAGTGGGAAAGTGTAAGAACAGTAAAAACTGCTCTTATATAAACATAATTTTCTAGTGCAGGAGATATAGGACAAGAGTTATGGTACTTAAATAAGTCCAGCTTGTTCCATGATGAGTTTTTCCAAACGAGGCCAAGGATGGCCATCACTACTGCAACTTGGGCAAGACAGGGCCAGTCAGCTGATTTGATGGTTAGCAGGTGTCAATGCAGTATTGCGGGCTACTGACTTAGTGCTTGGTACTATCTGATTTTATTCACATCTTTAGACCCTCATTTGCCTCCTGACTCTTTCTTGTTTGTTAATACTGTTTGCAATTTAGGCCATTAAACATATGCACAGCACCTTTCCCACCAAGCAATTCTAAGAGCTGCTAGATCACAAATCAAAGTGAAGGGTATTTGCTCTCTGCATTCCATTTGGTGGTGAAACTGAGTCTGGGATAACTGAAGAATTTTATCAACTCTGTGCCTCTTTCTCACCAGTTTTTTAAGTATTATTTCTCTCTATATTTTTAAATCTTTACAACAAAAATACCATTAGCAGAGTAGGACAGAAGTCTGATTAAGTGGGAAAGAGAATTAATATAAATAGGTTTGATGAGATGAAAAATACAGCAAAAAAGGAAGCATCAGATGCTTCACTACTTCACAACACCTACTTCATAATGCCTATCACTACTAGCAAACAGAAATTAAAACCTTTTAGTCTAATAAGACTAGTGATGGCTTTAGATTAGAAGGTATATTTGCTGGTGTGAAAAGATTCTAGTCCCTGCTGGTACTAGAAGATAAGGTAAAGGAAGAAAAAAGAAAAGATGAAAAGCTGGACTAACCATCATGAAGAGAGTTTCTCTGTCCAGCCTAGTTGCTGTATTAGTTTCTCTGCGGGACAGAGGAGTTTGGGTAGCTCTTAAAACTGGCATGACTTGCATATGGTTCTCTGATGTAATCCAAAACATGCCTATCACTCTGAAAAAATAAGTTCAAATCATTAAAGGTACCCCCAATTTCCAAATATCACTGATTTCAAGAAAATATTGCCTTGAAAATCAGATAAAATTAAATGAAATTAAAGTTGCTGAAGCAAACAGTGTGGAATAGCAACCAATTTAGACTGAGCAAGTGCAAACACAAAAATCAACCTTGGGAAGTTTTGCTTGTAATGTGGAAAAAAAAAGAATTAAAAAAAAAATTGGAGCATTATTCTGGTCTGAAAGAAAAAAGCAAAGACTCGAGATTATACATTTTTTTCAAGGTTTTTGCTGGCTCCTGATCATCTGCATTTGAGATGGACCTGCTTATTTTTTTAACTTCAGATTTTCTTCAACACCTACACTACTAGGGTCCTGATCTGTATGACATTTCAGTTTTTGATTTGCAACACACAGACTGCTGATAGCTGCCTATCCACACAGTAACATTTGAACAGAATCCTAAAACCACCTTGAGACCCCTATGTTAAAACCACAAACCAGCTGATCCATCCCTCAAGCCAAAAATGACTGCACAGATGGGGGGGGGGGGTGTGTGTGTGTCCTTGCTTCAGTTGCTGTTTTTAATCAGAAACATGAGAATAATGTGAGTACCATCAAAGTGTTTAGCTGCGTGTGCAGAATCCTGGCCTTTCTTCTGATCTTGTTCCTCTCAGTACAGAAATCAGTGAAAATAGAAAGAAGACAGAGGACAGGAGGTATTTAAGTAGCAAGGGACACAAAGGCTAAGATTAAAGGTTTGGAAGCTTCTTTTCGGGGAGTAATTTCTCTTATTGCATGATTCTTCCCCCTCCTTTCCCTGCTCCTTCCATCTTTTATTTACACAATTTCTCACACCCACAATGGCAAAATAATCATTCATGTAAGAAAACTGACTGAAAACTGCACCCACCGAAACGTGCTTGGCCTGCTAATTCCTCAGATGCTTTGTAACTGCCCTTGAGTTTCTGACTTTCCATCTGCATTTTGCTTTTGACCTACCTACCTCTGTGTAAAAAGAAGTGCAAGAAATCTTAGCAGAAATAACCCCTGGCCTCATTGCTTTCAGCTGCCTCCTTTCTCAGGTGTGCATGCAGCCCTGCCATGTAGTATGACAGTCTGTTCTGGAGACCCTGACACCTTTGATCTGCCTTATAAATTTCTTCTGCTCTTTATGGCACATTTCTTCAGTATTAATCAGCATTCTCTTGAACATCCAAAAGGCCAAGTTTTTCATGTTCACAGCATGACAGGAGTCCTGCTGAACATCTGCAGATCTTTTCAGTACTGAACACTGAACCTTGTACATGCAATCTTCTGGAGATTTATAGACAACTTAAAAAACAAATAAATGTTTTTAAGATCATTATAACGTGGTTTAGGTTTTAGCATTTTTCTCCCTAAAAACAGAGAGACTGGAGCCACACAGTGTTGTAATCCTGTAGAAATACAAGAGGGTGAATTTATGCAGAAGATACCGGCCTTGGTGTCTTCCTCAGCATGGTGAAGAGACTTTTGATTTCTCACTATTAGGGAAAACAAAGTCAAAATCAGAAACCAACCAACCCCCCAAAAATAACAAAACCCCGCACAAACCTTTTTTCATCTTTACATATAATAATGTTATAATTCCCTTTCTTTGTCCCCCCAAAAGCTTTAACAATTCAGACATCATTTACCATGGAAAAGGTCAAGTTTTGTAGAGCAGATAGGTATAACAGAATCACAGATGAGGGAGTCTTTAGTAAGCTTCACTGTTCGGACATTTAGACAAGCTCCACACACAGAAGAGACACAAATGAGACAAGCACATATCAAAAGCAAGGACTTCATACTAAACATTGTCTCCCTATCCATTTGCCCTCCTCACTCCCTTGTTCTCTCAGTTAACAAGGTAGAAGTGAAAAACCAGAGGGAAAAGAAAAATAAAATGGAAAGGAAAGTAAAGGAAATGAAATTAATTCCTGCTCCTGTTTTTGAATAGTTTCCTTAACATTCACAGCATGGAAGCTTGCTCTGGACATATTCCTGTGCCACAGCACATTAGACTATGCATGAATCCTTTGGTGGCAACTATTCATACGGGCTATGCTAGAGAGAAAGCAACAATACAAACTAATATTTCAAGCTATGTGCTGATGTGATATACAAAGCAATTTCTCTCACAAGGCAGCTTGCAGAACAGAAGCAGATGGGTGGTCTCAAATTGTTTCAGAGATAAAACATGGGAAGTTCACAGTGTGCTAAACACAGCATGACAATCTATTTCAGTGCATGTTTTACTAACTGCAAATGTTCTTAACATAGATTCTTCTACACCTTCTTGTACTAATAATAATTATATTTACATATCTATTATTATGTATCTGTTTTGTTCATAAAGGAAGCTTCCTTAAATTCCGTGTGTGCCTAGCTTATATGAGGCACACGCTCCAGTTTCAGTTCTCCAGATCACATTTATGTCTTCCCTGTGCTTCTGAGGACCAGTTCAGTCATCAGTCTTGCCCTGGTTGCAACACTCAAAGGCAAAGCAACACAGTGAGAATTACTAATCCAGGAGCACACAGTTCATCTAAACCATAGTCCTGTCTATGTCCATGGCCACATGCCAGCCATGTTTTGTGGGGGTTTTGTTTGTTTGGCTTTTTTTTCCTCTCTAAACTGTTATTTGTAAGAGTCAATAACTCTGAAATATGATTCTTTCTGCATAATTGCTTAAAAATATTTTAATAATTGGTTACTTTAAAATATGTAAAGCAGCCTGTTTTCGAAGTGCTTTTGCTTTCAAACAAAGCCAATTCCATGTAGAAGAGACAGGTCACAAGACATGCCACAGCTACCAAGATCATCTTTACCACATGCTTCTTCAGATAAGTAATGTGTATGAACTGTTATTATTTTATTCATGCTCACTGGTTTTCAGGGTTGCAGTTTGCTCACCATTCACAATATCTCTGGCACGCTCAAATTTCATTACTTTCTGCTGGGCCAGAGCTGCTTCTATAGATTTGCCCAAATTGTATATCTTCTGATGATGTCAAATTAGTATGACCAAATAGCTCAGCTCTGGTGGGTCATTTACAAACACCCCAGGGGAAACCATAGAAATGCCAGTTTGCATCAGTTTTTCTTAGAGCAATGGATTTTCCCCACCTTCCTTTCTCAAGCTGCTAAACCTAAGGACAAACCTATTCACACTACGGATGCAGGAAAAGAGGAAAACATGCTAGACTGGAAACACACTGACGACTCTGCCAAATCCAGTGGCCTATGCAGTGACAACTTTTCCTCCTGATAACCCCAGGAGAATTATCCCTTCCAACACCCTCCAGAGTTGAATTGATCATCACAAGATGAACTAATTTGCCCATCCCTGAACGCAGGATCCTTATGGTCATGCATTTCTTCAGTGTCCTTTGCTCACACAGATGGACTGTGACAACACAAATATCACTGTACAGATTCCTGTGGCCATGCCATCTGAGATGTCACTCACTTCTCTTCCTGTACCTCAAAGATACAGTTTTACTGGGAGATCTGTGTTGTCACCTACCTACAAAACCAACATAAATTGTTTGCTAAATCATATCATAATGATAACTACTGCACCAAATTAAACTCTGAAGTAAGCACATGCAGCTTGCAGCCATGGCTGGCTGTAACACATTGTGGCTAGAAAGAAACGTTTGTTATACTCCCAGTGGTCCTTTTATATTGTTACCTTAGTAAAGACTACAGTTGGCGTAAATCAGTACATTTTCATTGCAGTCAGTGGATCTATACTGACATAATTCTTTTCCATCTTTATCTCCCATCATACTTCTGATTCTGGCCCTATATTTCCTGCATAGTTACATTGTTCCTGCCTGTGTCAGGCTCTCTATATCAAAACCAGATTTTTTTTCTTAAAGGCTTTACATGTAAGGTGGACATCAGCATTGCACTGGGGTGGAGCTGAGCCCATCAAGTTCAGCCTTCCAGCTCCAGCTAGGACCTAGTGTTAATTGAGGAATATAATAATGAACATGTAGTGAGAGCAATCTTTTCCTCAGTACAGCTTCCAGATATATTGTGATTAGTGTTACAGAAACATCTGGAGTTGGAAGTAACAACTAAACTACTATTAAGAAACATGAACCCTTTGGTGAATCCATTTGTACTTTTGACATTATAAACAAAAAAAAAAAAAAAAAACAAACAAACAAAAAAAAAACCTTTGCTTGAGTTTGCCAGTAAGATGCACAGAGACTTTGCACAAGGTAGGCATGGGCACCAGTATTTCAGTGCTTGCTCAAAAATGGGCATATCTGAAGTTAACTTTTACAAAGTGAAGCTCCAAGAGATTGAAAACTGTCCTACCACTTTGAAAGGAGCTCTAGAAAGAAGAAAAAAAAGCTGAAATTAATAAGGTCTGGTTTTATCTCATACTTTTGTATTTGATTCATTGGGGGCAAATGGAAGTTGTTGGTGCATAGGACTATGTGGTACAGAATTGGCAGGAATGTAATTTCCCCTTCATCAAACTGGAACGGTTGCATTCAAGGTACCTATCCATAACACAGCTTTTTAAGGCTTCTCTGTGTCTTTGTCCGTCTGAAAAGATGCATTGAAAACCAAGCCTAGACTTCAACACAGCATTAGGCTTCCTGTGAAGTAGGGCTTTGGTTTTAAAAGGCCTCCTTTGATATTCAAATGTTTACAGAACATTCACTCCTGCTTGCTTGGATGGAAAGCTAAACTATTTCTTCCTCTGTTCAAGTCATCTGTACAGGGCCTTCTGGTGGCTCCCACAAGCATGTGGGAAGCACGCAAATAAATCCCTGGGTGATCAAACTTTATTTTGTTCCTTTTTCAAATGCAGTTAACCTTTGAAAATAATTTCCAAGAGCTATTCTGAATAGCAGAGTCCCAGCTGGAGTTTTTTAAAGTCATGACATAAGATTTATCTTTAACACACATTCTGATTTTCTTTGCTTTGGATTTTGTTTGATGAGATTTTTTCCTCTGGTGTATTGCTTTGTATAACATTGTGCTTTTTGTGATCACACACTTATTTTTGATGGCTTGCAACTAAATTACTTTATTGTAAGCAGTGCCCTGCTATTATACAAAGTTACTAAATGGTGAGGGAGGAGATATGCAGCTGATAAAAATACAAGAGATTATGGTGGAAAGGAAGCAAGTTTTCCTTCAAAATAATAAATGTACACCATCACTGGGTGCGCATTAGTGAGCATGGTGAGCAGACACTTGATAAGAATCAAGAGACAAAGGGCTTTTAGCTAGGTATATGAGTACTGGTAGGACCTTGTTGCAGATCCAGAGAATGATGCCTTCAAGCAGCCCTTGAGACCAGGGCTTGGGTGGTTCATTGTAAAATATGGAGTTATCTGGGCTTTTACCTGATGCCATTGACAACAGTGGAGATTTTACTGGTGAGCTCAGTGAAGTCATAGCCAGGCCTCTAAATACTGCAAATTATATGTATTCAGGAGTATAGTAGGAGTGGTAGGAGATAAAACGGGCAGTATCAACTGCACAAAAATGGTATGATACCACCTCAGGTGTCTGAGCAAAAAGGCTGGTCTTAACAACTCATGTGCAGGGGCGAGAAGGGCTTATCTAGACATTTGTTAACAGCAATTTTGTTAATACAACCGCTCAGATGCAAATAGCATCCTAGAATGACATTCTCTTCATTTATTTTCTTTTTCCATTTTTGGTAGCACTTTTTTATGGAGAGAAAACTTTCCATCCTCTCTTAAGCCACTAAGGAAAAGACCTCCTAAGCACTACACAAACACTGTCTGCAGACGAGCAACAGCGGCTTACAGCAGTTAATGCAGGGGTTGCACTTGTCCATGATTTTGCCTATTAAGTAATTAGTAAAGGTCAGAGAGATTATCTTGAACTTGTATAAATTAATTATAAAGCAAAGAATACAGTTTCTTGTGGGGCTGAACTTGTGTTGATTGGTCAATTATTTTGTGTTGGCAGACCGTGGTTAGCCACTTATTTAAAGATTAGCTTTTCATCTAGCAATTCAGCTCCTAACTTTTACTTTAGAAACAGAAACAAAAGAATGTTTGATGTTCATAAGCTTGGCAATCCTGTGAAGTCAGGTCCACATACATCTGAGTGGTAACATCTCATAGTTTAGTCCACCATGAATGTAATATGAACTGTACATGAGATGTGACTAATTAAAATAGTTGCTAGAAAAAAACAACCCTAACTTACTTTTTAAAAAGCATCCACTCCATCCTTAAATATATTGACTACTTCTCCATCTGATACAAACTGATTCAGTTCTGCTGGCTTCAGTAGAACTTTTCTTATCTACATTAGCAAAGCATGAAGTCTTTTAACTACTGACCTACCCTGCTGTGTCAGGGACCACGCCTTTGATAGCAACTGCACTGAAAAACTTTTCAGTTCCACTTTCTGTCAAATACAAAATGTATATTTTCAAAGTGACATACCAAAATAAGGAAGGACTAACAGGAAGCAAGTCATCTAATAAAAAATGAGACTAATAAACTTGGAACACAAAGCCAGAATGTATCACTAGGGACATGAAGATTATCCACTTCTTAATGAAAGAGCAAATAGAGGATTTTTTAAAAATAGAATATATGTGTGTGCTTGTATATGCACTGCCTTTGTAAAATCTCATGGGGAAAAGTAATTATCTGCAGAGGAAAAATGATCTTGTGAGACCAGGCTGCTTATGAACAGCTAACAGATTTCAGTCGTTAAAAATAGAATTACAACATACTAAGTACTGTGAGTTAGCCCAGGATGGAGTCTGTGTTGTGCTGAGAGAGATTTTAGCTAACTAGGGCCAGCACAACGTGCTCACTGCCCTTGGCAGGAAAAAAACAAAACAAAACTAAACAAAACAAAAAACACCAGAAAAACCCCACATTCAATACCAAACTTGCCTGCAAAACAAACAGACAGAAATCATGGCACAAGTCCCTGAGACACTGATAAAGAGAGAATCTAGAAATTTTTCCTGCTGTAGTTTAATACCTGCAAACTTCAACTTCTGCGTGGAAGTTATGTTCCACAGACCAGGCAAAACAAAAGGAACTGCATGCTGACTTGTCAGCTGTTACACTTTAGACTGGTATTTTATGTTTAAGGGCTGGGGAGGGCAGGTTTGCACTGTGACTATGAACTGTGACAGATGAGGGATCCTGCTTCTCATTTTCCAGCCCTAGTATGGATGATAATTTCCCAGTAAAACATACAGAGCAAGTGCATGATTTTTGTTTCAGAATCTGGGACTGTTTTCCACTTCATGAGGTCCAATAACAGTGCAACAGAACCATTTTGATACTGAAATGTCTATTTTGTATTCGTAAGAAGAGAGATACAGCATTTGAACATTTTTACTTCCCATCACAGTGGACAATAGACATGCTCTTACAAGGCATTTTATACCTTTCAGGATCAGAACCTACATGCTTATATATCAGTCCCTCCAAAAGAGTTGACTAAAACTTCATTCACAAAGCAAATCACAGACTCACAGTCAAAGTCTAAGATAGGAGAAAATGATGATCCAAATAAGTATGTTGTGTTTGGGGACTGATTTTATGTTGCAGCTCTTCTGTCTTGTGATTTGTTGTTAAGATGCTACATGCTCATTTCTGACTTCACAAGTTCACTTCCAAAAATTTTGACAAGATGGTTTAGCTGCTAGTAATCAGAGAGAGAACATTTTTTTGTACGTCCTTGAAACTGGCAAAGGAAAGTCTTATCAGCATATTATCAATCATATGTCTAGACTGATGCATAAATGTGCATATTAGGCAAAAAAAAAAAATCTACTTTGCTCTAGGAATTATTATACTTTTTTTCCCTAATATATGTTACACTCGAAGTGGAAGGAAATTTAAGTCAGTCAAGCCCAGGCACGCAGTACAACATGGTTCTCAATTTCTCATTAACAAAATGTCAGAGGAACTAATTTATCAGGAAATACGTCTTCCTGCAAACAGCATTACAAGAGCATCTGTAGTTTTCTTTCTAATTGATTTAGCAAGGGAACTCTGCCTCTGTTTCATCTCCAAAAGAAAAATAAAACGAAATAAAAAATAAAATTAAAAAAAAGAAAAGAAATATCTATGATTGCATTGGAATACCTATTAAAAGATTGTGGCAGCCTCAGAGGAAGCATAAGGAAGCAACCAGAGAAGGTCAGTCTGTTGGTGTCCTTTGCCAGCTGTGATATGCAAAACAATGAATGTCAGTTCTGGTGTATGCAGTATCTACCTGCATTTCAGTTCACTTGCTGACATGCTGATTTAACTAGGTAATTCCTTGAAAAAGAACGGTTGCCAAAATGCCTATGGTATTTGCTGGATTCTCTTTTATTATCAAGGGTAAATGAACATACAAATGATTAAAATATTGCAAGTGAAAGATATGGGGCTACCCTGTAGAGGAAGGCTTGGATCCTTCACAGACCAGCTATTACCAGCACCTCACTGAACTGTGCTGCAAAATCTCAGGTTCACTTTTATACAACTTCCTCCTTGCAAAGGTAGTGGCACTCAGAAGTGTTGCACACTTCCAAGCATGGGGTGGGGTTTGGAAGTCTTCAGTCATTGCTGAGAGATAACTGCCCATTTTTTGATGTCTTAGTGGATACATTTAGCAATTCAGGGAGTTTTATGGACTATTTTGGGGAATCTCAGACCAGGAATACCACAAGCATGAATAAGAAGAACTAAGCAGACAGTTGGATTTGGAGCAGTTCTTGATTCTGCCAGCAATGTGTAGCATGACCTAGAGCAATACACTTGCTGTTCCTGCTTCTGTTCTCTCTCAGAGGAGTAAAGATCATGATTCTGTGTTTACCCATCAATTTCTAGCTCTCTAAGAAGGAAACCAAAATAAGCTGGCAGGAATTCAAACAGCCAGTTAAGTCAGTAAAGTTTAACCTCTTAGAGGGTCATGGCACAAACTGATTGGTAAAAGTAACATCTTCAGCTGCTGGGGAAAGCGTGAATACAGGCATCCAATTCATAAGTGCTCTCTCACCCAGGAAACTACTGAAATACAAATTTTTCAACATGTCCCATTTTTCCGTTGCAGTTGTACAAGATTTTTGTTTTTGCATGAAAGTTTTGCTCCCCTAAATTCTCCCCTCTTTCAAGAATAAGTTATTTTGGAGAGAAGTACTGTGAGAACAGGTTCCTCTTGAGCATGCATAGGATGGAAATTAGTCATTAATCAACTGAATCCCCACACAACTGCTAATGTAATACAGTAAAATGAATGATGGAAGGAAAAATAAAATGCTTCTGAATTAAACAAAGCAGAAACATTATATCAAGCAAAACACAACACACACAGGCTGCTCTTGGATGGTGTTGAGGAGTTCTTTTTAGATTTATTATTTGGGTTATTAATACTGATGGGTTTGGGAGAAGCAGTAAAAAAATCAGTCTTCCATCTTGTGGTGCAGAAACCAAATATCATGCCATCTAGAAATAAATGCTGCAGATACTGCTGTTTCTGGAGTGAAGCTTTAGCAAAAAGCACCATTCCCCCCCCCGCTTAATTTTCTTACCTAAATAGGAATTTGTGTAGAAGCTTCTGACCACATAAAGATATTTTGCACATTTGAGATCTGGAAGATGGATCCTTTTAACGGGAAATATGTCCTAACAGTTAACTGTAAAATACTAACCTGCTCTTTCAGAAGGACAGAAAGAAATATGCTGTTTGGTGAAGTAGTTCTTTATCTTCCTCACTGAGAATGGTTTTGCTTTAATTAAACTGTTTCCAAACAGGTCAAAATGATCAGATGTAAACCAGATCAGTTCCCATACTGGAGATATCTCCACAGCTGGGGATGTGAAAAAATAAGCTTTCATTCTTGGAAAATGAAAACTGTATGAAGCTTGGCATGCCCTGCCTCTGGGGTACAGACATTGCTCAGAGCCTGAAGCCCCTGTCCACCACACCTGGTGCAGCAGCAGCAGCCAAAGACTGGCAAAACCTCTTTGCTTCCCCACAGCACAGTCCTGCTGGGAGCATCGCATCCTTGACTCATTATGAAAAGAAATAACTTTTAGCAGCATGAGGGCAGGAAAGGGAATTGAGGACTGAACAACCTCAGGACTTCAGTCAGGCCCCATTTATGCTCTATATGGTTTATAAGCTTTGGTTGGACCCAGGAAAATTAGCCTCAAATTAAAATGGGCTACTGTGAGCTTCATTAGCTGTAAACAATCCACAGTTCATTAAGGGGTGGGAGACCAAGCACACTAACAGCTCTCCCAGGAAAAGGTTACACTAACCTAAAAACTGGATATTAAAGGTATAAAACAGGTAGTACCAAAGTATAGGAGGGAAATACCAGAGCTGTAGAGATGCAAATTCTCTCAACTTTTTATTAGATATGCTGTAATTTGCATCTTATGAAAATTTCAGCCACTAATGAAAAAACAGATTAGGATTTCAAAAAGCATTTAAAAACAGTCCAGTTCTGATCAAATACTATTTGTGACTAGGTTTGCATATAGACTTTCAGATCTAAATGCACGGCAAAGAAAGAAACATCCTGAGCACCCTTACGTGCTCCTTTTTCCTTAATCAGGTTCTTCTAAGTCCTGTATTTTGGTTGTGTCTAAGATTTCCCCCACACTCCCTCCTCCATACAAAGAATTCAGTTTACACTTCCCTGGCAGAGTTAAAGAGACTGCCCCAGGAACAAGCTAACGTGCAAGCAAATATGATTCAGACCAAAGAAACAAGCTGTTGTAAAGGGCAGGCCCTACCCCTGTGCCAAGCAACAGGGAAATTGGCTCTAAGCTCTTTCTGATGTCTTATTGAAATGTGTTCCTTTCTCCACACAGGAGAGCTACCCACTGCATTTGTACAATGCAGTGCAAACACAGCTCTGCATACACAATTTTGGATACTCAAAAGCAGCAAGCATGCCAGAAATCTGTTTACCCTATGCAAACAGTGTTACCTTGTATTGATTTCCTTAGTGCATGTTAACATAAACCTGACATTAACACTAGCTTACCCACTACTCCTTTCATTGAGAGCACACTGATTTACAAGCTGTGTTAACATAGGATGTTTTCAGACTAACAGGTCTTGGTCCTCTCTACGCAGTGATGAGGCATCATTTGCCGTTACCCATCAGATTCCTCTACCAAGCGCATCTTATGATCAATTTCTCTTTTGTTTGGTCTGTTTTTCTAGTTCTGCTGCTATGCCAGGCAGGAGAAAGACTGAATTTTTTTTTGTTTTCCCCCAGCATCCCAACAGGGGCAACTGCAAGGAATCATTTAGGAGACAGGGTGTCACTCCTTTAACATATTAGATGTAACCACTCAACGCCCATTTAGGTGCTTCAAAACCAACTTGTCTCTGCCTCCCCAAATTGAGAAATCACCACAGTTCATTTGACATGTCTCCTCTTAATCAAAGCCCATATCACTATTCTCTATTCTATTTGACAACTTCAGATATTAAAAAAAAAACAAGAAAAACAAAACCCAAAACCTTTCAGGTAGAAAAATATACACCAATGTTACTAATATATTTTGCGTACATCTATTTTTTTAGGTTCTGAAACAATCTAACATTAATCCCATTGTAAGGTTATTTGTGTTTTACATGTCTGCTTTAAGAAAGAAAATAAACACTGCAATTCATTCTTTAGCCCAGCTCTTAAAATGTTGCCCTCTAAACCGTTTGCCTTCTCTGACTTTGGAATATTCAAGCCAAACCTTGACCACCAACCACAGTCTTGATGTGTCAAAATGATAAGAAAAATTCCAAAGGGAAGCAAGAGGTGAACGAAACACTGCCCTCCACCCCCCCCAAATACATGAGAGGAATGTACACCATAAATCATCATTGTACCCCATACCCTGCCTCCTCACTGTGCCTTTGCCTCTAAGTTGGGTACCTACGTCCCCTAGCAGGAACTGCCTGTTCAAAGGATCTGCTATTGACTTAGTTTTAAATATAACAGCAATTCTTTGCTTACAGATGCTTGTCCCAACCTTTGTCCTTCCTTCTGTGAAAACAGGGAAGTGACTCTGAGTACATAGTTTAAAATAATAATAATAATAATGATGATAATAATAATAATAATTTTCCGAATATAATCCAAACAGAAAATTAGCAGCTATGAAAGCATTTGAAAAGAGCAGAAGCAGAGGCAAGCAGTATTAGAAAAACAAGTAACAAGTTAGAAACCTGGAGAGTTGATGCTTGTATTATGACCAGCTGCCTCTCTAAAACCTCTTACAAATAAACAGATTCCCAGTAGTTACTGGAGAATTGGCAGCTGGGTATGAGAAAAGGGAAAGGAGAGAAAAAGAGAGGAGATATTCTTGAAAATATTGTAATTGCAAAGCTGTTTGCCACCAGTAGGTTAAGTGCTACAACTTAAGCGCTCTGTATGTCTGCCCTATGAAGCTGCACTGACAGGTCCCAAAGAAGGGGCTCTTTTTTTCCCCTCCTGCCTAGTCAGTAACAGCTGATACTCAGTCCTAAAATCAAAAAATCCTTCTGCTCAGGAGTCAGTGGTTTGCAGAAAGGTGCAGCTGTGTTATTGGCTTCCACAAGGTGGCCTCTTCCAGTAAATTTACCTCTGCACAAGCTGTATCTCTTGTAGGTGCAGCCTTATTTCTGCTTTACTTCCCACCTGCTGTCCCTACCCTAAAGGACTGGGCAGCATAAGAGAAAGACATAAAGATCATGGAACGTAAGTCCCCCTCCAAAATGTGTGATGGCATATCCCACAGATCAAACCCGCAGCCAATCCCTAGATTATCTGAAAATGCTCAGAGAATTTACTGATGGTGGTAATAGTAATAACAATAATAGCCCACATCTTGAGGTTAGATGAGCCCACTTTGTTCTGTCACTTTCTTAACATCTGTGAAATCCCATGCTCTCCAGACTGAGTCTTCAGAATTATCACATGCCAGGTATTGGCATAAGGCCAGGTGATTTCTACCATAAACAAATATATCTGTAAAAAGTGTAGAAACAACCTGTTTTGCATTGGCAAATATTTCCCTAAGCTATTCATGCTGAAAAGACAAGTTGCCTCCCTTGTCTCAACTAGTAGTGCAAGTAGCCACTGATTATATTAATCTGTTGAGGCTTTATCCTTACAGTAAGATTTTACCGAGATAATTTCTGGCACAAATTCAGTGAAAGTGAGTTGACAGATCTTTCACATACCATGGAGGAGCCTTCAAAAAAAACTGCTTTTCTTTTCTGTTGTTTTGCTTTTTAAACTCTTTTCATCTTAAGTGAAGCCAGTGTGGCCTTATCAAAGCTGAAATGCTGAAGTCAAGTGTCAGGCATTAACACAAATGTCAAGTGACTGCAAACTTCTGGATGAAGAGATATTTTGTGATTGCAAGTCTAGCCTCAGATTCAGAAAGCCTGGTTAAATTTCATCTCTGGCGCACAACTCTTGAGTGACCTCGAACAAGCTCTGAACTTCAGGTTCCCAGCACTTACAAAGGGGCTCATTTTTCTTTACTCCTACTCTTTATACCCTCATCTCTTTGGTCTACTTGCTTCTTCAGCACAGAAAATGTAGCATATTGTGTATTTGCAGTGTCACACACAATGTGGTTCAGTTTCTGTAGCAATACCTAGTTTGACTATAATAGAATAAATGAAACAAAAAGAGGACCAATACAAAGAAAAATACTTCTAATTTAAGCCCAAGTTTTTTACCTAAAAGTAACAGTTCACAGAACAAGGTCATGAGTCACTTTAAGTCCAGGAATGGGAAAATTGTCCTATCTTTTCTATCTCCTCAAAAGAGGCCTGATTCTTTTATTGGCAATATACAAGTTTTACAAGGAAGAGATAGGTGCTGCAACCTCACAAGTCAAAGAGAAAAGGCTGTCCTTAAAAGCTTGAATCTTCACATTTCTATTTGTGCAGTTTCCACAATGAACTTTATAATTGTTGATACCAGTTTAAAAGAGAGCTATGCCAAGCTGTATGTTTTATTTGAGGCACAAAATATCTTCCGGACAAAAACATGTTTTGCTGGAATAAACAAACACAGATCAGAGAAAAGACAAACTTAAAAGAACCCTCTGGGTTTCAGCAGATTGCAACTTACAAGTGACTGTGTATTTTCTCCCACATGCAGTCTCCTTTTGGCCATCAATTGCTATGTTTTCTTCTTTTAAACCCACTCCTCAAGAGCTGCAAGTCTACTCCAGTACTTCTATACATGAACACTGAGGACTCCTTAGGAAGCTTTCTGTGCTTAAATTAATTGCTGGCATTCATGGAGGAATTCGGAGGCATCAATTTTCCCTGTAGGTCACTGTTGTGTGTCACTTCAAAAGGGGGACAGCAGCTGGTAACAGATTATAAACTGAGGTACCAGAGTTGCAGTGAGGCTGAAGGACTGCCTAAATGCACAAAATATTGCCCCAGCCTTTGTGGAGTGAGAAGAAAAAGTCAGTAGTCAGAGATACGAGCTATTGCTGAGGGCTGGACATGTCTAGAAATAGGATTCAACATTTTTTAGGCAGAAAAGGCTATATCATATACCATCAGCATGCATGAGAGCAGCAGAAATGAGACAGAAGTGTGAGGACAAAGCAGACAGCACATGGCATCTCCTGACAAGACCATTTGAAGACAAATGTTTGAAGTTTTATCAAAACAGAATGTAAGAAAAATAAAAAATGTTGATGTTTTTAATTAGTAATGAAGAGAAATTCAGGGGGTTTTCAGCCCAGACTATTTTAATTTCATCCTCATGTTTTCAAATGGAAGCAGAATCAGATATTAGCATGTTAATTCAGTTGCTTACACACAGCTAAAGATAGTGCTACTGCAAAACCCTTAAGACGCCTCAGACGAGGATAGCAGGTGTGGTACAGGACCCACAGAATAACTTCCCCTATTCTTCAGGGTTGTCTGAAGCCTGGTTATGCCACTATCTCTGTATTTATACTCTGACAACTGAATGGATACCTAGCTGTCATGGTTGTAAGGAAAACATTAAAGATAAAACCTTGCCTAACATATCCAGAAGTCTCAAAAAAAAAAAAACAACACAAACCTGATAGGGAGTTTCAAAAGGAAAACAAAGGCTTTTAAAACTTTTATAGCTAATTTCTAAAGCTAGCTGAAATGTGGTTCTGGAACAGCTAGGAATTTCTGTGACTGAAAATCTAATTAATATGGTCCCCAAACCCTGTTTATATTCCTCACATGAACATGAGCTCTTAACACAAATCCACATCATCATTTCAATGAGAATAGGACTGGATTTCCTTCATCAGCCCCATTTACTGCTGGTGTCTGAATTCAAAGTCAGAAAAGAGAGACTGAGAACAACAACAACCATAACAACAACAAAAAAAACAAAACCAAATAAAAAATCCTCACAAAAAACTCCAACCAAAAAAGGGGACAAATCAAAACAAAGACCTTATCAACTCTAAGCCTTGAAGAAAGATAAAGGCTTTCATAACATCTCTTTTCCTGACTATTTTTTTCAAATATTGGTAGAGGCAGTGAAGACTCATCCAGTGACTGAACAATATTTTGGGTCAGATAATAAATGTCAAAACACCTAACGAATAGATATCTGATCAGAAAGCCAGTTTTCTGTGGTATTTCAAATAAATAAATAAAAAAATACAGGTGTATTCAGAAGTGCCTAGAAAAAGAGAACAAAAAGTTTCACTGCAACATATGAATATTAGCCACTCAAAGTCCCAGACCACTCTATTTTGAAAAGACTCATAAAAAAAAAAAAAAAACAACAAACTGAAATCACAGTTTTGACTGCAGCAGAAATCACTAATTGAAGGAGACACTAACCTTAACATGCACTAGATTGAAAGAAATTTCAGTCTTTGCTCTTTGAAAACAAGAAAAGCATGACCAAAACTTACATTATCTTAGCCTGTGAAGTTATTGAAGTTGAGATATGAACTATAATAGCATTGGGATGCATTCTTTATTACACAAATTTATTGACCATAAACTTTGGAAATGTTTTATTATTATACAGAACTGCCAAGCATCAATCACTTCCTCATGAAACAGCAAGGAAAGAAGATTGACCTCTCTGGTATGTATGAAACAATTCAGAATATATTTGCATGCGTCCCAGAATTCTACAGCCACAAAATGTCACAGAAATTGGAGATGCAGTCTCTAGTGTCTTGTCTGGGTGTCATCTCTTTATTGCTGACCTTCCTAAAATGAAGCAAATTCAGGATGTCTATTGAAACAAGCTTTAACAAGTGAATTTGACAGTATCTGTTGTTTTATAATTGGTGGCGATCTTCCTTCCCAGAACATGATCCACCCTTTGAGCTCATTCACAGCCCAGAGTTGCCTTCATCACAGGACATCAGGATTACAGCGCTCCTGCAGGTGATCTGCCCACTTACTGGCATTCAAGCTGTTTGCATAGTCCTCTGAAACTGCTTCTTGAAAGGCCAGGTTTTCCAAGCATCACAGATGAGTTAAACACTCAGCTCAGATGGCTTTTGAGGGAAGGTGGACAGAAGCTGGTCACGTCCTGTCTCTTTGAGTCTCCCTCTCTGGTTACATAGGACAGCCCTGGAGTTCTGCAGAGGCACTCAGATTTCTCACAGCTGTTAATTACAACTGTGCATTCTTCTATGCTTCTCAGGTATTCAAAAGAGAACAGGTTCTGCCTCAGTATTCAAGCAGGCCATAAACTGCAGGTTGGGAGGAAAGGTCTTCCACAGAAAATTGCTTCAAATATCAAATTAGCATAACCCCCCAAATTTATTCCTTTTCCCCCACCAAACAGTGCAGCTCACAATCTTTTCTCTATCTGATGCTCACTTTTTTCTTGAATGCAGGTCTATGACTAGTCACAGATGAGTGGCTTTTTTTTTTTTTTAGGGTGGCGATTGGTAGAATGAGTTACCAGAATTGTAAAGTCATTTTATTTCTGTCACATTTCTTTTTATGTTCCAATACAATATAACAAACACAAGCCCCCCCACAACTCCAAAATTGTGTACTTTCACTCCTGATCACAAGATGCAAATATGATATCCATTTTTAACCCCAGAAATGACTAACACCTGAATTTTTCCAATCTATATTTCTGAGTTACTCAGAAAATTTTCCAAATATTTTCAGACACCCTGAAAAGCAAAGACACTCATGCAAACATGCAAAAGAGACACCCCTTTTTGAAATTCAGTGCATACAGGGAAACATTATTAAAGTGTGCAGAGAAGCAGCTATCCCTGTTGTCACAATATGTTTAACTAGCCAAGTGACAACAGAACAGCTTTTTCCTCTCCAACACCAGAAGATATATTGCTAAAGCCTCTATATTCACTACAACTTTTTTTGTCACTTCTTTTCTTAAGCTACTCGTTTGCTCAGTGTATTTAGCAAGCATTTATCTCTATCTAGCAAAGACTAAAGACTCATATTACCTAGTAATCCAATTATCCTACATGAAAAAAGCAAATGTATCCTTGGTCAGTGCCCACAGAGCTCCAGGAATCCACCACAACAGAAAATGAAATCTAATTAATTTTGTGCTTTAGTTTAGCTTCATCCATAACATTATTTCATTCATTTCTAACAGACATATTAGCAGAGATTTAATAGTTTTAAATGTGCAGAACCACTGGGTCAGCTTACCTTAAGGTGAGTGTTTGGATAATGATATTTTTTAAAAATCATATCTTTAAAAAAAGTTATTTGTCATGAGATGCTCAAAAGAGAGGAAGACAGTTACAAATCCTTGGGATAACATAGTACATATGCAGAAATTTTAGTGTCTCACTAATTCCACTAATTCTCATTTTACATTTAGGGAGAGAGGGACTCTCATCACAATTTTTTTTTTGCTTCTTCAAACCTGTATTTTTCACATGACCTATTAAAGCATCTGGGTGAACCCCAAAATTGTACAACACTTTAATCGGCATTCTAGAGGCAACTAGTCATCTGAGTGAAAAAAACACTAGTTTGGAGAAGAAAAACAAAAACCAAAACAGCCCCACAGCATGATACCAAGATAAATGGATTAACATCAAGTACACTGTAAAGCAGAAGGGCCTGTGGTCCTGCCTAGGTCTATTGTGGAACCACTCTGGATCTCATAGCTGGCATAGAACCACACAAAGGCTCTAAGAGCTATTACAGGACACGCAGGAAAGAAAGCCTCTCAATATCATTTAACCAATATAGTGTTGTAAAGCAACTTGGCCACAACTGACAGGTCAAGTTTTTAAGATAAAGAGTCAACAGCTGGAAACTTAAAATAGACAAAAAAAAAAAAAATCCGAAAATTTGTCGCAATAAAGTTGCAGAACACACTGTTAATAGCAAAGTGATTAGCCATTAGTAGATTCTGCTAATAAATGTGGTAGAATCTTCATTATCTGCAACTGTTGAATCATGGCTAAAAGCCATCTCAAATATATGTCATAACTCAAAAAGAAGTTATAGGGTAAAAATACACAGAATGCAGCAAACCAGAGATCAAATTAGGCAGCAATAATATTTACCAGCCTTTAGGTAATTGAAACTAACACTATTTTCTTGAACTTATTTATCCTAGACAAGTCCTTATACTAGCTCTGAATAGTTTGTCTTTAGGAAAAGAATGCTTTTTAGCCTTTAAATGGTTAATATCTTGTTTAAGAAATGCTTCAGCTTTGTGATATACAGGAGGTCTAAGAAAAGAATTGGGAAAGAACTGCAAGATCTGTCCCACCAAATAAATAATCTCTTATGAATATCAACATTCATATTTTCCTAAAGCATATCACAGTATCACAGTATGCTAGAGATTGGAAGGGACCTCAAAAGATCATCTAGTCCAATCCCCCTGCCGGAGCAGGAACACCTAGATAATGTTACACAGGAATGTGTCCAGGCGGGTTTTGAATGTCTCCAGGGAAGGAGACACCACAACCCCCCTGGGCAGCCTGTTCCAGTGTTCCGTCACCCTCACTGAGAAGAAGTTTCTTCTCAAGTTTAAGTGGAACCTCTTGTGTTCCAGTTTGTACCCATTACCCCTTGTCCTATCATTGTTTGCCACTGAGTAAAGCCTGGCTCCATCCTCGTGACACTCCCCCTTTATATATTTATATACACTAATAAGGTCACCCCTCAGTCTCCTCTTCTCCAAACTATAGAGACCCAGCTCCCTCAGTCTTTCCTCATAAGGGAGATGCTCCACTCCCTTAATCATCTTCGTTGCCCTGCGCTGGACTCTCTCCAGCAGCTCCCTGTCCTTCTTGAACTGAGGGGCCCAGAACTGGACACAGTATTCCAGATGGGGTCTCACCAGGGCAGAGTAGAGGGGAAGGAGGACCTCTCTCGACCTACTAACCACCCCCCTTCTAATACACCCCAGGATGCCATTGGCCTTCTTGGCCACAAGGGCACAGTGTTGGCTCATGGTCATCCTGTCGTCCACTAGGACCCCCAGGTCCCTCTCCCCTACACTGCTCTCTAACAGGTCGTTTCCCAACCTATACTGGAACCTGGGGTTGTTCCTGCCCCGATGCAGGACTCTACACTTTCCCTTGTTATATTTCATCAAGTTATGAAATTTAGTTGCATAACCTCACTTTTAAAAGGAAAAAACACTGCCCATGATGCGCATAGGTTTTTAATAACTGAATGCATTCTGTTTTCTACTACTGCCCTTAGTCTTTTCCTTGTTTTCTTACAGTCCAAACTTCTAGGATATAAAGCAAGTTTCCCTCAGCCACCACCTATGGAGAGCACACAGGTTTGGAATAAAGTGTTTTCTTAAACACAAACCTTACTCATGGGCTTGACTTCTCCAGGGATGTCAACATGTAGGCATAGATAACTGCAGAGATGATGCTGACTTCCATGTATTTCACAAGTACAAACCCAAAGCCCTGCTCCAGAGAAATATGACAAAATACCTGGCAGGGCAAAAAAACTCTGCTGCTACAGAACTACTAAAGAGCCAGATTGGTGTATTCAAACACTCCATACAGAGAAGCCATGGGAAACTGCTGTGTCCCCATGGTAATGATCAGAACAGCATAACTGTCACACGAACTCATGCTGTGTTTGTGTGTGTGCATGCACATATGCTGCATATTGAACACAAACATGTGGCATATGCTTCCAAACTGTAGTCTAGGGTCCAAAACCAGTTAAAAACAAGAGAAAGCAGCCAGGCTGCAGCCCACTAACAGCAGCAGCTCTACTATTGTCATGTCTATCCTCTATACAAGGGAACACCTAGACCAGGTATCTTGTGCAGGAGAGACTTAGGCCATAATGGAAAAAAAAGATGTTAAGCAAGCCATTAAACACCGACTGTTTAATTTGTGCTGATAGTGATGCTCCTAATCCATAATGCTACTTACGAAAAAAAAAAGCATATTTGTAACAAAAATATAGGCAACTTGCCCTCTAAACACACATTTCCACCCAGTTCTAGGCATATCTGAGCAAAAGATTCACACACAAACTTAAAGAAAGTACACTTTGTCTTTTCCTATGGTGTTCTATAACAGAATAGTGTTAATTTGACATTGGGCTTTGCCCCCTGTTGATTAAATGCCAAATATAAATGAAATTCTGTGTTCAAATTGCAAATTACACACAGGTCATTTTAACTCAAAGTTGAAGAATATTAACAGCCTGAGATAGAAGCGAATCAAGGAGAAAGATTACCAACCAACCAAAACACAAAAATAGCAAACACCCCCCCCCCCAAAACCAAACCAAAACGCCAACAAATGAGACAAGGACATGATGGCAGTTCAAATAAAAAGTTAGAAAACATGATTCTATCTATTTTAGGATCATGCACTGGTACTGAAGTTGTCTACTTCATGAGGTCAGTCTTAAAGGGAGATACGAAGGGAAAGACAAAAGATCAATTCTGTTCTCCAAGTTCCCAGCAGGTCCACAACATCCATCAATAAAATAACCAATGCAGTGGGTTTTGTTCTATGTAATGCAGTCTTAAAATGAGTAGAATAACTACTATAAGAAATCACATGAAAAGCCATTATAACTTTTCAATTCTTTGGAGAACTTAATGAATGAAGCTAAGAGATGACTCATACAGTCCTTGTTTGCCCCACAGAAGTCCAAAAAGGCATCCCATACAGGTGATTCTATGTCAGAATCAAGACTTTCTGTGTGAATGAGAAGCAAAAGACTTGCAAAGTAACCTGAGGCACAAATGTCTGTTTTTTTCCAAAATCACCACTTACGTCTTCCCAAAAGGCAAAAATGGCTAAAACAGCATGGGATTTACTTAAAGTGCAAATGAATGAGACCTGAAGTGAATGTAACCTGTTGGCTGGTCAACATATTTATAAATAAAGCAATTATGGAAGAATCAAGCAGCCTCCTTCTCTGTAAATAAAATATTTTAATGAATTAGAACTGAAAGCCTGTAAAGTAATTTTTTTTCTACTTAGTATTGAAGAAAGAGCAGCTCACTGCAGACAGGCTACAGAATATTGCAAATACATACTTGTCTGTAAAATACCAAGGCAAATAGAGGTAGAGGTCTTAACTAAAACCGTAGGAGGCTACACACAGCTTGCCTTTGACTGAGTTCCTCAAGGCCCTCATGCAACTCCTTGAAAGAAGGCAAGTTTTATTATTTTTTTTAATCATAAACTCATTACCTCAATTTGGTGTCTACTTGCTAATCTCCTGCAGATGCAGTGGTCTAAATTTAGGACCCAGGTATTCAGAGTCAACATTGATTACAGTCCCCTGTTGGCATCAAACATGGCAATTAATTTTTTCAGTGCTTTTCCTGCTTTTCATTCAACAGTTGTGCATGATCCTTCTGAGTCCTTTAAAAAAAGTACTTACTAGAATTTCTGTCAGGCTCTCATAAGTCAGCAGCATAACTGCTTTTGAGGCTACAACACTGAAAGTTCCATGAATCTAAAAAAAAAAAAAAAAAAGCAGAAAACTTAAGTAGGCTCTGGTTAGCAACCAGAATAGTCACTGGTATGCAACAATTAAGTAATCTGATTTTATTTCCAGTAAAGACATGAAGTTTGATTTTTCTGATATATAACCCATCTCCTCAAAATAGATATTGTAAGGTAGTTGTGACTGGTTTTGAATTGTTTTTGTTATTGCTTTTGTTACTACTCACAGTAGTCAGCCATTTCAAGGAGCTAAACTATAGTTTGGCAGCTGCATCTTCCACCAGTGGGATTTGCAGGTGTTCAGCAACTGCCTGGATGTGCTTCCTTGATGTTTTGACAAATATGCTATGCACATCATTTGCACATTGGAAAGCAACAAGTAACTAGGATAAACCACTGTTGTTCAAGTCTGTTTCTCTATTTCCTTTGGACAAAGATATGTTGGAAAACAGGTTATTTTTACACTTGGTTTTGTGTAGGTACTTGTGCGTCATTCTAATCCTCACTGGTTTGCCCTTATAGAGTTCTAGGCAAACGTTTCACTTGCAGCTTTTGCATTTCATGTCAAAATTAATTTACATTTTTCAGCCAAGCACACGTTTACATGAAGTAATACAGCCTCAGACACCACCACCAATCAGCAGGCCTCAAATGGGTCTCACAAAGAGGCTCCTCACAATCAGCCAAAGAACTAACTGTAAAGAAACAGTCTAACAAAACAATATGGAGTAATACTGTAAAGAGTATACCAGTGATTCAAGACTGCAGGTGTTATTTGACAAAAAACTATGATTTGCTTGTATGTCCTTGCTGTTTAGAAACATCAAAGAATCCTAAAGACAACTTGGGGCTCCTGAGGCACTTTCTGCCTGTAAAGAAACCGTCATCACTCAAACAAGAAATCAGCAGAAGAGGTATGAAATCAAGCTCCTTGCACGTTTCATGCCAATGTTAGCTCAGTCAAAGAATGGTATCCCTCATGTGGTCTTCTTAAGTGGCAGCATTAAGGGTGAGCTTTGAGCAATGGAGCTGACACTGGCTGTGGAACCATTCTCCAGACCTAAGTTACGAGAGACTGTCAGCACCTTCCATCAACATGCATCATATTGCTTAGCTAATGGAGCATGGAAAAGATCTACTCTTTTTCAATATTTTTCCTATTATTGTAAATAGATGAGATTCTGCTCTGGGCCCCATATGAAAGACGAAAAATTAGGGGAAAGAGACATGAATAAGTGCCAAGAATGGGAAAAAAGAATGTGATTGCTCTTATTTGCCTCAGCAAAGCAAATTCTTCCTCTTGACAAAATTAAAGTTGCTCTGGGATGAAGCCAGCTGACATTACCTGGTGAGCAAGAAGGAAAAAGCATTCAACTGAAGCAAAACTTGCAATGAAAAACTCCAATTATTGTATGCCTTGCAACATTGTATCAACATTCATTTTTTTAACTAAGCCCAAACACTTGAACTGTTCTAAGAAATTTATGCAGCTTTTAAAGGAAATAAAGTAATAAGAATGGAAAACTAAATCTTTTCAAAGCATCTATGATTCTAAATCACTATTTAAAATAATAATAAAAAATCTTAAATTTCACATTTATGGCACTATGTAAGTGTAAAACAAAACGTTTTTTCAGAGTTTACTTATGTTTTATTTAAAGGCACCTAAATAAGCTGCCTGGGTTCTTTTGAAAAAAGAACTCTGTTAGTCCTGGAAAATAAACTAAAACCCACATTCTCAAACCCCCTATTTTTTAATATTAACTTAATCCAAATTTTAGCAAACCAATCTGTCTATTTAAAACAGAGTTACTGAATTTATCACCATTTAAACTTGCGTAAACACCATACAAAGTCATGGCAGCACTTGAGAATGGCAGCTTTTTACACAGAAGTAGCCTGCCATCCTTTACCAGCTTAGATGATTTTGTAGTGAGTTTCTTCTCAAATTAGTTCTACCTTTTTCTTCTGATAGAGATTTCAGCTTCCAGGGTTCCTCAGCTGACATGTTATGTATACATTATATATGCATATGTTTTTGCTGTTCATTTTGTAAGGAAAACTGAAACAAACCTAAGAACAGATGAATTCCCTGCAATTTGCAAACCTGGCATGAAGTGCTGTTAGAAATTTAAAGTATCCTTGCTCTGGGGAATTAATGTGAAAGTTTAAAGGAAAGAAACAGATTGGTAACCCTACCTCCATTATATTTCCACAAATAGAATCTAGATTCCCTTCCCCCCTCCTCCCTTTTATGTTTTTTTGACTGAACTGGTTAGATAGATGCTTGAACACGAAATGAGCACAAGAGAAATTATAACCTTGTAACTACTATAGTCCTGGCTGTTGGATTGAATCCTCAGGGTACCATTTAATATTCAGATGCGCTAAACTACATTTAAATAATTTTAGGATTGGGCTCTGCTACAAGCCAACAGATGTTGAGCAATTCAAAGTTAAGGATGACACTTCATCACCACTGTTCTTAACAAGGAGAAGGAAAAGCATGTAAATTAAGGATATAATTTCAGCCTTTCAAACAAGTTCTTCAGGGTTTATTGGTTTGTTACAACAGTAATGGTATTTTAAGCACAGTTATCTGTATGTTAAATGGCAAAACCCTTCTCTATATTCAGGCAATACTAAGTTTACAAAACCGAAAGCAAAGCAAGTGATAAAACTGAAGAGTCAGATTCCAGTGAACTGCTAAATAAATCACTGTAAAAATCCCACCATAATTTTGGGAGGGAAGTGGTAAGAAGAGTGCAATGGTGTGAACATCCAACATCATACTGAATGCAAATACAAAATGTAATACTTGACAAAAATTGAAAAAGAATGACACAAATATTACTCAGAAAGGGAACATAAAAAATTGTGCAATCAACTCATTTGGCATAGATAGCTCCATCTAAAGCCTCATTTTACAATTCTATATTTGTGATGTCAATACTCTAACAGCAGTAAGACTCAGAAAGCATCAAAATTCCATGAACAGAATTAGTTCTGAGACAACAGTGAGTTTTGGCAGTATTTTAAAACATGTAATTGAATAAACAGTTGTTTTCTCACATGCAGAGACTAGTTATATGCCTGAAAATAATTTGATTTAATATAAATTATACAGTAAACAAGAAACTAAGTGGTACGAAGTTCTGAACATCTCCAGTATAGGGTTACAGCTGTAGACACTTTTGATGTGACTGCTGCTTTGATTTTTGCCACTCATTCCAGTTACGTAATTTATTCACCTCTGAGAAGCCCATGTGACCCTCCCAAATATTTTTATGGGAAAGAAAAGTGAGACACTTCCCAGTCATACTTGATCCTATTTAGAAGTTAAGAATGAAAAAAAGCAAAACTATCTGAAATGTAAGAAAATTTATCACTATGAACTCCAATTTTCAGGCTGTTCATTAACTGAATCACACCCATGACACAGGACTATAAAATATAAAATTAAAAATGAAATACAAAGAGATAATAAGACACTTAAGCAATAAAAAAAATAAAGTCTTGAGACTGAATTAAAGACAGGGGCAAAAGGAAGTGGAAGAAGAAGGAAAATGTTCCACTTGAGGAAAGACTGAAGGGACAGTACCACAGATGTAGGATTCTATAGTACATTAAAAAAAAAAAAAAAATTTTCAAAGAATCTGGAGAAGGTTAAAAATACAGAGGAAGTCTTTAAAATAATATACATCCATATTAAAAAATACCTAAGAGATACAAGTATGTCTGAAACATACCTATCAAGACTAACAATTCAACCATAATTTGGCAGGGTTGTTTTACAAGTCCAATATACATTTTTCTGGAACTGTGCCTTTTATTTCAGCACCTTGTTTAAAAGAAATACTACACAAACTATTTAAATACTAGCTACTTTTAATATTAAAAATAATTAAAAAAAACTTTCCCTCTGTCTATGAAAGTTTTAACCTATGTAAAACCTATGGTTTTAACCAAAATTTTCTGTAAACTAGTATATTTCAAACAGTTACTTATTTAATTCCACAACAAACTCACTCAGAGATGCATAAATACCAGAACAATATACTAAGAAACACCCAAGCACCATGAGGAATGAAAAAAATAAACCCCAATACTCACTAGCTAGAAGTAGGCTGATATAAGCAGATAACTGTACCAGAGCTACTACTAAAATCACATCTGCAAGTCTTTACCAATTAATAAGCCAATTTAAAGAGCTAGCTTGCAGTGTGTGGGAGAAAAAAAGCTTCTGTAAAAAAACAAAACAAAATAAACAACAAACAAATGCATGTGTTGGTAGTCTTTCCAGAAAAGGCAGTTTTCTTACCTTGCTATATTGGTTCAGAAATAACATGTAACATAAAACATTTAAACTTGTTAGTGATGGCGAATGTATTCAAGTTCTTCTGAAGAAAAATTCTTTGGGAAGAAATGCACCTTTTTTTAGTTTCACTGAATTCATGTAATCAAATAATTTGAATCAGCAAGTGATAAGGATGAGTGAAGACAGCCTAGACCTCCTTGATTCTAGAGAATGTGAACATTACACTTTCTGAAGTTAGCATATGAAACAGATATCTGATAAGTCACAGAGAAAATCATTCATCAAACAGTCCAGGCTCAATGCTTCCAGAAATACACTTACAACTTACCAATATTGTGTTATTTTTATCTCGCATAATTTGCATTCCTTTTTTCCTTTTTTTTTTTTTTTTTTTTAAATATGTGCTCCGCCACTTTCAGGGTACGAATTCTACTTTATAAATGAGCCTCATAACTTTTTTTTAATTTCTTTTCTTGTATTTCATTTTCTTTAGATTATAATATTTGAAATCAGTAGAGTTACACTGTCAAAGTTCATGTAAAAAAAAATTTAAAAAAAATCAAGCTGCATCTCAGACCATCTTGGCAGAAAGAGAAGATGCCTTTGATTTACCTTTTACAAAGTTAAGGCAGCTGAATAAATACATAAGTGAAGGAAACAAAATGAAAACAGCTGAACTAGAAGAGGTTAGATTTAGATTAAATATTAGGAAGAAGTTCTTTACTGTGAAGGTGGTGAGGCTGTGGAACAAGCTACCCAGAGAAGTCATGGGTGTCCCTTGAAATGCTCAAGGCCAGGTTGGATGGCACTTTGAGCAACCTGATCTAGTAGGTGTCCCTGCCTATGGCAGGGAGTTGGAACTAAATGATCTTTAAGGTCCCTCCCAACACAAAACATTCTATGAATCCCATAGGTATCACTCTTTCTGTTGTGCTCAATAGCAAAAATTGTGGGAGGAGTGTAAAATACTGAATAAGTTAACATTTCTAATTAGAAATTGGAAATGTCAGAAATTATAAAAACTTAGAAGAAAAAAACACAGGGAAAAACATACTTCCTAATAGAACTTGTCTCTGTGTATTTCTTAAGCAGTTTTCTCCAAATTGATTGCAGAAAGATAAACAGCATTGAAACTATTATTTGCAACTCTTCCTTGAAAACCCAAATGTTTCCCTTCTCCCTAAAGGGCATTGGTCCCTGCAGCAGAATTTCAGAACTTGCCTTTAAATTGGAGGGGGACACAAGCATTCCTTATGTGCCAGGCTGCATCAACTCCAGCTGCTTTTTCTTGAGTAATTTCACAGGATAAGCTTTCAGGCAAAGTACCAAATCCTTGACAGCTGTGGGAGCCCAGCTGCAGCCCGATAGAGGCCAGCAAGATTAGCCCTTTGTGGGAGGGGAGGATTTCTAATCTTCAGCCTCCTCTCACAGAGGCAACATGCATGACAGGAGATGCTTCCAGCCAGGCAGCATCTTCCCAGTCTCCCTGATATCCTGAAGTTAATGCAGAGGGTGTTTTCTTACCCTGAAGCAATTTACTGACACATTCGTGCTGACACATTCGTGGGGACTGCTGTGGGTTTTGTTTTGTTTAGCGTCTTGCTAATGAAGTGTTTGCTTGTGTATGTGCAAGCACTCTGCAGAAGAAACCTCCAATTTATCATGCTTGTGTTGACATTGCCTCATCTGCAACCTAAACACAAGCAGAGACTGCACAGAAATCTTATGGGTGGTTAAGTGTTTAATACTATATCTAGCACATAAAAGCCTTGTTTAGGTGGCATGTATCTCTCCAAATCACCTGCTGATTAGGACAGTTGCACAACAGAGCAATGTTCTTAGTCCTATAGGTTTGTGAAGAGTATAAAGAAAAATTGAAAATATTCAATAACTTGAAGAACATAAAGCAGATTTTTGTGAAAAGTCTGTTTGTTTGTTTTTTTTTTTAAGAGGCGGATTATTCAGTATATCTACATGTAGTAGGCTTGAGCTTGTTGGAAAATTTGCTCCTGTATAGGAGAAGGAGGCAATGTAATTGATGAACAGAACTGCTGCTGCCACTCAGGAGAAATAAAGTGAAAAGGAAAAGGAAAAAGAAATCAATTTCCCTTATCACTCTCCAGCTGCACATTGTGTTTCTGTCTGCCATGCATATATAGGCAAATCTTTGTATTATCTTTCCTCATGTGAATAGTCCCACTGAAGCATTTATGAAAAGGAAGATGTATATGACTCATCAAAGACTATGACCCTGTGGATAAATCTGTGCACCTCTGTGAATAAGTCCTTGCTGCGCTCCTCCTGTGTACATCTGCTCCAGAACACACGGGTTCACAATTATCCCTTTACATCTGGGAGCTTTTCTACTTCCATTAGAATCTAACTGGGAACAAAGCAGACTTTTAAAATGGTTCTCATGTCCCTGACACCTAAGGCACAATCCTTTCCATGGTACTTGTTGAAGGTCCACAAAATTTACGGTGTTGCACAGGCCACTGTGAAAGGGATGTCCAGATATTACTCCAACCACTAGCTACTGTAAGACCTTCCAGCTTTATATAGAATACATTTACTTCCTGCTGCCAGCAGAAAGAAAAACAAAACAACAACAACCAAACAAAAAACAACCAACAGTGAAGGATCTTTTCATCAAGAGGGGACCCCACAGGTCTGGTACTCTGAATTCTCCAGGGGAAGTGATTTTTGGGTCAAAGTGGCCTGGAGAAAGTTGTTCGTCAAAGGGAAAAAAAAAAAAGTAGCTTTTTCTTCTCTGTCAGAGCTCAAAGTGATGCTCTGGCAGAAAGATTGACCACTGCTTTTGGAAATGTTCTCCAAATCTTGCTAAGTATACTGACCAAAGCCAGCAGCTTCCTTTAATGCTGGCTTTTATGAAATTGCAACCTTTGGGTCATCCTTCAGTTGGAAACTCCTTCATCCATTTATCCCTCACCTGCACTTTGGATTTAGAGAACATCAAGTCCAGGGGAAGCTAATTAGAAAAGTCCCTGGTTTGAATCCTGCCTCCCATGACCATGGACATCAATGCCTGGAACTGCTCCCTGTTTGTGAAAAAAAAAACAACCCACCAAAACAACAAAACAACCCACAGCTACAAGGCTGAATGGTGCAACACTTCTTCATTAACATGACAAAGCTGGTGGGCATTTTCAGAAGTGTGCTATCATGTCTACCCTTAGAGCTCATCAGCCTCGTATATCTTATTTGCTGGTCCTCATCTAAGACATCTGCTATTTGTTGGCCACACCTATTCTACAGCACAGAAGCAGAGTGGTATGGATGCAATGGGGCACTATCCTATGCCTCAGCAACAGCTGTTGCCTTCCTTTGGCTGATCTCTGTCACCTACCTGCTTCTGTCCTTGCAGGAAATGGGCATCAGTGAAGCATAAACTGCTCCAAGTGGTGGTGTATCCTCCTACCTCACTCCTAGTTCTCCTAAGTATCAGCCTTTTACATATCTTTACGCAGTAAGCCACCAACATAAAAAATATAATAAAAGCATCCTATTTTATAGCTAATAGTGTGGGTTGTGAAAAAAAAAACAAACCAGACTTCTTGCATGGTGAAGATGCCCAACCAATATCAGAGAAGCTTTGACAGCTTACTGTAGCTAGGGATCTTTCCCCATCTCCTTCCCCAACCCCCAAATCTGTACTCATTCAATAAAGTGCCTTGGGATTTGGTACTGGAAGGTACTAGGAGAATGTCAGTCATCATTAGTATAATTATCAGACTTAGACATTCTGCATTATTTATTCCAAATATTTATTCATTATTGTGTCCCAGATTAATGTAAGCTACTTGAGGCAAATCTATTTCTTATGAAGGTATTAGTGAGAGAAATTCTGAAGCAGAAACAGACAAATAAACTTTGCAAAGCTCCTTCAAGGAATGAGAGAGGGAAGAGAGATGAGAGAAAAGAGAGTTTTAAGATGTTGATTGATCCTAAAGCTGTCAGCTTATATTACTGACAGTAAGCAAGCCTTTTCTGGGAGCACATATGTTGATCTAATACAGTTGGTCCATGATCTAATTTAATATATTAGATCTCCTCTTGGTAGACAGTAAGTTTGTTTCCATTTGGGGGGGAGAAAAATGAGGAAAAAAAATCATAGTTGAAAAGCTGTGTACTCACAACATTATAAATGCTTAAACTTATATACTATGGAATGTAAACTGGTGCAGCTTTGTTGGAACTGATGGCATGATAGCATTATTTTGATTTCTGTCTGTCAAAATCCAGTTTCGTATCAGTAGCCCAGAAAGAGGTATTGTGGTTTATAAAAGTTCTGTCTTATTTTTGCTACCGGTTATTCTCAATTTGATATATTATTTTTAATACTAGCATTCCAATGACAGCAAAGGACTGGGACGAAGGCATCCTATGTGCTGCACAGACGTATAGTGTAGCAAGTGACAGACAAGATACACTTTGACCAAGAGGCAAATACTAGAATTATCTGAAACAGACCACTGGTGCAATCTGAAATGGAGGCAAAATAAGCTAGGCTGTTTGCTCAGCTTCATAGGCTCATCAATAGTGGAGGCAGCTGAGATTTCTGAGGTTTTGTGAGTTAGTACATGGCAGATTTATTATAAAAAAGGATCTTGATAATTACTTTTCCTCTGTGCGTATACATTTTTAAAGTAAAATGCTTTGTAAAATAATAAATAAAATATACAGAGGCTGTGAAGATATTGCAGTGTTAAGTTCTTGAACCCAGTATTTAATTCTGTCACGCTTTTTCCTCAGTGTTTTCCTATTATTGCATTTGGTTATAATGTCTTCTTTTATATTTACATTGTAGGCCCTTAGGGAATTGGGCAACCCTTCTGTTATGTGTCTTCACCTGGACCTGGGGAATAATGTCATACAAAACCCAAGAAAACTTGAGTTTATTTTGGTGTATTTCCTTTTTCAATTGTTTTGAATTTCACACTTTTAAAAAGTTAGAAGGTTTTAAAAACAGTGGAATAACAAATATTGATTCATATATCCAAATGATTCCTCAGTATAAAGACAGCCTTTAAAGAGCTGCCTGACTTACTTCAGCTGCTTTTCTTGCAGTCTCAGCATTTGAACTAAAAAGAGAATATGTGTCCATATTTGGCATCCCTTCCACATCACTGGATAGGAAAGATGGAATTTTAATCCTTCAGAAACATTTACTTGGCAGCTAAGCATAATGTGTCACTTCTATTAGAAATGATAACTCATATGGGCTTAGTCCTGCAGCCAGCTACTGCCAGGAGATGCAAACACTCATGAAAAGCAAAATTAGTGTGTTAGTGCCCTTCCAAGGAAAGCTCTCCTAATCCACAGGAACATAGCAACAACTGGGCAATGTCAGCCTAGCAGTATATCTACCCCAGTATCCTCCCCCAACAGCAAACATTAAGGGGCAAATACAGAATTAGCACAAACCTACCGTGGTATTTTCTTGGAATACTCTGCCAGTTTTCAGTGATCTGCAGGCCAGGTTTTGTTGGAGTTTTTTTTAAATCCACTCAACAGTTGAGTATTACTAGGATCTTCATTTATGCCAAGGAAGAAGGAAAAAAGAGTTATTTCATCAGGCCATAATTACACAGAAGTTTTCTTCTGACAGTCCATACAGGAGAAGGTGAGCAGCAGGCTAATTATGTTCTGTTGGGAGATTTTATTTTTTAAGTTTTCTTTCTCTGTTTCTCTCCCTCCTTAATGTTGTCAACACTTTGCTGTTAGCTTAATGCAAACAAGATTTAAGTATTATGTATTTATGTTATTGCTGGCATAGTTCATGTCATGGGTAAAGACAAGTAATCAGTAGTCTACCAGCCAGCTAGAGGCAGAAGGGGCAGTGACAGAAGAGAGTTTCAGTTTTACAGCAAATGAAACTTAGAAACATTTTCAAAGAACTTTAAATGAGAACCAGACTGGTGCTTGCATGTAAATGACCAGTGTGTTTATCACAGCAGGAGACGGGCACGCTTGAGCACACTAACCAACCACAAATGGGTCCCATGGACACTGGTTGAAGCCTTCTCTTGTCCTAAAAGTGCAAAGCAGAAAGGTTCTGCCTTATCTCTTTTAACCCAAATCATTTACAAGAAAGAGTAAGGAAGAAAGAGGTTATGGCTGAAGGAATTAATGAGCTGATCATAGCTTCTTACTGAAATTTTTAGTTCTGAAAACTGAGATACAGTGAGAATAAATGATAGCCTCATACCATTACAGCCAAGGATGAAAATCAGCTCTTCCTTTTTAATGCCCTTATCCCCTCCCTGCCTCTCTGGAACCATTGCTTGCAAAGGTTGATTCTCTCCAAATATAAAAAATGCCACCTGCTTGAACCTAAGGCTTAACTCCAGGAAGAAAGAATAAATAGAAAGTTTAAGTTGTCTTTTGTTTACTTGAAAGAGTATGTGTGGGAAACCAATTTCTGTTAGTACTTTTGATTTTGATAAAAAATGATGTTGACAAGGAGCAGAATGATTGAAGTCCAACCCTAAACAGTTGTGCTGATGACATGAGCTCTTTGCATCATGCACACTCAATGCAAATGACTACATATATGGAACTAGGGAGGAAGAAGGAAGCCAGGAGATCTGCAACTGGAAAGAAGTGAGAAGTTTACTTGATGAGCAATGATTTTACCTAATACCTACATTATCTTTTGAATAAATATTTTTCTTATTTGAAAAGTGCAGGCTTCGTATGGAAAAAATGAGGAAGAAAAAAGCAGCTTAAATATTTTTTACATTGCAAAATTGTTTGGATTTCAATTCAGAACAACATTTCAAGATTTTCATTTGATACTATGTTCTATGAAGAGGCTATCCTGATTCATGTCTGCAGGATGAATATAACCCATATTATTTCAACTTTCTATAAACAGTGTTAGATTCTGGCTCTAGTAACCTTCCTGGAACACAGGACAGCATAATCACATAGATTAATATTGGTCAAATGGGTATTCATTGTATTAAATATCTTTTCTAGTCCTGCAAATAGTCTGTGATTAATCATGGAATAATTTAGGTTGGAAAAGACTCTTAACATCGAGTACAACTGTAAACCTAACACTGGCAGGTGAGCCACCAAACCATGTCCCTAAGTGCCACACCTTCATGTCTTTTAAATACCCCCAAAGATAGTGAATCAAACCACTTCACTGGGAAGCCTGAGAGTTAAAGCCACATCTGAAACTTAATTCAGAAACACATACTTAACTTTATACCCTATCCTATATGTATGCTGGAAACAGCTGATGGAGTACCTCATTCTGTCATCTTTTGATGGTGGAACTTCAGAGCCATGAAGATAAATCTGTGCCTCTGAGACTTTCATGCCATAGATCCTTGGCTTGTTTCCGATTGGAAAATGTATTTAGCAGTTGTTATAGCCACACTATGGAAAGCTCTACTTTTGTAAATCTCCTGTAAGACATCACAAAACACAGAGGAAAAAAAAAACAGGGCAAACAAAACTGAAGAAAGACAAAAGAAAGAAGGAACAACTTGCCCAGAGTTGTACAACATCACTTTCCAAAGTAGTGATAAAGCAGGTTAAGGATTTATTCTCAAAATTCTTTAATGTTGGGTATCCGATCTGTTTTCATTCCATCTCCTTTAAAGAAAAAATTCTGGCTGATCTGAAAATGCTCACAAGTCCCATCTTTTCACTTCTATCCTTTCACTCATACTTGAATAGCTCAACTCTCTCACCTCTTGTCTTTTTTTTTCCCTAACATTACACTTCAGTTTCAATTATGAAATCCTCAATCTGATTTTTCTGTGCTGGCAGAAATATTCAAATGTCTTGTCCCAAGTTAAGCCCATATTGGAAAATGAAGAACGGAAATAATGGGGGGAAAAAAAGAAAAAAAAAAAGAAAAAGAAAAGAACCCAGAAACCCTAAGCAACTCAAATGGTTGAGAAATGTTTCTTTGAGGCGGAAGTGCCATTGCATGGCAGAAAGAACAGTGGTGCAGAACAAAACCAACAATTTTTTTGGCACTAACAAGGGGCAGGAAAGTCTCCAGACAAAGCTGAGGAGTAGAGACTGATCGCTGGTGGGAAGCTGATGTACAGCTGTGCTGAAGAGCTATGTGAAGTAACTAATAGGAACTACTTACTGTGCCTACCAAGATCTTAAGCAGTGCTACAGAGTCTTCAGCATCAGTTCACTGGCTCTTTATTTATGTATCTATAAGCAGAGCACGGTATTGTCAGTTTAATACAAACAGAGGAAATTTGCAATTATTCAAGATCTAGTTCTTAAAATACTATCAACTGAAACTGGAGGTGGGACCATCTGGGCATTTCCAGAGGAAAAACCGTGATGACCTGTGACCATTCTCTGCATTTTAAAGTCATCAGTAAGACACAGTAGAATAGTATTAAAAAGTGGTGTATATGTCAGACCAATTTCAGTAATTCTTCAATGGCATAAAAGGCACCTTTCTAATTAAAATAGAAGTGACAATGTCCAGGGCTTTCAGACACACTTTGGATCTCTCTATATCAAACTTTCTCAATGCATTGAAGCTGCTAAGTCAGCAAAAACAATGTAATATTTCATTCACTATGTTTTAATTCTGCTGAAAAAACTATTCAGTTCTCCTTTAAGATTTTGAGATTCTCTTGCATGAATCTCTCAGCAGTGAAAATCATTGTATTCAAAAGGAAAATAGCATGTCTCTGATACATATCAGAAAAGGCCCTTGGTTACAGCAATGTGCTTTATTTATTTATTTATTTTATAAATACACTGAGAAGCATTCATATCATAAAACAAAGCATGGCAACAAACTATGGATATTCCCCTAGATGGGTCATTCCTCCTACCACTTGAGTCTGATGCTCTGTCATTTTCAAATGTCCATATCAGTTCATCTATCTAGAATTCAAGCCCTCACAGTATGCAACTTCTGCCCACCTGAATCCACGCTCCTCGTCTTTCTGAAATTTAGATTTCAGCTCTTAGCTGAATGGCAAACTTCTCATTAAAATGTTATTTCACACAGTGCAAAGTTTCCTCTTGTCCATTGCCTTCTCCCTTTCACTAACAAAGCTGTTTTGAATCAAGATAGGTATGATACATACGACAAGACTTAGGTAGAGTGTACATTTCATTAGCTTCATAGGGACTTTCAGGTAGACAAATTCTGGATGATATATGATACCCAGGTTGTTTCTCTGAACACAATGGGGGAAGGGACGTATCATACGTATTACAAGTGTCTCCCAGAAACTCTTTTCCAACGGTGCTCAAGGCCAGGTTGGACAGAGCCTTGGGAGACATGGTTTAGTGTAAGGTGTCCCTGCCCATGGCAGGGGGGTTGGGAACTAGATGATCTTAAGGTCCTTTCCAACCCTAACTATTCTATGATTCTATGATTCTAACCTGGTCTAGTGGAAGGTGTCCCTGTCCAAGGCAGGGGATTGGAAGTAGATGATCTTGAAACTCCCTTCCAACCCAAACCATTCTATGACTCTATAACTCTATTGATATATACTTAAAAAAAAAAAAAAACAAACAAACAAAAAAAAACAAAACAACAAAAAAACACATAAGCACAAAAAGCTTCTGCTTTCAAACTCCAAGACTTAGAATGAAGCATCTTCCTAAAGTAAATGAACTAAAAGAGGTGGAAAAGAAAAAGAAAACCTCTGATATAAAAATACTTTTCCTTGACAAGTGCTTTCTTAATTGCCCCAAAGAAGAAAAATCTAGGAATAAATTTTTTTTCCTGTTGTGTTGGCAAGACTATTGAATGTTACGTAAAGCAGTGCTGCAGGTTAAAGACTGAGGTTATTTGTGTCAAAAATGTTCTAACCTTGTGCTGCTGCTGCTTTGAAAACCAAAACCAGTTTTAACAAGCACCTTTCTCCTGTGGAAATCTGATTTTTTTCTTGATATTCTGGGTCAGGGAGCAAAAACATTAGGAGGTCAAAGCCCCCAAACAAAGGAAACAAGGGTGAGGAGAAAGAAAGAAAAATAACACAAGCAGTGTTAGAGTCTTGATGCCTTCTAACCTATGTTTATCTTTTATTCAACAAACACAACAAATACTTAGTAGGAAACTATAATTTGTAAACAGAGATAAGGTGCCCAGAGGACTGTTTACAAACAAAATATGAAAATTCTTATTACAGTCCCCAAAATGAGCAGTTATCTTTTCATAAATTATATAATTAAATTTTAAAATGCTCTGTTTTGTTTTTTTCTTATGCTGGTTTTGCGTGGTCCTGCTGCTTGGCTTCATCCGTAAGTGATGAAACAGATTTGTTTCCATCAGTCACTGAGAAGCTGCACCATTTCATGCTAAGAAGTGTCTCTAATTTAATCCTCTTTAGAGTTCTTTAAAACAGGCTTTAATTGTAAAAGTTATGAAAAAAGTTGTTTGTTGGTCCTTCCTCACGAGTGAAGTGTGTCATAGTCAAATACCTCTTTTAAATGCTGTGCTAAAAAATAAAGTTGACAGCAACTGGCAGCTCCTGGTTTCAAACCCTTGCTCTTTGCACAGAGCAGACAGAGAGCTTGTGGTCTCCTGTCTTGCCCTTCCCCATTCAGGGGGAACCTTTTGGGAAGGGGGAGCCACCCTGTGCTCTTTCAGTGCAGTAGCACAGCAGACACTGCGACAGAAATGATAAGATCTCACAGCAGAGGAATGGGAAGATTTATAGCTGCTGGTGTCTCTGAACACACCATGATGACCAACACATGCTGGCCAAAAACCCATAGGATGATGCCAGATTTTACAAGCTTTTCCTGTTTGCAGCCTGCAGGTCTCAGTCTAATCTTTCCACTGGTTGTTTATGGTGAGTATGTATTAACATCACCAATAATGTAGCAGAATCTTTAACACCAAGCACCTAGAGTTTGTGGCACGGAGGCATTCAACCCAGTATGTACACATCTTACACACACACAGCAAATGAAGGTTGAGGTTGAGATGTTTATAAATCATTTTTGTTCCATTAATTCATGGGGCTACTCCTGAGGGATACAGTGCTTATATTTATGTATGCTGTGTGTGCTTAAGAACTGACTAGCTACTAGGAAGGGCAAGAGGCAGGCCAAAATCAGAAATGCCAAGCTAAGCCCCAGAAATCCTTCAAATCTAGACCACCATCCTTCTTTCCTCTTTCAGGCAGGGATAAAGCTGTTTGCAACACTTCACTGGAGCTGACATCGCGTTCCTGAGCAAAGCCGAAGAACGTAGCCAGGCTGCGAAGCATATTGAGCATGAGCTAAGAGCAGATCATATGGATCATTGCCTCTTTAGACCTTAAGGATCTACCCCTTCTCCCCAGGACCTATCACACAGTATTTCATGCACTACCAGCTGGGGAACATGAGCAGCAGCTGTTCATTTTGGTGAAATCCAGATGGACAGCACTGCTTGTGCAAGGCTGGGATACTGGGACTCCAGCTTGGCCTTGGAGTGGGACTTCTAAATGTCCAATATGCAATTCCAAATGTGCAATTTAAAAAAAAAAAAAAAAACCAAAAAAACATAAGTGACTGAAAGCATAAGTGTATACCTGATCTGGGACCTGTTGCAAGGATGATTTATCCTATGATTCTGTGACGGTCATGAGGCACTTTGTCTAATCATTGGCCATGACAACTTTGAGTTCTGTCATTCAAACTCTGTTCAAGGTGTTAGGGACATATTTCAGTAGCTCCCAGACTATCTGTCAATGCTTCCAACAAAAGCAGAATGTTTCCAACAAATTATATTGGTGGGAATCAAAAACTGTTTGGAGCAAATCGTGCCTCAGGCACTGCAGGGTGTTCCTCAGGTGTGTAAAGACAATCTGAAAGCCATATGGAAATGGTAACCCGGTCCTCTATGCACAGGGAACTTGAAATTCCTGTCAATTCTTTCCCTGACTTAATGTTGAAGCAAGAATATCAATATATTTGATTGGTTCCTGTGTTCTGAGGGCCTCTGGTATGCAAGAAATACCTTGAGTGCATGGGTAGTGATCTATTGCAAGAGGTAACAAAATAAAAATTAAAAAAAAAGTATTAGAACTGAAGTGCACTTAGTAGCTTGCAGCCAACTCTATCACTGATATCAGGTTATGGCCTTTAGTAACATTCTGCATTTCAGAAAGCTTCTAATGTGCACATCCATTGTCTTGCAACAAGTTAAGTTTCTTGTCTACCTGCTTGTTACATCTGTCAATCATGTGTGAAAACCAATGCTAGAAAGTAATCTGATGATGTTGTTACATTAAATAGCAGTGATAAGGATGAACTTTAAGGCCCAAAGGACTTTGGTGGCAGCAAACCATCCACAGCTTGGATTCCAGCATTTCCTGTCAAGCTCTTTCATTAAGTTTTTACCCCCAGAAGAAAAGAAGAGAACCCAAACAAAATAGAAAGAAACTAATATTAAAATGTGAACTTCTGACAAGAGTCAAAGCAAGTATCCACTTGCACACAGGACATTTTCATAATCTTTGCCAGATGGCAACCCAGAACCATGTAACCGCTTGCTCACTCCCCTGCTTCCTCCCCCCAGCTCCCAGAGAGATGGGGAGGAAAATTGAAAGAATGTAACTCCCACAGGTTGAGATAAGAACAGTCCAGTAACTAAGGTATAACACAAATCACTGCTGCTGCCACCAATAATGATAAGGGAAATAACAAGGGAAGAGAATACAACCGCTCGCTGACCCGAGCAGTGATCTAGCCCTTCCAAGTAACTGCCCCCAGTTTATATACTGGGCATGATGTGCTGTGGTATGGAATACCTCTTTGGTCAGTTTGGGTCAGGTGTCCTGTCTCTGCTTCCTCCCGGCTTCCCCTCCTCCCTGGCAGAGCATAAGACTCAGAAAGTCCTCGGTCAGAATAAACATTACTGAGCAGCAACTAAAAACACTGGTGTTATCAGCACTGTTCCCAGGCTGAAAGTCAAAAACACAGCACTGCACCAGCTACTAAGAAGGAGAAAAAAATATCTGCTACTGCTGAATCCAGAACAATCTTGCAGGGAGAGTAGAGGAATTTAAGCAGAGGATGTAATTCTCCATTTTCTATGCCCTCTTGACTCTTGTTCATATTCCCAGAAAAACAAGCTGGCTGTGTACCTACACAGAGTTTTATATCCAGAGGGCTGAGCCATGCAGGCGCCTTTAAAATCTCCTGTCACATTGGGAGTACTGCACCTCAGCTAGCAAAGGATTTCAGAAAAACACTTTGGCTAGGCCATGGGAAGGAATAACTTTACATAGGCACTTTGCTACACTTATCTGAGTCACTGGTAACAATTCGACTTCACAGGAAGGGGAGACGAGGAAAAGAAGCTCATGTTCTAAAGTGTGATTTTACCCATCCAACTCCTAACATAAATACTTCTAACAACAGCTATACCTAAGGCCATCTCAACAAACAGATGACAACTTCAGCTGGAAACAAACTGAACCAACTTATCAGTGGAGTCATTCTTGATTTAAACCTGTAAAGAGTATTTCCCGATACAACACTTACCTTACTTTGTAAGGAAGGGAGAATAATGTTGTATAGTAATAATAATAGAAACATAGATGTGGAGAAGTGGGCAGTTGGAGAAGAGAGCCCAAGACTCAAAGATGCTGACCGCTGGACTGTGATGGTGCACACTCACACTACATCCTGCTCCATAGAGAGTCTGGCTATGCTGGAGACCAGGGCTGCAGTTGTGACCAGACAAGCAAGATGCTGCATGTGATGTGTGTATACCACCTGACGACAGCTGGGTTGACCTTATTGCTTTAGGGTCTCCAAATCCAGACTAATGCATCCTGCCAGTTATCAGATTTCCTGTGCTATTAAAGGAAGAGAAGCATCTTAATCCCTCTCCTCCTTCTAATAAACCTGCATGTACTGCCTCTGCAATGCCAGCTTAGAGTCTGGGAAAGCTCTAGTTAATGCAGCTACTTCCCTGAGGACTCATGCTGGCTCAGTCAGAGCTCACTGCAGCTCTGCAGGGTGACACAGGGTTACACTCACCCTTATTTTCCAAGCATCTTCACAGTTCCATGCAATTAGCCTGAGAATAAATGAAATTATTAGAATAAACTTATATAGAAATTTCTTCCCCCTCTATCCCAAGGAACAGATGAGTTTAAAACAATGTCTAGAAGTTGTTTCAGTCACAGATACACTATATATTTTGACAGTAGTTTTAGCACCAGCAACCAGTTTCAGCTTTTTTTCCCTAATTGGTTATTACATTGTCATCATGCATTGGCTTCCTGGGCTTTCTATCTGGAGGGGAAAAAATGTAGGAGAAAAGCTTTAATTTAAAAAAAAAAAAAATTTAAATAATGAGTTTGTGGATGCTGACACAACACACTTAAATTTTAATTAATATTGGATGTGTCCCCAGAAATCTGGCATGAAACATTTTAAATACGTACATATAAAAAATTAAATTTTTCTTACCTAAGGGTAAAGCTCTCATTTACCTAAATCAATGCCTATTGATTTATGGATGGTGTTTGTGTCTTTATGTATTACATCAGCTTGGATGGATCCCCTGGCCTTTCTTACTAGGTTCACTGGTTTGCCTTGGAAAGTAATGTACTTTGTTCAAATATGTGTTGAAGGCAACAGCAGTGCTGCTCAAACATGCATTGTCATTCACTCTTCCTACTTCGTATTTAGAACAATAACTGTTTTAGATGCTCATGTAATTTAAAACAAACATGCATGCACGTTCAGAAATACTAGTGTAGGTGGAAGGATGGACCACATGGCAAATCCAAACATATTTGTAACCAAGACAAAGGTTTGGCCTTGGATTTCACAGAAAGGTTAGCAAAATGTCAGCCTGTCATATCTTAAGAGTAATAATAACAACTCACACTTTTTAATGCAAATACCATCTGTGTATCCTCAAGCTTTCAGCAAACATTAGTACACCAGCCCTACGAAGATAGCGCTTTCCTTTCTAGACAGGAAGAAACCGAGGCAGGAGGAACATAAAGAATACAGAAGGACTCCAGACAGCACCTACAGGTGGGAGCTGAGAGCTGAGAAAAGGGAGACCTTACAGAAGAACAGGCTGGTGTAACAAAGGCAGTATCAAATGAGATTGGGAAAAGCTGTCTTGTTATTTTGATGTGTTTTATTTTAATTTCATATCCAGATCTGGTGTAAACCAGTGCTAAATTTCATGGCACTACAGTCATCTACACAGTCCAGCCCAGTCATCCAGTGAATATTAGCAGAGACTGGTAACAGGCAGAGTGGGCTTTTTGACCTGCTTCATACTTTCCAAATACAGCAGATGTCCTTTGCTTGGAAAAAAAAAACACCAAACAACACAGGCATAATCAAGAGCAAATCCAGCAATAACTTTCACTAAGTTGACTCTAATTGAACTGTCGTGTGTATAACAATTCTAGAGAAATGGTTATTCCCACAACCAGCTGAAAGGAAAGAGGCTGCAGGAAAAATATGCCAGAGACACTGATAAGAAGATTTTATTCAGCTTTATTTGACAAGTTTTATTACACTGAGAAAACATAACATATCTAATCTCTTTGCAGCTGTTGCAGCCCTTAAGCCTTTATTACTTAAATCCTATTAGATATAAAATTGTTTCTATTTGTCAATGGCATGATATCTTCTTTTATTATTATTATTATTATCATCAAAGTCTAGCAAGTATGGCCATGAACATAATTTCTGGTCCATCTTCTTATTAATAGTTAAGGTTACCCTGTGATGTTCACCTGTTTAAATGGCCTACTTTTTCAAAAGTCCTGGAGAGCTGTGTGTGTTGTTAGTATACACACAGTAACACTAAATAAAACTCAGCAAGTACTGAAAACTTCTGCAAACAAACCAGTATAGCTGATTATTTCTATTATGGGCACTGAAATTCCAGTCATATTGGGTTCAGCTGTATGCTTTACCCATACGAAGACCTTGAAACAAAGCCTTTCATCACTGTACACTGTTTTTTTAGTTTGTCACTTGTCACTTGTAAAACTTTAATTCTCCATTTTTAACAGAAGGATGAAAGACAAACTTTTTCTAACAGGAATTCCCATTATTGCTAATAACTAATGCTGCTGCACTGCCTCTTTCTCTCCTTGTCCCTAGGATAACCCCTCCTATGATTCATCAGACCCTCATTTAGCAGAATGCAAGGGATATTGCCACAACAATGTCCCCTTGGAGGTGAAGTCTGGTGGCTCACTGCCTGGCTTCCCTTCCCATGAAGTATGGATGTCTCATTTCCACATGGACACCATTTTATTTTTGAGGCAAAAGATTTTACTTTACAGGAAAGGGATGTTTTTCCCTCACTGCCAATGAAAATTGTAACACAACATCATCAAAACAGCTGGTTTTAACAGACATTTTTTGATCAAATGTTCTTGTAGCATCAGCAGGTTAGGTCAGAAAAAGTGTAGGAGAAACAATAAAGCAAAGGCCTCTTGCCCACAAACCTCCCGTTGGCTGGAATATAAAATTAACATCTTCCAGATGCCTGTTCTTGCCTGCACCTAGAGCATCATATTCATCTTGTTAAAAAGGGCACTTTCATGCTGAAGAAAATTAGTATTTGAAACTCCCAGTGCCATAAAAGTTTAACAAATGAGTCAAGACACTGATTCTGGATGCATAACAATAAGGAGGGGGAGTTATTTTCTCTTTGCCTATTGTTTTTTATTGTTATTGTAATCTCTCTCTCTTTTTATTAGTTTAATTTTCTTTTGTGTAATTTTGGTTTTTATGGAGCAGATTCATCCCTGTTGTACCCCTGATAGAATTTGAGGAGAGACAAAGACATCACTTTGTGTCTTCATGAGATAAAGAAAACATTAATACCTTTCTCAAAGCTTTTCTATTTAGATACTATGGGCAATTTTTCTGCAGCTTCTCTTTATTGACTGTAATAATCATGGCCAAGAAGTGGCTCATGATCCGCTTGCTTATCAAATATGCTGATTTTCTGACTGCCTATTTTAGCATGTTTAAAATGGGAAAGGCATTAATTTTGGACAGCAATATGCATGGAAATGAAGTGAAAATTTCAGGTGCTGGAAGCTGCTGCCTCAAGCAGGAACAAGACACTGCATGGCAGCTGATCTCTGGTAACTCGCTCCCATGAGAGGCAAAAGCTTGTGTCTCATATAACTTTCCTGTTGTGTCATCTGCAGCATCTTGCAAAGGAACTCTGTTGAACCAGTGACTGACAGACTAGAAAGCTGGGCAGCAGAGAATTGTGAAGCTGCATAAGATCAGTGACATGCAAATGAACACATCCAGAAGCAACCACATCTTCCAAGAGGATAAAGAAAAGCAAGGGTAGGTAGGGATATACTTTGGAGAGGGGAAGATCTGCCACAGAAGAGCGAGAAAATGTGAAAGAAAAATGTAGTGATGAGGATATATGTGGAAAATTTAAAAGTTTTGGGCATTGGTTTTCGGAGATGTATGTTGCGAAAGTGAAGTGTAGGATAGGTCTCAGCCAACTGGAGGTAAATATATGACAAACATGTCTCACATCTTAAGGCTCATGTTTTAAGCATGTCTTTTAGTCATCTATTGGATCAATGTCTGCAGGCTGCATTTCTGACAGTCACCTGTGATTTAGCTCTGGATATAGGAAGTCCAAGGACTGACTACAGAAAGCCATGATGATGCAGACATGACTAGAACTGAACTGTTGAAAGAGGCAGATCTCTTCAAAGTATAGACAAGGTCTAATGAAAAAACTTGGGCATGTAAAACTGGACTTTAAAGATTTCTTCATTTCTAAATCTTTTGCTGTAACACTAGTTAGCAACCTAGTTTAGCAGCATCTGATATCATTAGACATTTGCATTTTGATCCAAAAATTTCCAGGACAGGTTTTTAAGAAGTCATGACTATAGAGGCTGTTTGCATGCATGATGCCCATTCTGTGTGCAAGGAAAGCAAGAGGAACATGTACAAGGCTACTCTTTGGAGGGTCTCCAAGTGAATCCTATCAGACCCTGCTTCACAGATTCATAGAATTGACTAGGTTGGAAAAGACCTTTACGATCATCAAGTCCAACCTTTCCCCCAGGACTGCCAAGTTTACCACTAAACCATGTCACTAAGGGCCTAAACTTCAGGTCTTTTGAACACTTCCAGGGGCGGTGATTCCACCCTGGACAGCTTGTTCCAATGCCTGATTACCCTTTTGGTGAAGAAATTTTTCCTAATATCCAATCTAAACCTCCCCTGGTGCAGCAGTGTCCTATCACTTGTTACTTGTGCAATTTAAGACCTTGAAGGGTCAGAGACTGAGGTACCGCTAAAGTACGGATTAAGCATCAACTTTATCACAAAACCATCTTTCACAGCAAGGAGTCAGGTCCCTTCACCTAGAGGGTGTCCCACCACTGTGTTCTGAGGGAAGGAGAGAAAGGCATCTAACACCCAGGGACAAATTTAACAGGACATATGAAATCAAAGTGGCAGTGTACTGAAGGAAGAACATGACTCTGTAGTCCAATAGTCAGAGCACAACACGTAGGAGAGGATATCAAAGGCAGCTGAGTCATGCAGGCATTTTTGAATGGCTTCTGTTTATATTTTTTTTATAAATCCAGGAGATCTCAATGTGAAGTACATTCACAGTTCCTAGAGTCATGTTCTTGCTTGCTTTACTCACCATCCACTAGCAACTGGGCTGTTTGCTGTTAGGCTGGTGCCTATTCTCCTTAGAGACCCCAGTGAGTGAAGTCAAAAAAATGTAACTCACTCAAAATGACAGTACTTATTATGAGTAGTTGCTACAACCAGAGTGTGGAGCGTTGAGACCTGAAGCCATAAAATTGTTTTAAAGAGCAGACTTCTTTCTATAAGAACTTTCAGTGACTCAGTTTTGATATTTTTTTGTGCTCTGGTGCACATACTAAACCTAGTTTCCAATTAATAAGTGATGAGCTTTCATTAGTCTCCTCAAAACTGCAATCATGTTTTTAAGTACACCTGAAATTTAATCATAGAAGTAGCTCTATCCTCTAAAGGTGAATTTTTCAATAGCAAGATGTCACAATCTAGGCCATAGGAAGAAGAAAACATCCAAGAGTCTTCTTGAAATTACAAAGAAGTATAACAGGCATTTTGGTCAGTTTTGTGTAAAATAATAGCAAAATATTGTGTATTAGGAACAAAAAAAATAAAAAAGTTGCAATCACTAGTGCATCATTCTTAGTATTATTTTAAAAAAATCACATTTGTTCTTTGATATTTGATGCATTACATTCAGAAAAATTGTATCATTCAGATTTTCAGAGCCTTAGAACATAAAATAAGTGAGCAATGCTACAAGGATGCAACACAACGTCAACCATCTGTAACTGGGACATTAAATAATTCTATGGTACTTGGCACAGACAAAATGTAGTCCCAGCATTAACCAACAAAGCATCATAACTCTCCTCTGAGACAGAAATAGTATCCCCACTTTGCAGATGGAAAAAAGATGGCAAAATCTTTATTATTTTATAATAACTATAACCAAATGATTATGTTGTCAATCATACATTCCAGCTTACTTGCATAAAGCATAATACAAGAATTAGAAATGGTTCATGCTAAAAAACCTCAATACAAAACAAAACACAAGCTTCAGTTCGGAACGAAAAACTGCCTCCTAGCTCTGGATTTAGGCTAGAAAAATCTGCATGAAGGGAATGTATGTTATCACACATATTATTGTACCCTCAGAATGAAGATGTGACACAGAAACTGGAGTGCTGCTTCTGAACTGAACCAAATTTAGTCTATCTAAATAACCTAATTAATTTAGTAAGATTTAATAGCAAATAATTTTGCTGTTCTCTGGAGGATTTGCAAACTAACAGGTGAGATTTAATTAGAGGGAGCCAAGATTTTCAGGGAAGGACCAGAGCCATCTCCAGTTTGGGCATCTTCCTCTATTCATAAAGTATTTATGAACACTAGGTCCCATTAAAGCTACATCTGACACAAGCATCTCTATGTAGAGACTACCAGAGTAATTTATGTATGAATATGGGTTTTGGGTACTGAAGGACTCTTTAAAAATATTCTAGGTACAGCAGGTAGTACTTCATGTTTCCTGTTTCTATCATGACAATGTATTCAAGACTGGCATAAACTTGTGCTACTCACAGCATATCTTTCCAGTAAGCAATAGGATGGCTTAAAATCACTGTGAAGCTTAATCTAAATCAGCAGAGCTGCTGAAGAACATGATTTCACTGCATCTGGTTCTGAATTCCTGCCCTTTCCTTGGTCCAGCCCTTGCTATGTCATAAGAGAGATCAGGGCACTCTGGAGAGTGTAAGTTTTTATTTTAAGTTAGTTTTCAGCCAAAGTAAGCTCATTGGTCTGACTCATCAGAGATCTACACCAGCATTAAGTGTGGCAAGATGAGGATGAGGGAACTAATAATCTGGGATGAAGGAGAAGTAACAGCACCCTTTTCATGAATAGCTTGGATTTTAACTGCGATTAATCCAGTTTAATTTAAATTGGATTTAAATCCAATGCAAAACTGCAGCTATTTTATCTGTTTACCAAAAAAACCCAAAACAAACAATACAGGCAAAGGCAGCATGAAAATAAAAATGGCCAACTGTGAAATATCACCTCAGTGATAACTAAGTACACTTTATCTCTCAGCTATATATTTCAGTCCAAATGAGCAGTCTGTCTGAAGCAACACAATATTAGATGATATTTGATTACTCACCTATTAATCAAAACGATAGGCAATTTCACTAATTTTTCAGCCAAAAGGACTTGTGGAGCTGTTAGCATAAACACACATGGTAATGTTATGCACTGACTCAGCAAAAGGAATCTCAGCGAACTCAGTAGAGAAAGGATTTGGCTAAGGCTCAAAACTATTCTTTTGCGGTTTAGAAGTTTGCCAGACACGAGAGGACTTTCTGGGAAAACACTGTGCTGTTTAATCTTTATTATTTAAGCAAAAGCCAAGGGATTTGTTATCACTCAGTTTGATAATCATGCCATCCTGGTTTTGTCCCCGTTGTATGTATACATATGCATATATACGCATACATATCTGTGTGTATGTATGTATATACACATACATACGTATCTAATACATAGCTGGTCCTTCCTTACTTTTTTTCATTTTCTAATCCCTTTCTTCATTTTTTGAATGCCTCTCAGAAAGCCTGGCTTTTCATATTGGTCAGATTTCTCTGCTTTGCATTGGACTGCATTTGTCTGAATTTAGCCAGCTTTATAAACTGCTGTGCATTTAATTAGACTTTCCAACTGAGGAGAGTTTCATCAACATGTCAGCAAGGGATTTCAGTGCTGGAAATGGCAGAATAAATTACTAGTGTTTTAACTGACTTGTATATCTGGCATACTGTTGAGGAAGTACAACCAGAAAAAATGTATCAGACCCAGATTATCCTACCAGTTTTCAATGCTGAAAACCAGGCTGGCTGGGATTTCCATTTAATCTATTCAGTCTAGCTTTGTTATATTTGCTATCCTTGATACAAGCGCACTGTGGAAGCTTTTAGACATTTATCTTCCTAACTCCTTTTGCAGGTAGAAGACAGGCTTAGAGAGACTAAAGGTTTTTGAAATCTAACTTGGGAGTGTAAGGTGTTATTCCTTTCTGCTTTTTGTCACCGCTTATCACCCATGGACACTGTAAAGAAATGTGCGCTTGTAGGTTGAACAGTGAACTCAGGAGACTGAATATTATCTTAGGCTACACTTGAAACTGGGCTTACGCTAGCATGCAAAATTAAGCTTTCAAGATATATTGGGCAGACGTTCATTCTTGCTTCCTCCACCAACAGAAAAGGGAAGGCAAAGTGGGCTCTCAGTACAGCAAGGTTAGTGCTGCACCAGTTTCTTTCAGTGCACAGAAACCAGAGCTGCAAGGGCCACTTTTTTTGATAAGCAAGATTGTCCAATGGCATGCATATATTTTAAGTCTAATTTGACCCTGCACCTATTCTGACAGCATATGTAGCTACCTTGTTTTTTTTTGCAAGCACACTGGGACTGCATGAAAATTATGTGCACATCAGATCGCGCATTGTGCATGCTCACTGAGAATATTGTCCCCAGGTTTTGATCATGTTAACACATGTTATTTCTCATATAATACGCTACCAATTTTTCCACTTACAAGCAATATTTTCTTTAGTATTCTCATGGAAAATCTTGCTGTTTTCTTAGAGAAAATTTAATTTTATGACAAAGTGTTGATTTCTGGATGAAGGAAGCTTTCAACCTTGCAACATGTACAAAGTAACAAAATTTCAATCACTTTTCCCAGTTTCTTTTAATGTGAGAAGCAATTATGGAAGGAGAATGGAAACTGGTAGGGTATTGACTGACCTTCCCTTGTGGTAAATAGGAGGATGGCAGCAATGGGTTTCTTTCCAAGATAACCAGTTCAGTGAGGCAGTAAGGTGGGGAAAAGGGATTTTTATATCCCACTGCAGAAGCACCTGTGTGTACTTGGATCCCAAGGGCAAATATTCAACCTAGGGACAGAGCCTCCTGGATATAACATATTAAAGAGCCCATCACCTTTACAGAAATTTCACCAACAAAAAGTACACTAGCCAGTAGAAGGCATCTGCTTCTTCCTTTGCACAACAGCATTTTAACACCAAGGCTATCATCAGTTTAATCTGCATAAGGAAAAAGCATTATATACACGTAACATTTCAGGAGGAACTGGTGTAATCAGACGATGTCTGTTCAGATTTCAGCTTTCCTTCTGAAGTTTTCAAAATAGCAACAATTCAGCAATCTCTAAACGACTGTCTCAGAAAGCATGAACAAGAATTATGATAAGGCCCTCACTATGTCCTTTCCTTTGAAATGTTCTGTCGTGGCATAAGAAACACTTTGCCGTTTTATATCCCAGCTATTTGCACTCTAGCATGTTTGGGTATAATTTCACTTCAGACCCCGCAGCAGATGTCAAGCAAATAGAATGTATTGGCTGTGAATAATTCTTTTATGTTCACCTCTCCCCACATTACATTTTATTAATCCGCTCCCCTCAGTAGGTTTGATGGGATCTTTCTGACTAATAACCAAAGAGAAGTCTGAAAGCTTTCACATTAGGGGAAAGTCCCAATTACAAATGCATGATTGAGTATCCCCATATGTAGGTAAGTGCACTACCTAAGGGAGAAGTTATGTAAAAAGCAACAGATCAGTAACACCCATCATCCAGTGACACTGGTTCAGCCCTGTAATTCTCCTGAGGGCTTCTGGATTTGTCTAAGAGATTTCTCTAAGTCAAATATGTCCTAGTGCTCACCCTGCTTATTTTGCAAAGTCTGAGGTCATTATCTAAGTAGCATAGCCTCAGGCTTGTTGGGACTCTAAAATATCTGCAGGGAGGAGGTGAATTGAAAAAAGGTCATGCACTGAACATCTTCCAGAAATTGTCCTCAAGACAAATTTGCAAACAAGTTTTCTTTGAATGGTGATGTTAACATTCAGCAATAATGACTAGCACTAAGGGATCTGGGTGAGGTAAAGATGAAAATTCATCTAGTTAGGAGCTTTTCCCTTCCTTTTTGCCCATATTTAAAGGCTGGTAAATGAAGACAGCTCACAGCATCACTCCTGTGCTGTGATTCATTTCTAAAATGCAGTATTTGCATTGATGAAAGAAGTAGAGATTCTCTTTCGAGATTTTGTCCATATATTCCCCAAAGTCATATGTGACCAGTTCGGGAGCAGGAAAGAGGCTGTTGTGTGGTGGGCATCTCTTAGGCATCTCTTGGACATAGACTGAGCGGCAGTGAAGTAGAAGGCAGGAGTCAAACATGCAGGTCTTAAACATACAGTGAAGGAGCAACTGGAGGACTGCACACTTGGCAAGGGAAACTCAGACAAGAAAGAAGTACCTGTTTCTGAAAACAAGTACAGAGCAGATAAATGGCAGGTACTGCCAGAAGCCTTTACAGGGACACAGGCTTATGTCCCAGTCTTTCAGATTGCTGGGCATAAAACACCCTCTTTGCTGGCATGGAGTGTCAGACACTTCTTGTGGCTCCAGAGACACGTTTACAGAAGTTCACATTTTCTCCTGGAAGCCAAAGTGCATTTGTCATTCTCGTTTTCTTCCCAAATGGAGGCCAGGATGACCTATTCATTTATCATGTGCAGTGTGGATCACAGTAGTTCACTGTCTGGTTAGTTAGTTAAAATGCACGTTCTCTCTTCTGTATTTAGGAGCCTTGTTATCAGTTCACTCCCTACCTCCTTCCACGATTTAAGGCCTTAGTACACACTGCAAAGCAATGAAAGGATCTGATCTCAATTGATTTAGCTGCATTTAATCATAGCCAAAGCTACTGGGGTCCTTTAGGATGACATCAATGAGGAAGCCTGGCACAGCGTGCAAGTGAGTTACAGGTGATGGTTATCCAGGCTGAAGGATCTGGGCACAGCAAAACTTCTGGAGAAAGGAGACAGAGTTTGTTCACTTTCAAGAAACATTGCAAAGTGTTCCTCAGGTGATAAAGTCTTTGCTTTTTAGCAATATTATTAAATTCCAGCTTAAGATGCTGACGCCTCCCTTTTTCTCTCAATTCTCATTCTAACTAGGAGGAAAAATAAAACTGCAAGGCAGTGCTGCTGTCACAATTTACTTGACAACATCTAGTGCCTTCCATGATAGAGATTGACTAGATACAAAAATAAAATGAATGTAAATGTGGCAGAAGAATCTGTCCCTAATTAAGTGAACTGATTACATGAGAAGAACAAATTCTCATCGCTCATACTATTTCCACAATGGCCCTGGCTTTCCAACCTGATCCAGCTGATGTGTGGGTACAGCACTGCCCTCTTCTGGATACTGTTTGCTCTTCAGAGCTTTCCCAGAGCAGATACACCTGAGGAGTACTAAGTAAAAAGCATGTTTCAGACAAATATGAATTCGTCTTTCTCAAGGGATGCTTTGTCTTGGCATGGGCTGCCCAAATCCCTCCACTTCTTCTCAATGTCCCTGCTCAACATCAGTCCCAGAGATGCTCAGAAGCTGAGGAAAGGACAAATTTTGTAGGCTCTGTGCTTCTAGCAGTGCCCCTTAGCTGCTTTTGCACCTCCTGGCCCTGATGCCAGAACTGTCCTTCCCTGGGCTGAATTTCCTCGTGGCCCATGCATGCTCTTGGGGAGCCTTGCTTCATCTTATTTTGCAAGTGGCATAGATGCTCACCAAAAGCTTTCTGGCAACCCAAACATCTTTCTGCAGTGTCCTTACCTAGCCAGTTGTGCTCACCACTGCAAGCATCCATGAAATAAATGACCAAGTCATAACCCCAAGCCAAAAGAATCACCCATCCAGACAAATTATTTCAGACAAGAGCTAGATGTAGGGAATTTAGGATCCCCTACTGATTCCTGGTAAACAGCCTTGTTGTTGAAAGGGGTCTTCTGGTTGTTTTGAACGTTTCACCTCATCACTATCCTACTTCAGTCTTGTTTTGCAGATTTCTTGGAAATATCTTTAAGTGAGGCAAGATATTTTCAGCAATAATTTGCTACCTTCTGTACTGGTCTGCTATCATATTATTCTCTCTTTTAAGATCATGGAATGGTTAGGGTTGGAAAGGACCTTAAGATCATTTAGTTCCAACACCCCTACAATAGGCAAGGACTCCTCACCCTAGACCATGTCACCCAAGGCTCTGTCCAACCTGCCCTTGAAAACTGACAGGGATGGAGCATTTACCACTTCTCTGGGGAACCCATTCCAGTGCCTCACCACCCTTACAGGAAAGAACTTAATCCTTATACCCAATCTAAACTTCCCCTGTTTTAAGTTTTAACCCATCACCCCCTGTTCTATCACTACAGTACCTGATGAAGACTCCCTCCCCAGCATCCCTATAGGCCCCCTTCAGATAGTGGAAGGCTGCTATGAGGTCTCCGCGCAGCCTTCTCTTCTCCAGGATGAACAGTCCCAACTTCCTCAGCCTGTCTTCATATGGGAGGTGCTCCAGTCCTCTGATCATCCTCGTGACCCTTCTCTGGACTTGTTCCAACAGTTCCATGTCCTTTTTATGTTGAGGACACCAGAACTGCACACAATACTCCAGGTGAGGTCTCACAAGAGCAGAGTAGAGGGGCAGGATCACCTCCTTCGACCTGCTGGTCGCATTCCTTTTGATGCAGCCCAGGATACGGTTGGCTTTCTGGGCTGCAAGCGCACACTGCCGGCTCATGTTTTTTCTCATCAACCAGCACTCCCAAGTCCTTCTCTGCAGGGCTGCTCTGAATCTCTTCTCTGCCCAACCTGTAGCTGTGCCTGGAATTGCTCTGACCCAGGTGTAGGACCTTCCACTTGTCATGGTTAAACTTCATAAGGTTGGCATCGGGCACAGCGCCAGTGTGTCAAGGTCCCTCTGGATGGCATTCCTTCCCTCCAGCGTATCAACTGAACCACACAGCTTGGTGTCATCGGCAAACTTGCTGAGGGCACACTCAATCCCACTGTCCATGTCAGCGACAAAGATGTTGAACAAGACCGGTCCCAACACCGATCCCTGAGGGACACTACTCTTTACTGGTCTCCAGCCAGACATTGAGCCATTGACCACAACTCTTTGCATGCAGCCACGCAGCCAGTTCTTTATCCACCCAGTGGTCCACCTATCAAATTGATGTCTCTCCAATTTAGAGACAAGGATGTTGTGTGAGACAGTGTCAAACTCTTTGCACAAGTCCAGGTAGATGACATCAGCTGCTCTACCCCTGTCCATCAGTTCCGTAGCCCCATCATAGAAAGCCACCAAGTTGGTCAGGCAGGATTTCCCCTTAGTGAAGCCATGTTGGCTGTCACCAACCGCCTCATTGTTTTTCATGTGTTCTAGCATGGTTTCTAGCAGAATCTGCTTTGTGATCCTGACAAGCACAGAGGTGAGACTGACTGACCTGTAGTTCCCTGTGTCTTCCGCTTTTCCCTTCCTGAAAATGGGGGTTATATTTCCCTTTTTCCAGTCATTGGGAACTTCACCTGACTGCCATGATTTTTCAAATATGATGGGCAGTGGCTTAGCACCTTCATTCACCAGCTCCTTCAGTACCCACAGATGGATTTCATCAGGTCTCATGGACTTGTACACATTCAGGTTCCTCAGATGATCTCAAACCTGATCCTCTCTTACAGTGGGCTTAAAGTCTTCATTCTCACAGTCCCTGCAACTGTCTTCTAAGATTTGGGCATCACGGTCAGAGCATTTGCCAGTGAAAACTGGGGTAAAGAAGTCATTGAGAACCTCAGCATTCTCCAAATCCTAAAGGTCTCCCATTTCCTTACAGACAGGGCCCACATTATCCCCAGTCTGTCTTTTGTTAGCAACATAACTATAGAAGCCATTCCTGTTTTCTTTGACATGCGTGGCCAGCCTCAATTCTTACTGGGCCTTACATTTCCTGTCCTGCTCCCCAGCTTCCTGGACAATGTCCCTCTATTCCTCCCTGGTCACCTGTCCTTTCTTTCACCTTTTATAATCTTTTTTTTTACTTTCTTTTGAGTTTTCCTCAGCAGCTCCATATCCATCCATGGAGGTCTCCTGGCCCTCCTGCTGCATTTCTTTCTAGTTGGGATGCAATGTTCCTGAGCTTGTAGCAGGTGATCCTTGAATATCAACTAGCAGTCTTGGGCCCCCCTGCCCTCTAGGGCTTTATGACATGGAACTTTATTAAGCAGGTTCCTGAAGAAGCCGAAGTCTGCTCACCTGAAGTCCAGGGCAGTGAGCTTGCTGCTTGCCCTTCTCACTGCCCTGAGGATCTCAAACTCCACCATCTCATGATCACTGCAGCTAAGGCTGCCTTGGAGCGTCACATTCCCAACCAGCTTCTCCCTATTGGCAAGTAGAAGGTCAAGCATGGCATCTCTCCTTGTTGGCTTCTCTATTACTTGCAGGAGGAAGTTGACTTCCACACAATTGAGGAACCTCCTGGATTCCTTGTGCTGGCCCATACCATCCTTCCAACATATATCGGGGCAATTGAAGGACTTGATGAAGGACATCCATGAGGACAAGGGCCTGAGAGCATGAGGTAGCTCCTGCCTGTCTATAGAGTACACGCAGTCCTCTTGATTGGGTGGCCTGTAGCAGACCCCCACAGTAATGGCCCTCATTTTTATTTTCCCTTTGACCTTGACCCACAAATTCTCAGTTGGCCCATCACTTGTCCCCAGGCAGTGTTCCATACTCTCCAGCCTGGCACTGACATAAATAGCTACACCCCCTCCCTGCCTGTCCGGCCTGTCTTTCCTAAGGAGTCTATAACCTTCTATTCCAACACTCTAGTCATAGGAGCCATCCCACCATGTTTCTGTCATTCTAATTGTATCACATCCCTGTAGACGTGTACACATCTCTAATTCCTCCTGTTTATTCCCCATACTACAGGTGTTTGTACAGAGGCATCTGAGCCAAGCTCCAAATTAAGCTGACTCATTGGCTGGAGCAGATGAAATAGCTCTGAAGATCTCCAAGTTAAGAAAAGAGAAGTTCAAGAAAGAAGGACAAGAGACATCAGAGATGGTCTGAAAAATAACCCATCAGCTGTTCAGCCAATGTGCTCTGTATACAAATGTTGGGGTTTATTTCTGTTTTCTTCCAAAGCCTTAGTTTTCATCCAGTTTTACTGCCAAATGACAAACAGCAAGGAACAGCCACAGCACCCCACCTCCAGATGTGATAATTAATAACCTGTCAAGACAGGGATCTGGATGTCTTAGGAAACCTAATGTCTGGGTAGAGGTAGTGAAAAATACTGAGAAACCAGAAAAAGGAAAAAAAAAAAAAGCATGATTAAGAAGTTATGTTTGATGATGGAAAAGAAAAATCTTAAATAAACCAATCTCATTCTACACATATGAATATTTAAATGGAGTTAAAGCTTGTTCAAGCAGTCCATTTTCAAAGTAGAATGAAATCTGTAGGGAAAGAATTCTGTGCAAATGCAAACTGTTCTTATTATTTTCCATCCACTTGTAAAGGCTGCTCAGATGTTTTTATTCCTGCAAAATTAATTCTTTTTGCTTATAATCAAAGCTCACTGATGTTAATGGAAAGTTTTTCATTGATTTCGGCTGGCTTTGGATTTTGAATGAAACAGATTTCATTCACTTAAATGGTAAGTATTCATTTTACAAGAGGGTAAATAAAGTTAATTCTGAAGTACCCCTTCAGTCAGATGGATATACCTTGAAGAATATATCCTTCTCTTCAGCATTATGGGACATAAATCCTATGATCAAGTCACACTGATGACCTTCACATGTGGGTAACCACAGATGCTCAATATTCCACTTAAAACAAATACCAAAAGAGCAAAATATCTGATTTCTTTTTTCTAGACAAACACAGTTTTGTCCTTTATTCCATACCTTCAGACCCAGATATCCCCTTTAACACCTGTCATCACCAGCTCATCAAAAGATACTGTTTCTAAAGTCTTGATGTGGAAGCTTAATATTAGACCATCATTATCAAAACATTCAAAATCAGTCTGGGTGATGAGCTGAATTACCCTATAAGACCATTCGTTGTACAACTAGAAAGCTAGAAAATATAAAACCAGATATTTTGGCTAAAACAGTGTGACAATTTCTTATCCGTCGATGTTCCACGGGAAAAGCAAAAGATTCAGTTTGCAGGCAGCCTTTAAAGTAAAATGTACATACGTATGTTCATATATATATCTATACAGAGGGATAGATAAAATGAAATGCCTTTCTTGCACATGAAAATGAAGGTGAAGTAGATCTGTTATTTGAAATTTGTGTCACTTGAGAGTTAAGGGCAGGCACACATGGGGGGAAGAAGCTTTTCAATTTTATATTGCAAAGCACCCAGCCCTCCAAGGAAATATGAGGAGAACACAGCAACTAACTGAAACTGCCAGGCAGCTTTGACTATGTGGAATGTGATTAGCAAACTGGAACACAGCCAGAGCATCCTAGTCCACATTTCCACTCCTCTCTGCCTTCATCCTCTCAAAGTGCCTGACCGTAATATACTCCTATACAGCTGTAATGTTTAACTCAGCTTTTCATTCCGCTGAAAATAATTACACATGGAGAACACCTGTTAATCGACTGTACTAATTTGAAAGGGGGGAAAAAATGCAATTTAACTTTGCAACATGTTTCCATTAAGATAATATTACAAGTTTAAATTAGTATCTTCATTAGATACTATTATTCATAGCTCTATTCCAGTCATTGACCTCAGATCTTCATCGTGATATTGCTATTTTGACACAGAGAAAAAATGACTTGTTAGGTATAGTACTTCCCTTCCTAAGACAGATGTATTTCAGACTTCTGCTAATTGAAACCACTGGCATGAATAAACTGGTGGGGATGGCAGCTCTTGTTTGCAGTTTGGTAGGGTACAAATTCATCTTGATGACAACTGCAAATAAAATGTCCAAGAGAGATTACAAGCAGAGTTAAATGCAAACAATTAATAGTATTATTTACTCAGGCAGTGATACCTGCAGTATGAACTTCACCCAACAGTGAGTCATCTGCAGCATTTGGCTTATGAACAACTAGATGAAATATTTATTTTCATCAGAGTAACCCTTTTGACTATAATCCTTACTTTTATGATAGAGATGCCATTCTTGATTTCACAGATGAAGACAAGCACAGTCAGGGTCCTTTTCTACTTAAACACCTCACTCACCCAAACAGCATCCTTAATTTCCAAAGAATCCCCTCAAAAGTCAGTGGTACAAGCAAGAACTGCAGACTCCTATTCTTAAAATCCTAACCCTACTGCCTTCACATGTGGGAATACACCACTCCTCATCCCCCAGATAGAGCCCTACTACTGCTTCCTGCATTGTCATACTTAGTGCTGGGCCAGATGATGACAAACTCATAAGCACGGCCAGAGGCTGACCTAGGAAAGATCATGTGCCTCTGGATCTGGATGCATGATTATGCACTCTGGAAAGCATTAAAACACCCAGAACTGGTTAGTAAAGTATGCAAAGGCTGACTAGGACATCCTCTTGTATGCAAAAAAGCAAGCACAATGAGAAACTACCCCTTCTCCTGAGACAGGTTTTAAAAGATGAAGTTGGAAGCCCTGAGCGTACTACAGTGTCCTTGCATGGGATGTTTGTGAGGCAGCAGCCTCACCTTACTGTGCTCTTCTTGGGCATGCTTCGCTTCCCAGTGTGGCACCGTGCATGGCTCTCTGCCACATGGGTATTAAACAAGCAGAAAAGACTCAATTTCCTTCTGTCAAGTCTTTCCATGCTGCTGACAAAGAGTAGTCAACTGACATTTAAGTGGGAAAAGCTTAGCTTTGAAGCCTCAGAGGATCTGTGCCCTATTGCTTCTTGCTTGCTGGCTTTATTCACATAAAACAAGCTGAAATGTGCTGCCAGCCATAACACAGGGCGAAAAATTCTCTGCATTAAGCCAGCTGGAGACACTTATCCTGACCTGCTCTTGAAGGATGTTGAGGCACTGGATCCATTCCTGTGGGAAGGGAGAGAATGTTGACTCCTGATTTTGTTCCAATGATTTCAAGAGGCTTAAAGACGGGCTTCAGAATGTAAAAATTAATTTTTTAGGTAGAGAATTGGAAAATGTAGTGTTACCAGCTAAATTTAGGAAAACAAACAAACCAACAAACAAAACCAAAAAACCCAAATAAAAATCACATGTTGAAAAGTGCTGTCAGTTTAGTCACTGTGTCAACTATGTAACAGGCACAATAAACAATTCAGCTGGTTTCATGATTCTATTCTTTCCACCTAAAGATTGGGAAAAAAAAAAAGAGGAAGAAGTGAAAGAAACACCAAATTTACTTAGGCTGCTCCTAAAATGGAGGAAAAGAACAATGGGAATTAAAAAATGGCAGGAGTCAGCATCCAAAGACTCCCGAAAGGGAAAATTTTCATGATTTTGTATTGTAGATCTTGGGGTGGATCCAAAAGGAAACTATTCTGCATACAAGGTTTTCCAACTGAAAATTAAAATCCAGAACACTCCTGATCCCAGAGGAATTTAATTCTCTTGTGGCTGCAGTTTGTGACCTCCCTTGTTCACAAGAGTTACCTCCTTGGCACAGCTATGAATACTGACAGCTTTTGCAGACCATGACAGAATTATCCCAGAACACCAAAGGGATAAAAAAATTTCTCAGCCTAATTCCCCCTGGATTTCAGTCGTGTAAGTGTTTGGGGTTTATTGCTCTTGCCCTCAGAATGAATTTACTACGGTCAAAGTTTTCTCTAATAGAAAAATCACTATTCCCTGTTGATCCCTCCCTCATGTAGGAGAAAGAATCCAAATAACCACTAGCTCGGAGTAATTGCCACTATGCAGCCTTCAAATGGGAACAAAGGACACAATGGAAGTGCTTGTACACAGGATGCCTGATACTGAACTCTGTATCCCTCTTTTCTGCAACACTGAAAATTAGTTTGAGGAAAAGCATTTACTGAGCCTCAGGAAAGAAATCGTAGGGTTTTTTGTTCAAGACTTAAGAAATCCTTTACCTATCTTCATACTTTCTTTTGCTAAATAATTGTTTCATTCCAAGCCCTTTAAATCAATTCAGCCTGTCTTCACAAACTATTTCCACTCCAAGTAGTAGCTGCCTTGTGCTTTAGGAGCACCCTGGCAATATGAATGTTCAGTCATCATCAACTCTGGGTTTTTTTTAACTCTCTATTCAGACTCTGTGCATGGTCAACTTTTCTCTCTCTCGTTTCCTCCTTAACACATTCATTCAATTGGCCTATGTTGCATTTGGTTTGATTTCCCCTTGGATCAGACTTCCAGAGCTCCCAAGATTTCATCTCATTAATCCTGTATCTTAGAATGGAAAATGCTTCATTTCTATAATTAACCCTCTTGTAAAGACAAATGCTTCTTTTTATCCCTAAGAAAAAAAACAACCCAACAAACCCAAACAAACCCACAAAACCAAAAAATAACCAAAACAAACCCAAAACAGTGAAGATGTGTGCTAGAAGAACAGTCAACTTGCCAAACATGAAAGCTTTTACTATTTGATGTCTCAGTTCCTTGTTGACTTTCTCAGATGAAATAGAAAAGGTTCTCATTATCATGTTGAGAAGTCAGCTCTGAGAAAAAGAGAGCTTGGGCTTTGACCTTTATGAAAAAAGCTGTGTCTAAACAGACAGATTGGCCCATGAGCATACCCCAGGGCCTGATTGGCGGTGATGCTCACAGATGCATAGAAGGGGTTAGGAATCTGGGGGAGGACCAGGGTGATTTTCCCCAGGGCAAGCTCTCTAAATACTGAGATTCACCTGGTGTTCAAAGGCTGACTCCTTCCATCTGTGATTAATAATCATGGATTTTTCTTCCAAATGCAGAGCCCTTAATTAAAAAAGAAAACAAATTTGAGAACAAAATTATTCCTTTTTTCCTGAACTGAACAAGTACAGGACAAGAATGAATAGTATTGGGGCCACTGTTTTCTAAGATAATAATTCAGGTGTCAGAGCACCTGAAAGCAGGATGGCCACATATCATTCCCTGCCAGACACTGATGAAATGTTGAGGCTGTGCAATGCAGCTGGTCAGACTGGGCAATATCCATCAGTTTTGAAGCAAGTTCTTTACTTCTCAAATATGCCCATTCCTGCAGCATACTCTTTCATACATCTGAAGTTTTCCTACATTCCCTTCTCCATTTTCCTTTTTTGTTTCTCCATATTCCACCACCTTCTTTTTACATTTATAACTACTGCATAATGAGGAAAGCAAGCACCAATTCATAACAGAGAATAATTCAACCCCCAATACATAAGAATCAAAAGTGACTACATAAGGCACAGAAATTTATATTTACAAAAACATTTCATATAAACTGTGTATGGAGTCTGTCTGTGTGGTTTCCACAGAGCGTTAAAGCGGTATAGAGAGCAAAGACATAATGTAGTTGTACTTGAGGGATTATTTTGCTGTTGTGCAGAGAACTAGAAGACGACTTAGTTTATACAAAATGATCTAGTATGCAGAGGTAATAGAAAAATAAATAATAAATGAAATGTTATTTCTCCCTAGTGAAAATATATTACTACTTAAATACACATATGGATCTGCTCTGTCAAGAAATAAGGTGCCATTCCTCCCTGAAATAATTTTCAAGCTAATAATCTCAGTTTGAATACCCAACCCACAAGCAAGGATGTTGATTATATTAACATTTATGCTTATTCAACAAAAATAAAGATTATTTAGTTTATGTCCTTGGAATAACTTTTCTCTAATGCTAAGTTATGTTGAGCAACCATTATGCACCAAAATAAAATAAAAACAAAAAAAAAACCAGCAAACAACCCACAAACAGAAGTTTCCTTAATAAAGGAATAGAATTTTCATTCCTTAGTAAAGGAATAGGAATATTTTATTGCCATAGACCATCTCAAAATTCCAAGTATTTCCTATGCAAGCTAAGAACACAAAAAGCAATCTTTAAATAATTTCTTGGAAATAACTTTTGTGATTCTGCAAGTATATTCGCAAAAAGCAGCAGTAATAATAATGATAATGCTGTCTTATCAACTCTGTAATCTAAATTATTTTACATAAATTCATACAATTAATCCAAAAAGCATGATTCTTGAGCATTTTAAGAAGTGTTTTTTCATTCTATTTAATGTAGTATTTAAGACTAACAAAGGTACTAACACTACTACCTGGACTATTGAAGTAGTTTTATAGTATTAGTGCCATTATTGACCAATAAAATATTTTGTTACACAGTAAGATATGGAAAGTATCTACTTTTTTTCCTGTGAGCAGCAGATACAGGAAAATATGAGATGCAGATATAAGAAAATATTTTAGATTAGATGCATATTATCTGTACAACAGAGACTCCTAGACATATTTTTTTCACAAACTAATTTCTGTATTTGCAGAGAACCAAAACCGAAATCCAAGGTGATTTCTTCATTATGGTCTGATGAGTGCAAAAAAAAAAAAAAAAAGAAATATTTGTCATTTACATTTATTTTCCATACTAGTTTCATCTTCTATTTGAAGCAGGTTGACCTTGTAATCTCCATTTGGGGGATTTAGATAACTGAGAAGGTTTCCGAGCTATATAAAGAAAATTTCTCACACAGGTCAATCAAGAACCTTCATTACAAAATGACATTAATATTCAGACTAGGCATTCCCTTCTGAGACAACACATGGTCTCAGGGGAGACACAAGGTAGAATTAGAGCCTATCTGTTTGTAGCAGGGTCTCAAAAGTGCTACAAAACTATTCACCTCCTTTTTGTTATTCCCAATGCATGCCAAAATTTTGAGAACTTCCACTGAATACAAAGATATAGAACTTGGTGTAGCTACACATGGGTGTTGGACCAAATGCTCTCCAGAGATCCCTTCCAGCACATTACTTCAGCCTCACACTGATCTCTGAAAAGAAACCAAATCCACTGTTTTTTTTTTTTTTCAAGCAGCAATGTCCCAGCAGAGGAGGAAGAGGATCAACTTTTCTCATGTTCTGCAAAAATGTTGGAAACACAACCTGCCCTGGCTCACACTGTCTCCTGGGTAGTCCTAGCCTAGTATGGCTTTTTAGTCGTCAAAAACTGAAATAGTATTTACAAGTGTAGGTAGCTTTCCAATGCTCCCTGGTAAGTATATTTTGTGAAGGCTGGGCAAGAAGTTTGGTTTTTTCATACTTAAATGCAAGCCTGAAATACATATATTTGTGGGCTGGCAGAGGTGGTCTTATTGGGCATTTTTTATCTGAAATGCATTGAAAGAGCACATAGCCCTCTGAGCTTTGTCTGGGACTTAAAAGTAATTTTCATTCCTGAAGTGCCTAAAGGATTCAACTAATTTTAGAGGCATAATTAAATCCAGGCTTGAAATCTTCTGAGTCTGAGACACTAACTGAAACAATCATCTGAGAGCATTCACCATGGTTAAAATCCCCTTGTACCATATTATTTGCAAAAAATTATTGCTGGTTAGGGCGGGTCTGGGTTTTATTTCTTCCTTGATTTAAAAACATTTTAGTAATTTTGGTGGAGTCCTCAATGTAGCAAATACCTTAATTACAGTTGCAGTCTGGTGCCTGGCACTGTTCTGGAACAACTTGTCTCATTCACTTTTAATATTTGGGGGGAATGGAAGAGGGAGAGAGAATTTTGCTCCATTTTTCATTGTCAATATTTTGGTAAAGAAAAGGATGTAATGGACTCATTCACAGAAAATGAGACATATATTCCCAGATCTTTAGGCTCAAACTGGAGAAATATGGAAAAAAAGTAAGAGCTACATGAGTGCGTCTTCTCCCTTTGAACTTTTAAATATCACCAATGGATATTTAAAATTAGGTCCATGAATACAAAACAATCTGATTATCCACCCTGATCAGATACCAGCTGATCTTCCCTGACTGGAAGGATTCATTAACTTGTCATATAGTTTTCCTTTTTGCCACATGATTCTGAGTTTGTTTCACTGCATCAAACAGGAATTTGCTCCTCCTCAGTTTGTGCAGTGTGCTCAGATGCTTTCAGATGAATCCTCTGATAGTTGGATTAAGTAAATGTATAAACATATTGCAGGACCTGCAGGAATTTGCTTCAGGAGGCCAGCCTTTCCCCAATTTACAGAACTAGAAGCAGCAGCATAGCTGCCTTAAGACAGTGGCTCAGAGCCTGCATGCCTCTGAGACAATCAGGGTGAAGAAAGTGTCATCAAGCAGCTGTTGTTTACTTGCTTGGACACTCCTGCCATGGTTAAGGATTATGATTAACATTACAACCACATGAGATTTTGCAGTTTCCACTTCAGTAGCAGGAACCACGCTGGGAAGCACATTTGGGAACAAGAATATGTGGTTTCATTGCCATAGAAGGATCGTGGAACATCTTTCAGTGCCAGCTTACTCTGTATTTGTTGCAAAGGTGTAAGTACTAACAGAGATGGTATCATACAGTGGTGCAAGAGGTATGGCAGAAAAGGCTGTAAGGAATCAAATCAAAGACCTCATATCTCAATGCATTGTATATGTTTCCTGTCAGGCAACAGCCTTCATGTCTCACAAACATTAAATTGAATGAACCCTGGTAACACTTTTATACAATATGGCTTTGTTATTCCTGTTTTACAAGCAAGTACTGTGTAAGCCTCCCAGTACATCAAATCCAGAGTTATGCTTGAAATTATACACCCACTTGTTTATTTTGGCTGAAATTAGTGGAAAATGGAATTGAACTCGATTCTTCTGAGCCTCAATCCACTACCTACCACATCATCTTCTTTGGCATATCTTTTATCTCAAATATATAAAACTCACATCTGTAGTTTTCTCAAGTTAAGTAACTGGCACCAAAAGAGAAGGCACTGGTATACATTGTTACAGACATGCCATTTCAGATTAAATTTCTGATATCCTAAAAACAAATCACTGTCATAAGAAACTTCCTTTCACAAGGGAACAGTTTCATCTTCCATTTGTACATGAATCATGAAAGCAACAGAAGTGATACAGGCTGTATTTGGAGACTTGCGTACCTTTATGTCACTTATTTATCCTTGCTGTCTCTATGATGCAATTGTAAACTATTTTCACTCTCTTCTTTCCCTGTTTGTAATTAGAGGGCAGAACAGATGGTAGTAGCTTACTTTAAAGTGATATCTTTATTAAAACACTTCTCAGAATGCTGCTTAACAATTTTGCACAACAGCAAAGAAATTAGTCTCATTATGGGCAAATCTCAGACAGTTTCAAGGCTCATAGTAGAGACACATCAACAACTCAGAAACTTTGTGAGACCAGTACGAAATTCCAGAAGCCACCAACTGGGCTGAATGGTGTCTCAGGAACATTGCCTTTCCATTAGGTCTCTGGAAACAATTTCTTGCCAACTATGTGCCTATGAAAATCAGGAGTCAGAATTAATTACCAGAGATTAAAGAGGTTGGGTACCTCTGAAATAGGGTGACAATGGGCCAAATTGTTTGCCCCCATGAAGACTATTATCACACTGGAATCAGGAGTTTAATCATTTTGTGCTCAGGAGAAGACAGCCAAGGCTCAGAGGTACATTTTATCTTGCAATATAAAAGTGCAAGGACAAAGTACAGAAAGGGGTGAAAAAGAATTTAACTAAGACAGGGTTCCTCCCTAGCCCAGGTTACACTGGTCAGTTTATTTGGGTGCTACCTCCAAAACACTCCTGCTGAAGGCCGAGCAGAGCCTTCCCTTGGCTTTTCTCAGCACCTTCACTTCAGTTTTAGTCCACCTGAAAAGTGCCGGCCTTCTGAAGCTGTCCTTTGGGGAGCAGCAACTAGTTACTTCATTAAGTAAAAAGCCCCATGATTTACAAACACTAAATGTAGGCTCCAGCTGTTTAACAGTGCTGAAAAACCACACCATAAGGATGTCCTGGGGTATGTGGCATGCATCATTTATTATCATTATCAAACAGTAGGAAATACTGTGGACATCAGAAAAAACATACAAGTCTGAGGTCTTTTCACACAAAAGAACAAATTCAGTACAGTTTCTCATTTCTGAAACATGTTTTTCTTCAATAGCCCTATGCATATGTGGATTGCTTTTAGCTTTCTGTACTTGATGCAATCTCTCTTCCTTAACTCAGATCTGTGAAGGAGAAAGGATTTCAAGGACTAATTCAGGAGTATGGTGAGATTGTATTTTGTGGCACAATTCAATAGTAACTGGGTGACCAGCAAGTATTTTCATTTCTCAGCACACCTGAATTCTGCACTGTGTTAATTTTCTTGTAAATTTTTGGAGCTCACATTAATCACCTAAATCAGCTAACGACAGTGCCATAAGCAGAAGAGATATCTTCTCAGACTCGATAAACAAGTTTATTAGTAAAAAAAAAAAAAAAAAAAAATTGACAGAATTTACATATGGGGATTGATTATATCTTTCTTCTATGCTTTCCATTGAGTGTTGGTTTTGTTTTGTTTTATTTTAGCTAGAAAACTGTATTATAAGGCTATGATGACAAGGGTTAAAATATCACCATCTTTTCCCCAGAATAAGAATGTAAAATCCAAGAAGATATTTTAATGAGGTATATTTTAATAAGGGTTTACTTAAACTTCAGGTTTTTGTTCCAAAAACTTCAGGGTTATCTTTATCACCACCTAGGTAAGCATTATTTGAGTAAAAGAGAAAGGTAAAAGGGATACTCTGAAGGCTCATTTTCAAGACTTTATAATAAAAGCTTGCCTCATTATTTCAATTTGCTGTTTTTTCTCAGTTGATCAGAGTCTTTTTGTTGTCTTCTCTTTCACACTATTTTATTTTATTTTTAATTATTTTTTAAGCAATCTTCTTTTTTTTCCTGTCACCTATTATTAGCTCATGAATCAGGATTCACATTACTAAAATGCAATTTGCAAAACAAAACGTGTCAATAGATACATTAGCACTGTGCTGCAATAAGGAGGTGGTCTAATAGCCCAATGAAAATGTGATAACCAGCTGTCAAATAAACAACCACTAATGTTCAGTAAATATTTAAGTGCTTTCTTCGATGAGGGTCAAAGAACTCTAGATATGAAATGAGGAAAGACAACTTAAACTTGAATCAGTAACAATGGAGAATGAGAAAACAAAGATCTTTAAAGCTTTTGTTATGTGGAAGTGTCTCCTAGAGGTTTTTTAACTACGCAATCAGTAAGCAGGAATTTTCTTTCTACTGCCTTTCTTTTTTTTTTTTAACTTCACAGTAGAGACAATTTATAAGTATACTAATTATATCATTATAGTGTGACTTCAGCAAATCAGTACAAACTCCTCAATTTATCATTGTGGTTATAATCTATTTTAAGATGGTATCTAGTTGGACTGGACTGCAGAAAGAACTTTCCTCAGAAAGTTTAAACATGAAGATCTTTTATTCATCAGAATATGTTTTTCTTCCTCAAACACTCTGCTTTCTTATATAATACAACATGAGAAACATGAATTGGGTACATTAACTGAAGGGCACGATTCTAACTATTCAGCTCTATGAAAGGAATCAAATCCATATTCCCCACTAGGAAATAAGGATTTCCTCTACCCGAACAGTAACTGGCAATATGCTGTGATACTGAGAATGATTGCTTTGGATACTCAAGCCATTCTAGATCAATATGAAATAACAACTAATTAAAGAGAAATAGATTTTCAGATTAGATTGGTCATATTGTTGAGGTAAGGAGTTTCACTAAATCAGTCTCTTAGGGCAATATTCTTTTACACTGACACCTGGGGGAACAGTACTCCTTTATCTTGGAAATGGAAGCTTAATCAGCATGTGACAAGAATATAGTCATTTCCTATATTTAATTGGACAGGCTTCCAGTTAAGTGTCAGAAGAGGGATGGAAAGTCTTACAGGAGCCAGGTGCATACTTCTTTTGATGCTGCCCAGGATACGGTTGGCTTTCTGGGCTGCGAGCGCACACTGAAGCTGGCTCATGTTAAGTTTTTCATCCACCAGTGCCCCCAAGTTGTTCTCTGCAGGGCTGCCCTGAATCTCTTCTCTGCTCAACCTGTAGCTGTGCCTAGGATTGCTCCAACCCAATACAGAAGTTTTCGTAAAAATGAGTATTGTTCCCACTTTTCAAGTGGAAGCCTAAGAACAGCTACAGGTTGGGTGGAGAAAGGATTCCGAGCAGCCTTGCAGAGAACAACTTGGGGGCGTTGGTCGATGAGAAACTTAACCTGAGCTGGCAGTGTGCGCTCACAGCCCAGAAAGCCAACCGTATCCTGGGCTGCATCAAAAGGAGCGTGACCAGCAGGTCGAAGGAGGTGATCCTGCCCCTCTACTCTGCTCTTGTGAGACCTCACTTGGAGTATTGTGTGCAGTTCTGGTGTCCTCAACATAAAAAGGACATGGAACTGTTGGAACAAGTCCAGAGGAGGCCACGAGGATGATGAGGGGACTGGAGCACCTCCCGTATGAAGAGATGCTGAGATATTAAGGGCTGTTCAGCCTGGAGAAGGCTGCATGGAGAGCTCATAGCAGCCTTCCAGCATCTGAAGGGGGCCTAGAAGGATGCTGTGGATAGACTCTTCATTAGGGATTGTAGTGATAGGACAAGGGGTGATGGGTTAAAACTCAAACAGGGGAAAAATCAGGTTTGATATAAGGAAGAAGTTCTTTGCTGTGAGGATAGTGAGGCACTAGAACACGTTGCCCAAAGAAGTGGTAAATGCTCCATCTTGTTAGTGTTGAAGGCAACATGTCCTAGGGTGAGGTGTCCTTGCCCATGGCAGGGGGATTGGAACTAGGTGATCATCTTAAGGTCCTTTCCAACCCTAACTATCTTATTACTTTATGATAAGAAGACAAGAGATTTTTGAAATGTCATATCCCTAATTCTTGTAAAGTTGCAAAGTGAACCATGCTGTCCTGAGCTTCAGTTCAGGATTTCAGCACAGAGGCATTCATCTTCAATGAAATTGTTTTTTAGCAATCTGCCCAGGCTAGTTTTTGAAGAAGAAACAAGTTCCTACTGTCATCCCATACCTCCAGTCGCTAAACCTCTAAGATTGTCTTTAATGTTTTATGATGTCTTTATTTCATTGTGCATGCTTCATCTCTATCTAATTTGCATCCCAAAGCACTTAGAAGACTGTAGATACAAATAAAGTATAGGAGAATAAACCAGGAGAAATAATTACTGAAATACAAGGTGCAATAACTTGTAAAATCAATGTGGACAAACTGTTGAAGTGGAAGATGCATCCTTTGTACTTGTTTAGGATGTCATCAGAGGGGCAAATTGGAAAAAATGCAAAGAAAATTTGGGTTTGATTCATTGTACTAGGAGTAATAACACAGAACTTTTAGAGTCTTTGCTGCAATACAGACTCATATTCAAACACAATAAAAGCTGGGAATTGTGGATCATCCATTTGCCCTGCTAAACTACATAAAAAGGGTGAATATCACCACACTAACCAGCCTGAAAGCTGCTGAAAACCATAAGATGAGGAAGGAGAGAGAAATATAGAAGAAAGAGTGACTAGGAGAAATTGCCAGTAAGGGAGGAAATAAAGGATGCATTTGGTCTTATATCTAATGAAGACTGACCTGACATTTGAGATAATGCAAAATAACAGCATGAAGTACTGCACATATTCATTTTTCAGCCTGCAGCATTATCTTCATAACTTTTGCCACATTATGTTTATTAAATAAGGTCAAGCATCTCTGAGTACACGTAAGGGAGACAACATGGGAACATAAGGTTGTGCTGACTGTGGGAGCAGTCTGCAGCACTCTTTCCTCCAGGGCTAAGCTGAGCCAATCTCTTACAGTTGTGGTGGACCTCCAATTGAAGATAAAAGAGGAAACCTGAGTTTTAAAACCTCCAGAATTCTCTCAGCATCACTGTGGTCTACTTTCCCTCTTGCCTGGATGCATGTAATGGACTGAAACAAATAAAAGCTGCCCAATAAACATTGTACCCCTCTTTCTTTGAAAGCTGGGGCTCCCCCTCCAGCTTCAATTGCTCCAAAATGCACATTTGACTTCCCTGATGTTCCTTTAAAGATCAGTATTGCAGGTGAAACTGTCAAAATATTAATTAATGTCAAAGCTACAAGAATCTACTCTTCCCTAAATATAAACAAACCAGCTTTAGGAAAGGGCATGGAGGAGAAAACGGTAAGAGTGGGAGGGAAGTGGCTCTGCAGGCTGTAGGATCCCCTGTGCCTCACAATTCATCGCTTTAGACATGACTAGCAGCAAGACTTAAGGAAAAGATTCATACAAATATCTGACAGAGAAGAAACTGCTGCTGCTGAATCACATCTTCAGGTCCAACATGTGAAGTGTTAATTTTAATTCAAAAAAGGAAACAAGCAAAGTATGTGTCATTCAAAAGGTGAGATGAGATTTTCTCAACATTTCTCTTTTAGATTATGAATTTTATTTTTATATATGTGAACTTAAATCTAAGTGGAAATACTGTTGTATTATACAGACATGCCTGAAACCAACCATCATGACTCTATACGCATAAAGTAAAAAATCCAAGAACCTTCTTTTAAAGAAGTTATCGAGGGTGACTCATTATACATACTTATTATGTATTGCTAAGAACTAATTTTGTAAAGATTTCATCCTGGAAGGGGCTTAAGCACCTTTAATTCCTAGAAGCATGAAAAAGAAACTTAACATCTTCCCAATGGATTAACTGTCTTATAGTATTGCTCTAAAAATTGTAAAAATGCTTTTGGATCAGTCTGAACCATGGCACAATATACCCTCTTTTACTTTGATCTCTATTTCATCTTGGCTCTGCTTATCACAAATCTCTAAAATCTGAGACTTTCAGGGGGAATTTGCATTGACATCACCAGAATGATTAGAAACCTTCAGGACAAAGAAGCAGCGTAATGAAATAAATGGTAGATCTTTTATCAGAGAGAGTAGATGCCTTACAGCTGGGCTTCTTAGAAGAAAGATTATAGGTCTCAAAATGGAAGATATTTGCAGGTCAAGAGGCTACCACCAGCTCCTCAGAGAAGAACTGTAGGAAAAAAAGAGAAGAGGAATTTTTCAAGATGAATACAGGAATTCTTCAGTCCATGGCTCCCCTGAGGAGCTTACAGTGGTCAAATGCTGTAGATGTCTCTAAACTGTAAGGCTGAGGAAAGATTTGAGGATTTTGTTAAGTGGAGGTTTTTATGCCTCTGCAAAGTGCATGTACAAAATGCCTTTCAGTCCTGAAGCATTTCATAGCCACTTTTGCACAGGTGATAAGAATTACAGGGGACAAAAGGCCAAAGAGAATCAAACCCAATGTTTATCATCAAACACAGTTAGAAGACTCTCTATTCTTTGTGACATTCAAAACTCAAATGGACAAATTCCTGGGCAGCCTTACCTAGCTGGACCTGCTTTGAGTCAAAGCAGTGTGAACAACACAACCTCCATGGGTACACCCCTATCTGAATTATTTCATGGTAATTAATTAAGCATCTCAATGTTACTAATGTAGAGACAAAAAGTCTGATTTTCCAGCAATCTGCTTTAAAAAAAAATATGTATCAGGAACATCATGGATAAAATAGAACAGTCATTTCTTCACACATACGCCCCAATTAGACCCATACCATGTGTCCCCATCTCCCTACAAAAAAGATGTTTCCTAGGTTTGCCTAAGATATAAAGCAACAGTTAGAGACAAAGCCTTTGTGGCCAGAGCAATGGCAAAGTTGCAGCAAAAGTATAGTTTACTTCAGTCATTCTGCTGAGAGTCAAAATGGTGCCTGATAAATACGTTCAAACCCAGCCAGTTTTGGGGCAACTGTCACTGCAGCTAGCTCTCAGAAATATTAACTAAAACTCTGGTAGAGCAACGTGAGGCAGAGGCACAGAAAAGTTAAGAAGAACCCAAAGGTAGTTAGCAGAGAGTGTCAGAGACACCCAGTTGGCTGATTATGACTGCTTCTGTCTCTGGCTGCGTCAAAATAGGTGTTTCTTTTGATTTGAAAGAATCCCACTCACTGATAAGAATGATACTGCAGTCGCTACATATAGGAAGTCCTCTTCTAAAGTGTTTTGTTTATGAAGGACAAAAAGAAAACTCCACTGTTCATAGTTTGTCTATTATGATCATGGAAAAAAAAATAAAAAAAAAGAAAAAGAAGTTAAGTTGATCAATTCTGATTTAGTCACCAGAAATGTTTATGATGCTAATGTCTTCTGTGATAAGCTATCTGCAAATTCTCTGCACTGACCTCAGCTACCACCCCAGCTGTATGAGTCTCCCTATAGTCTGCCTGTATTAAACTGAAAAAGTTTATTCAATTTTCAATCATATGTCAGAAATATTTCTAAATAAATAAAAGGTCGAGTTAGCACTTAAGCAATGTCACTGACATTATTCTAAAGTTGCTGTATATAGACTCCAATAGACACACAGTAAGAATAGAAACAGGCCCTTGAGAATATTGCAACTTACTGACAAATTTACTGTGTTTTTTTAAGTTCAATTGTGTCTAGAGTTTTCCAGAACTTACTGTCTTAAAGACAATGAATCTTGCTTTGAAGGAAATCTCGAAGCTTTGTCAGACACTGGTACTTATTTAGGTCTGAATTTGAAACAAGCACTTTTCAATTCCTTTAAAGAACAATTGACTGATTACAAGCCTAGAACTTTACCTATTTTTTATGGACACTACTATCTCTCAAATAACAGAAAAATTGCAAAGCTAGTTACATAAATTAAAAAAAAAGAAAACACCACCTTTTTGTGATATCTGTACATTTCAAGTTTGAATTGCTTTGCTGCCAACACCTAATACATGCGTTTTTTGCTAGTATGTTGCTGGCAAAGGACCAACAACCTTGAACTGGTAACAGCTGAAGAAATACATCTAAAGATTGCAGTGATGGCTGGTCTTATCTTTATCTGGACGACTGAAAATTCTGCTTGTTGAAATTTTCAGAGCTAGGCACTGGCATCAACAAGTACTCTGATCTTGCAGACACCAACTGACATCATTAGAAAAGAAAAAAAAGGTTAGACTGGCCACATTCTATCAATTTCATAACTTGTTAGGACAGATAGTACCTTTCATCTCTCTGCTATTCTAATCAGAATAAAATTGTTTTCTTTGCTATATATTATACAGGACTGTCTTATATATTGGTCAAAAGAGAAAGAAGAGTTAAAAGGGGACAAATACCGCACACAGGTTTCAAAGGATATGTACATAAATGTTCTGGATCTGTTTCTATCCACTAATCTTTCTGCATTATACTGATTAAGATAGAAATTAACTGTTTAATGTGTAAGGTAGCTGTTTAAAAAAAAACACAACCAAACAAATAAAAACCCCCAAAACACAAACAAAAAACAACAAAAACTCAACCAAATAAAACCAACAAAAACCCACTATGTATAATTCCTTAATCTAAGAGACAAGAAAGAAAGGAATCTGAACAAATATTCCCGAAAGTATGATGAAGCTGCTGATGAAGTAGCTATTGCCATGAAATGACCTGAAATGGGGTAGCATACACAGCCCACCCCAGACCTCAGAGCAAGCAAAGAACCTCCAAAAGTAAAAACCTGAAGATTCTGACATGTATTAAAATTTCTACTTCAAGCAACTGGTGCCTTAAGATTATTTTTTTTTTATGAAATCACCTCTTCTGAGGTCTCATTGAAGCATTTACCTTTAGGTTGAGGAGCCTTTCAAAATGCCCCACTAGTTGGAGCTCAAAAGGTTCAAAGAAATCATTCTACCTGAAGCAAAATTCCATGTAAATGCCTACAGAAAATCCTTCAAATGGCAGATCATGTAAGGTTATTTCCATCAGAAACTAGTGGCTTTATTGTGTTTGTGATTTAGCACATGCCAGAATTGTCATCCATGGATTGTTTTGGTTGGTTGGCTGTTGTTTTCTTTTTTTCCTCTTTTTTTTTTTTCCCTGCAAGACGTTTGTTAGAGCCTGAACACTTCTACAAAGGTTAGGATTAGATGAACTGTGAAATACTCTTTATTTCAGACATGGATAGAAATGCGATCTACACATGCACACACAATGATACCAGTGCATTTGGGAGATAACAGATAGATTACACCTATGTAAATCAGTGAAGAGGTCACATGAAGGCAATCTCCTACACTTCCATGAATTGTCAGACTTGCACACAACTAATTTGCTTATGTTTGGAGAAGTGTCAGTGTACCACAGAAGTACTGGAGGCAGATGATGCACTTCTAGATATCCAGGAACTTCAGGCAAATGCAAATGTAAATCTTGGATGAAGCTCCAAAGTGGAAAACAGAGATTGATAATAATGAATCCCAAACATCCCTTCTTCAAACCCATACTTAAAACCCCAAATCCTGATGTCACTATTTTATTCCTCTGCACCAAAATCCTCCCACCTGTTTCTTCACCCATTGAAACGTGCATCACACATGGAGAGACTTTGTACTTCTTTCAGCATATCCAAGCCCAAGTCCACCACGGTCTGCAGCAACCCTGAGGATTGCAGACCTTGCATTCCTTGGACTGAAACATGATGTCTTAATGAAATTTACTTGCTAAAAACCTAGGGAATTATGGAGTATATGTGAGCCAATTTCACAGAGAGTGCTAAGAGCACATCCCTGGTTTTGCTCCAAAGCACAGGCATATCAGTGCATTTTCAGCAGCAAAATGCTACTGCTTCTTTTAACATTGGTTAGTGTATTTCTTCTTCAACTTTTTCTATGAATCAATTGAATCCACAGAATTTAACACTGAAAAATTATACTACTTTCACCATTCTCTCCTGCGATACCTCCTTTCCTTGATCCTCAAAAGAATATCAGTCATAACTGCACTTACTGCAATTTTGGGTCTGTCACTTGAAATAAGTAAAACTCTTCATATGTGTAGCTATTCTTCCATCTTTTAGCCCACTTAGCCACAATTTTGCTGTCAAGATAGTACATGGGCTCTGGTAAATGGAAAAAAATCATGTACTGTTGTCGCAATTCAGTCTCTGGAACATATACAAAACAGATGTTTTCATACCATCCTTCAGATGTAAACTCCTAGATTTTGCCTTAGAGTTGTCAATGCATTTGCAATCAGGCTTATGCCTTGTTTTTTCCTCCTCTAGAGGCCTCTGTTATTAAAATGCCAACGTAAGTTTTATTAGTTAACTATTCCTGTCATATTTATTGAAAGGTTTTTGGAAAAGCAATAAGTTCTTAGACGATACGGAAAACCGAATAACCCTATTCAAACACCAGAGGTTACAAACAGATATTAAACATGTACACACTCAAGCAGGAAATGACCAGAGTGAATATCATGGTCTGATATATCAAACTCCTTATGTACAGCAAAATAATTATGATCCCACAGAACAAGAGGGTAGATTTCAGAAAAGAGAAAGAAAAGAAACATTTAAAGTTATGCCCATTTTGAATTCGTTTAATAATGCTGATCTTTGTCTCCTAACTAAATGGGCTTTTAGGTATTTCAAGATTCATAGGAAAATGGAATTGTTTTACATCTTCCAGTGATATAGAGAGCTTTGGTACCACTGCAGATGGTTGAAGCCACAAGGAAGGGGCCATTACAGTCTTGATGTTCCTCTTTTGCCTTTATCAGAAGGCAAGTCTAGCACATGGTCAGCAATTTACCTTGCCTAAAATCAGATCTAATGAAGCCAAAGAACTCTTCGGGTGCTCAAGTTTTACCACTTTCTAAAGAATTTCTTTTATATTGAGAGACTAAAGACTGCATGATAGAGGATTGTCCCTGTCATATTACTTCCCTAACAAAGCAATGATTTCATTGTAACACCTCCACTGAAATACACAGAAGCTACCTTTTAAAGATGAATATAGCTTAACAATCACCTCCCTAAAATTTGTAACAATAACTAATAATACCATAAGCAATCTGGAAGCAGAGTAGGATTTGCACAATTTCTTTCGATATTTCCAGCTAGATATAATGTAAATAATAAATATTATTAGTTTGAGAAAGTTGTTACGTATGATAGATCAGAAGCTCCTTAGAGCAGGGAAGCTCTTGAAAGTCTCTTTTTGGTCTCAGCCAGGGAAACACATAAACATTTACTGGTGTGAAGACAAAACTTGAGCCTTCTTGAATGAGCAACAAGCTGAGGGGATTTTGCTTGCTTATAGTAGGTGCTAAGTAAATATAGTGAATATTGCAGTCTTTGATGATAACAAAATAGGTAACGGATGCTATGGTATTACGTCATTCATGCTTTATAGCTCCCTAGGAGACCAGCTCCTGTTACTGAGTGGATGTTGATTTCAACCAGAGTGGAAAAAACTGGGGTGTCAATGCAAAAGAAATCCTGATGTTTTAGACATAGAGTCTGCAATGTTATGAGCTAACTATACTGAACTATACTGATTTCCACCAAGTGAACATTTGATTCATGCAGGGTACCAGGCTGAACTTTCAGAAAGTGCAATTTCTTAAATAAGAAATATTTGTTTGCATTATCATCATTGATCTTTCATTAGGTCCATAGAAGTGATACAGACCATTCAATAATCCTGAAAACCTAATTCTACCTGGCTTAGCTATTGCACATATTCACTCATGTATTTCTTCAGGTTAAAAAATTCATCTCTTCTGAAACCACCTGTCTTTCATCAGCAGAGACTGACTGTCTTGCCAACTTTAATTTCTGGTGTTTCTCTACTGTTTCAAGTCATTAATCAGTTATTTCCATCACTGTAACCAGCGGTGACCCTATCTATAATCATCTTCAATGACCCTGAGAGCTTTCTATCCACCAGTATAGTTCCGTTTAGACAAGTTATAAAAACATACCAGCATAAAAGCCATACAGGCATTAATCACTTGACAAGCTTTGCTGCTGGTTTCCCAAATTCTAGAAGCAGCTATGCATCTTTTTTGCAGAACAGTATTAATTGCAATGATAGCAAGACACTGCTGCAGAAAAGCTGGAATAAAGGAAATTAAAAAATAATTAATATTGCAGTTCTACATCACCTTTTCCTCAGCAGCATGAACACAACGAATATTCCCCTTGCTGTGCAAGAGAAGAGAAAGATAAACAAACATTTAATCTTGATAAGTCAAGCTGGTAATAGATTCATAGATTTGAGACTAGGAGGGATTATTAGTTCATCAGGTTTTCCTCCCTGTCAAACAAGCCAGAGGATGTTACCTTTTACTGCTACACTGACCTGAAATGCGGGAAAAAAATAAATAAAAGACCCTGATATTTAAGTAAAACTCATTTTTTACCAAGAAATATACAGTCTTTACTTGAAGGAGGGTTGTTAGCTTTGCTAAGAAACATGAAAAAAACCCAAACCAAAACCCAAGACAACTGCCACTCCTCTCCCCCAGCCCTCTATCTCTGTCCTGCATCTACCCCTGTCTGCCTCCACCCATTTACTTGTCTGCCCAATAAACTTATGGCAGTACCTTGGTCTGGTAATGAACATGCTGCCTGACTGCTTGCCTCCCACTGCGAGGGTTTTTATCCATTGCACCTAACAGGTTCCTTTTCAAAACTTTCTACTTTCAGAACAAAGCAACATTCAATTACTTTAAACAATAATGGTTTATACAACAGATAATCAGAAATCCTGTTAGGAAAGCTTCTCTGCAGACTCCAGATCTGCAAAATCCATAATTTCCTCTGGTAGTTTCTTTCAATAGCTAAATCTCATTGTCTATTTTTATTTATTTCTCTATTTATTTCTCCATTTTCATTTAAATTGGTCTGGAATTAATTGTCTGGTGTTCTATTAGTTTGTAGGCTTTTCTCTCCTAGAATATCAAACTCCAACATTATCAGCATTTAATTTTTTTTTAGCTTTTAAAAAACTGTGTTGAGAAAAGAGGATTCCCCACTTCAGCACCTCATATTCTCAATATTTTCCTCCTCCTTGATTTTTCCAGAGGCAAAAAACTGGGGAAAGAGAGCTGAGGGGAAACATAAAAAAATGGAAAAAAGAAAATTTGAGATATGATATTTCTGCTTGAGGTAAACTTTGAATTTCCAGAAGAAAATATAGGGGCTTATAATATATACATGCACATATAAATATATATATACACACACACAGAGACATGAAAAATTCTCCTTCCTAAGGAAAGAAAAAGATTTTTTTAACTTAAAAAAAAAAAGGTCCTTCATTCTGAAATCCTGTGAAATTTCAACTGTGATTTCAGTGTTGGTGTAGCTATATATCACTCAGTACTCCTATTGCTGAATCTCCCCCGGCTGTCCTCAATGAGCAACTTCCCACCTACTTATCCAGGCTAGCAAGAACTTTCACAGCTCTGCTGCTTCTTATCTGTCTCTGTCCCTTATCCGTCACCCTTATGGCAGACTCAGGCCCCACTTCCTATCTCACATTTTGTTCTCATCTGCCTTTCATATGGAGCATCTTCATTTAACGACCCTGCTCATGTCTCAAAAACTTTTCACTGATTTACTAAGTGAATGAGAGGAAGTACCTAAACCCACTGCTCTCAGAATTATATATATAGTTGTCATTCAAGCATACAGCAAGTGGAAAGTTTTACAATCATGCCAGGAAGGTCACTTCCTTCTGTGTTTTCCATAGGTGGTGCCACAGGAAGAAAATATCACACCAATGTGGACAGCTCCATCTTGGGAACATCAACTAGTGAGACCACAAGAGGATCCTGAGTTCTAGCACTAGCAGGACAGGTTGCCCCACCTCAACATTTTACTATTTTCTTTGACCATTTAAATTACAGAACATCTAATCAGGCATTGTCACTGGAGACCTGGTCTCTATAGTTCCACTCAGTTCAAAAAGAAAAAAAATGTTAAGAATCCAAATTCAATTAAATTTAACTCTATTGACTTCTAGAGTGAGTTACGTGAAACCAACTTGAAATAACTTTAAACCCCTTTGATAGTATTATTCAGTCTTAATTCAGGTTAGAAATCCACCTCAAAATTAACAGGTTTACTTGATTTCAAGGACCGGTTCTTAGTAGTGCTTCAAGACAAGTACTTATTATTTTACAGGTAATACTAGTCCAGTGAAACATTAATAACAACACAGGTGATACCAGCTGCTGAATCCAGTTTTTTCAGGAAATGTTATTTTCTCTGAAGAGCTCATATTTAGTCAGAATCAGGTTTTTTTTTGTTTAAACTAGTACAAAACAAAAGTACTATGTGAAAGTATTTAGAAATACTTATGCATTTTAAATATGAAACCACATTCATAAACCATTTAAGGACAACTTAATTTGATACAAAAGTAAAAAAACATGATGTTATCACAAAAAAACACCGCTATTGATTAGAATACAATTCAGGACAATTCAGGATTGTGTATTAACTACTGCTACCGCTGACTTATCTTCATATTGCTATGAAGGTATGCAACCTAAAAATAATGTCTAGTCTACAACATGCAGGTTTAAATACAATCATTGCTGCAGTTGCCTAATTTAATGTTTTTGAATCAAGGGAGAGATCAGCTGATGCAGATAAGATGACAAGGGTTAAAGTACTTTGAATTATTAAATAGCTGACAGTGCTATTGAGTCATATGTTCATTTATTTATGTTTCAGTAAAATATTAAAGAATAACTTAATTTTCTTCTGAGCCAGATGCTCAAATAACAGACTTAGCAGAGATCAGTCTGGTCCTTGTGGCCATCCAGGAGAGGGAGGATGCTGAGAAAACCTAAACTCAAGTGGACCTGAAAAGACCCACTTCTTCATTGCCTCTGTGGGCTAAATAAGACCAACCTCTGTGCTAACCAAGGCTTGCTCTTCTGGCCTAAAATAAATAAGAAACATTTTCACAAGAAACAGAAGCTATTCTACTGTCTACATGCAAGATTTAAACAACATAAAACTGCTTTTGACCTTTACATTCTATTTTCACACTGACACCAAACTGGGTTTGTGAGATTATACAGCTATGCAGGAAGATTAGACAATTAAAAAAGAAATCCAAACAAAACCAACAGAAAAAAATCCAACACAGGCTTCTCCATAAAAACTCAATGTTTCAAAATTGTTTTTTTTTTCATGCCAAATTAGCAAGAAGGTAAATAATACCTCAGGAATCTGTGGGAAAGTATGGTTTGATAAAAGCTGTCTACTAAAATGTGACATTTTAGAAAGGAATTAATTTTAAAATACCTCTATGTAGAAATACTTTCCCTTTATTTCATAACATATATTACTGACATACAATTTCAAGAAAGCAATAGATATTTAATGACTACAATACTCAAACTCTCTATTATTTTATAAAAAACAAAAGGAAGCTGCTGCCTGGAATAGAAAGAAATTTTATCATTTATAGATCAAAATAATTTCTGTGGAAATGAAATACATATTTTTCTTGAAAATCATACTAATGGAGATCTTTTTGAAAATTCTCATTATGAAAACTTCATTTTTAATGGAAAATAATTTGAAATAAGGCGTCTAATCTAGGCACAACGGGAAAAAGGGAAATATAACCCCCATTTTCAAGAAGGGGAAAATGGATGACCCGGGAAATTACAGAGCAGTCAGTCTCACCTCTGTGCCTGGCAAAATCTTGGAGCAGATTCTCCTGGAAGGCATGCTAAGGCACATGAAAAACAACAAGGTGCTTGGTGACAGCCAGCATGGCTTCACTAAGGGGAAATCCTGCCTGACCAATTTGGTGGCCTTCTGTGATGGGGCTACAGAACTGATGGACAGGGGTAGAGCAGTTGAGAGCACTTGCAGCCCAGAAAGCCAACCATATCCTGGGCTGCATCAAAAGGAGCGTGACCAGCAGGTTGAAGGAGGTGATCCTGCCCCTCTACTCTGCTCTTGTGAGACCTCACCTGGAGCATTCTGTGCAGTTCTGGTGTCCTTAACATAAAAAGGACATGGAACTGTTGGAACAAGTCCAGAGAAGGGCCACTAGGATGATCAGGGGACTGGAGCACCTCCCGCACAAAGAGAGTCTGAGATATTCGGGGCTCTTCATCCTGGAGAAGAGAAGGCTGCGTGGAGACCTCATAGCAGCCTTCCAGTATCTGAAAGGAGGTCATAGGTATGCTGGGGAGGGCCTCTTCATTAGGGACTGTAGTGACAGGACAAGGGCGAACGGGTTAAAACTTAAACAGGGGAAGTTTAGATTGGATATAAGGAAGAAGTTCTTTACTGTGAGGGTAGTGAGGCACTGGAATGGGTTGCCCAAGGAAGATGTGAAAATCCCTGGCAGTGTTCAAGACCAGGTTGGACGAGGCCTTGGGTGACATGGTTTAATGTGAGGTGTCCCTGCCCATGGCAGGGGGGTTGGAACTTGATGATCTTAGGGTTGGAAAAGATCTCATCTATTGTATGATTCTATGATATCCTTTTCTGTCAAAACAAAGGTCTGGAATGAAATTTCTTGAACTAATTTTAGAGTGTTTATTTAATTAATCATCTACATAAGCCTGTCTTTAGAAAGATGAAAATGTTATTTCTCCATGGACTCTATTTACATCATCATAGGATTTAATCCTGTAAAATATCCTAAAAGAAGATACACCACTTCACATCAGTTGACTGTCTGGTCCTCAAGGTCAAATTTAATTGGTATAGAAAAACACCTCCTATTAACTCTATTACTGTTTGTGTTTATGCCAAAATGAAGTTTGCTGTGTGAAAATTGTTAGAGGATTAAGTCATTGATACCAGAATATTCATCTTTTTAGTGGAATTGAAAGATATTACAGTTAGAGTAGAATTTATTGTAATTTATTAAATGGTAGAATAACTTGCATGTCTACTTATTTGGAATACCAGCATAAAATATTGCTCTAATTAATGGAATAAATTAGTCCTATGTAGTCTATACAACCTTTTTTTTTCTATTACTATTTCTTCTTATAACTTTACATGCTTAATTATATCACTGAAAATTAAAAAGATGAAAATATTTTAAAAAGGAGGAATTACCAAGTTTGAATGATGATACAAGGAAGCCATTTGTATAGATGCAGTGCAGTGCACAATAAAACACAATGTGCTCTAAGAGTACTACCTTCCAAAGTGCCAGCTGTGTGCAACTTGATGGAGAGAAGAGTGAAGTTTCTTTTAGAGGAGGGAAACCTCAGCCATAAAGATCTTCAAATCATGTCCCAGAATATTTACTCTTCAATTTTAAAAAAGTATCAAAGTGAAGGTTATATCACCAGGAAAGCTGAAAATCTTTAATTTTCAGTGAAATCAATCCTTTCCCTGAGAATGGTGGGAGATTCCATAATAGCAGGAATCCATGGCTGGATCAAGGCAGCCTTTTTTTTTTTTTTTATTATTTTTATTTTTATTTTTCCCTCTTCCCTCTAAGATTAACAGATACTTTTTGGTGAGGTAATCCTGTAGGAGCTGGTTGGCAAAAGGTAGTGTCTGTTTTGCAGTTGTAACGACATTCAGAAAAAAACTCTGACTTGAGATTAAAATTATTTTTCCATCAATTTTTTAAATTATACAGAGCTTCTGTGATTTCACTCTGGAAACACCAAGGCATTGTAGTGTAAGAATAAAAATATCTTTGAAAAGTATCTCCCCTATTTATGATCAAGTCATGTCACTCAAGCCTGAACAGGGAAAACAATCTAGTGCCGTTGTACACACGCCACCTTTTTCCCTGGGTTGTTTGTTGTTCTTTTTTTCCTTTCATGAAAAGTGAACTGATTTTAAAACAAAATAAAACAATCAACCAACCAACCAAAAAGTACCCCAAACTTACTTACATACATACATCAGCTCTCAGGCTCCCTATTCTGTTAAACATATTATCTCTATTTTTAGTGTTGTTTTTCAAAGAAAGATGCAAAGCCCTGAGACAGAAATACCCCACCATTTTTAGTGAAAAAGGGCTAATGTTTTATGAAACACCGCTTTTTATAAAATAGCTTTTTGTCCAAACAGCTATTCTCTTTCCAAACCAGAATAATTATCTTGTTTCTTTGCCCCTGTGTTCAGAGACTTTGAATCACCTTATTGTCTTGCAAGACAAAGCATGTCAACATAACTGGAATAAAAACCAAAAGGTGTAGAAATCAAACTGAAAATGGTCAAAATTATTGTTTTTCTGTTCTTTATAAACTAGTCCAGCAGTGAGCAATACTGTCCTCTACTATGTACACTTAAAGACTATTTAAGTAACCACAAAAATAAAGTTGCTTTTCCATATAGGATTTCTTACTTTGTCCTAGATTTCTGAGGGTCCCCTACTTAATTTGTGCTTTTTATAACTGTTTGGTACATTTTTTTTTATTTATTTGCTGTGTTTCCTTTCTTTCCCTGCATTTTTTTTTATTATAAAAAAAAAAAACAACAACCAACTAAGTTCATTGCTTCTCAAATTATTTGTACATTTATAACAGTTTCCAATCAAAAAACAAAGAATGAATCATTCATTCTGTAGTTTTTTTTATTTCAAAGTCAGCAATATTAAAAAAAATATAATTAGGTATAACATACTTTTCAATTCAGAAATAAGATGCAGTGTTTCCCTCCTGTATTTTATTTTAATATAATAATTGGAAACAAAGAAAAAAAATCCATTTTCAGGAGGACACTAATTACTGCATAATTACAGTATAGCAGCTTAAGTATTTATATTTGGCATCATAGCAAGAGGAGCAGCTAAAAATGGAGTGCTTGCCTTAGATTAAACCTAGGTACAAAAGTCTGCTTGCAGATCTTGTCAGGCTTGTTATATTACTTATTCTAGTGAAACAGCAATGTCATCTTTTGATGGTGAGCCAAACAAGGTCACAGAAAGTGCCAAGGAGAAAATATGCATGAAGTATCCATACCAATAGTCCTTTAAATAGGCAGTAGGACTGGACCTGAAAATGCTGGCTTTATGTCACATAGACCCATTAGAAAAAAATATGGCTTTAAAACAGCCAAACATACTGGGCTACATTGATTGTTCACTTTAGAAGATATTCCCACCTTTAACAGCATCTGGAGCAAACATTTCAATATGTAAATAGGCACAAAGGATAAAATTCCCTTCCCCTGGTTTTCTCTTTCACAGGCACTACACTACTCATATGGTAACAGAGCACTGACTGGACTTTCTCTTCTAAAGTGCAAAAAATGTCCCCTTTTGGCAACATGAAAGCATTTTGCATTCTGTCTTCAAACACTGCCAGTGATGATTCAGCAGCTGGATTTCTGAAGATTTCCCCAGTCCTTTCACCAACAAATATTTAAGTAGCATTTTTTTGGGTGGAATTTAATGAGCTGCATTAGAAATCAGTAAGATCTTCCAAACCAACTTTCAAAAGTTATTTTGTAGGTTCAATGCCGTGACTGACACTCTTTAGTAAAAAAGGAGTAGAACCCTAAGTATCTGGCCTATGGGTCACAGAAGAAAAAAACAAAAATAAAAACCTGACCATCTGACAGAAGACAAAGAGCAGAAGATCCTGGGTTGCTAACAACAAAGCTGATTTTGATTAGCATTTACAGTTGAGAACCACAGAGCATGGAGGTCCTTCTGTTGTTGATAATCACCTTCTGTCTCAAGAGAAGTAGACTGTCTATGGTGTGATGAAGCTGCATTCAAAGCCCTGCAGATTGGGATTCTCCTCAAGCAAAAACTAATGTTGCTCCCATGACTCAGTGCTGTGCTGAAACAAAATAGCTTGAGATCTGGCTCTATGAACTCAGCATTTCTGGGACATTTGTTTCTTTCTGAATGTGCATCTCATATCTGCAGCATTAGGCTACAACCAGTCCCCCTGAGAGTTCAGATTTATCATTCTGAGGCAAAAATTTTATTAGACAGATATTACACATGATCTTAGTTAGAAAGCCATGCAATTAATGATGAGTTAAGTAATTAATGGTGGATGTTGTAGCAGGTGGCAATTCTACTCCAGCTGGCCCAGCCACCTGCTAATAGCTCCATGTTAGCTGGACTGCCCTGTACTTAGCACTTGGAGAGTGTTATCTCAAACTGCAATTAAAGAACTGTCCTTTAACTGCAGTCCCTTTAGCCAATCCAAATGCCAAACCACTTCTTTTATAGAAACTTTATAAATTTTGCATTAACACTTCAGTGAGGGGAAAATATATCTTCTATCAGCCTATTGCATTGATATCAATAAATGTGTAATTAGCACATAAGAATGTCCTTTTGTAGAAGTTCATATAGATATTAATGGTCATACTAAGTGTATCTGGAAGAAAGAGAAATAAGAAGAAAAGAAAAAGAAAGAAAATCCTTCTCTGCCAAGGTTATGAACCCATTAAGTAGTAAAGCATGTGAATCTCCAAATTTTCCATTAAAAATATTGCCTGAAGAGCCTTCTCTAGAGCCACTAACCTCCCTCCTATCAGGGGCTGTAGATAAGAAATAGTGGGAAATCACTACAACTAAGACATGACTAGATCTCTAGACACAAAAGGAGGACACACAAACTCAGTTTACTCATTTTATACATATAAAGCAATTCTTCAAAAAGCCATGCTCAACTGAAACGTCATGTGAAATTCTGACAAAAATTCTGCAAAATACCAACCATAAACCCAAACCTGTCTCCTTATTACTTTATTTTCAAAAATACTACTGCAACAAAAAAAAAATTAACTAGTGATGGGAAAGACCATCCCTATCACTCATCAACAAATGCTTGAATATTTACTGATCGCCTTTCTTTTGACCTGCTGTAGATCCAATTGAACATTCATCATTCATCTTTGAAGTTGCTGGACTATTCACTTAAAAGTTCATAGTCAGCGACCCACCACTTGTAAAGATTAGCTTGTGCTGGTTCATCATAAAACGAATATCATAAAAAGAATAATTCAAATAATTACATATTGGATTTTAGGTTTTTTTCTTGCCAATCTCTAAATGAAAATTTATTTTAAATTTAGAACATTTTTTTGTACTTTTTTCCAAATAAGGAATTATTATTCTGAGTGAAAGGGATCAGTAGGAGTCCTATATCTCTTTTCTCAAGAGTTTAAAAAAAAAAGAAAAAAAAAAAAGATTTGAAAAAAAAAAAGAAAGGAATTATCAAGGTGTCTTCAAGGTGTCTCACATTGCAGCTATGGTGTCCTCCCCGCCCCCCTTTCATTTTGTTCAAAAGTGAAAGTTTCAAGAACCAGTAGAACATACATTCATCATCTTGTAAATGAGAAAATGACTACAGGGATAACTTTTTTTAATCTACTGAACGGAACAGACCAGAGAATGTCACTGGGAGGGAAGGTGGAGGTGGGGAAGAATAAATCTTCAAGCAGCTCATATTTTCCCCTGAAGTTAAAACACGTATTTTAGAAAGTCATCCTTTTCTATATATAAAGATTCCAGATAACATACATCTCACTGCATTTTTAGATATGCTTTTCCAACAGACAGCTATCCCTCATTGTGAAAACTGCATATCCTATTTCTAATAAGACTGTCTCTGTCTTCTCTTCCAGCTATTGGATTTCAGTATGCCGTCTTCTGATAAATTTAAAATCTTTCTGTCACCATTATTTCATTTTTCATTACTGAGGTATTCCTGTCTATCTCATGTGCACTTTAGATGGAAAGTTTTGCATAGATAGGAGAGAAAAAAGTGCAATTACCACTCACCACACTGCATGACAGCTCATCCTGGGAAAATATAAATGGCCAGCTACTAGAAAAGATTGTTAGTTAAAAAAAAACAACAAACAAAACAAACCCCTGCCTTGAAAGGACAGCCATTTCGGTAATACAGTAATGATATGGTATTTATTAAGCTAAGCATTTACAGGAAGTAAGTAGTATCCAAATTTTATGAAAGCATGAGACACTTGTCAGATTCCCCTATATTTTAAGTAGATCATGTTACTTGAAATGACTGCACACTAATGAGACTGTATTTCTTTATATGTGTATGTATTTACTTATTGAAATTTCTTACTTTTTATTAATTCAATAGAATACAACACATACACTCTTAAATCTTTATCACATGTTTTAAAGTTTATTTTATAATGTGACCCCATAAATTATGAGATGAATTGCTTTTGGAGAAAATTGTCAGTAGACTGAGAAATAAAACCACTTTTTTGTTAGATTAACTCCTCTCTGGATCACTGTGATTCATTATCATCAACCTTCTCTCTCAAGAAAGATTAAGCAGAAACTTTTTTTGAAACTTTAATTGCAACCTCAGAGTGTTGTGATAACTGCCTTAGATAGTGCAAAATGCTATGAAATACGTTTGACAGAATACAGATGGTTTATATAATAGCAAAGTTAAAACAGGATGGTTAGAATTTTCCACAGTTCTTTTTTTGGCAGGCTGAATGCGGAAGAAAGTGGCAGTACAATGTCAACAATTATTCAGCATGACAAGTCAAAAATTGTTTTCTTATTTGACATCACTCAGCAGTCTTAAAAGTTCAAGGCTTAAGTCAGTTATTAAGAGACTCATCCACATTAAGCCATACAGCTGTCAAATATGGCTGCCTGTCAAAATTTCTTCTAAAGCATGGACAGCCAGCTGCAGCACATACAGAATTTCAATGGGAAGATGCCCTTAATAAGCCCCCAGAGTTCAACTGCAGTCTCTTCAAAGATGTGAACAGAGTTTTGGAAAATTACTGATAGTATAGATACAGTCTACCAAAAGCAAAGTTGGCACATTTGAATACCACTGAAGTACAAAAGAGTGCAAGTTTTAGTAATCAGCAATATTCACTGTTTACTTGCTGTCACACCTGTGGCATGAGGGCCAAGAAACAAGAAACTACAAATGTCATGGGGACAATAGAACCGTGAGATACAGCAGGAAAAGTTCAAAGCTTGCTGATATCCTTAAGCTCAAAACCATTGACATTTCTGGACCAATTAACTTTTTCCTAATCACCTCTTCCTCTCTACACTGAGCAGCTGCATCCTTATGTGTGCACTCAAGAGTGAGAAAGATCACTCTTTGGTTTCCACCATCACTTCAAGTCCTCAAACCCTCACCATAAGTTATCTTCTAGATTTTCTCCATACAATTCCTAACTTAAACCAGTCCTAGAGGCAGTGACAGCAGCAGGACATCCATTTCTTGCACAAACCTTGCCTCCTAAGCCAGCACAGTTTATACTGTTGTGCTAGCTGCCTATTATCTAACACAGTAGTTGAAATAACCAAGGCAACAATTGTCTTTACTTCTGTCAAATGGTTAGATGATTGAACAAGATAACTATTCTGATTTATTCTTCTACTTGAGGAAAAGACAGACAAAACTCATTCCTTACATATTTAAAAAGCATAAGCTAACTGGGCCACCTGGGCATGTATGGTGGCTTGCCAATCTGTACATATGTAATTCTTAACCAACCACAATATGTCTTAACACATATATACAAGATACGTAGAATGACTCAGACAGGCAGAACATATGAAATGAACACATAGAAATCAAGGGTTCATATTTTCAGACGCTCACTACTGTGATTCGGGATCTCAGTACAGAAATAGGGGCTTGATGTAGACCTTCATAAGGTTTAGTGTCAGAAAGACATATTCCTGATTATTACTGGTCATTGTATGTTATCCAAGCAGTTAGCAATGAATCTAAAAACTTAAATATTACTAAAGCATGACCTTCTACTGAGGTCTAAATTCCTGTATTTCACAGAAGAATCTAAAAATTATACTAATACCCAAGGCCACTGTAGTGGCCTGGAGTTACTAGATATACGGAAGTTTTCTGCTGATAAACAATTATTCAGAATGGTAAAGAAGAGGGCAGACTGTGTGGAAATGCTAACAGGGTTTACAATGGCACCATAAAGCAGGCTCTGAGTACATAAGTACATGACCATTACCTTCAAGGTAATGGTCATCTTAGAGCTGGGTTAGTGGCTGAACTCCCTGTTAATTGCTGTCTGACAGCTCTTCTCCCACCTAGCATTGGTGCTCTCCAGCACCATCTGAGTAGCAGCCGACTGCTCAGACCACCAGTTGAAGTGGAAAGGTCTCTGCCCTTTCCAGCCATAAGCCTGGCTTTTTCTGCAAACTGCACAGTTTAACTGCTGAAGTCCCTGTCAGCCTCTTCTTCTGCTGGGCTTCACAGAGTGCACAGACTAGAATTGGAAATGGTATTTTGGACATAGCTTCAAAGTTCTGTCCTCATAGTTGAGATCAATTCCCTCTTTCTATAGAATATTACCTTGTTACAGTAAAGGGCTGCATTAGATTATTGCCTGCAAAATCTATGAGTGTGTCCCCTGACGATATACTGTGCCCAAAGTCTATTTCCAGTAACTGCATGTATAGTCCAAATTCCTTGTTTTGAGATATACCACAGACATGTTAAAAATGGTTAAGACTTACTATTATTTCAAAATAAACGTTGCTTGAGTAATTCAGATCATGCTTCAAAACAGCCTTTCCTCATCTTTTCTTGCTATCCTGTAAGTCACAGTGTTATCCTTTGCCATTTCATGAAGGATAAAAAGCAGGGTGAAAGAGGAAGGAAAATAGAAATACTATACCTGAAAAGAGAAGTAAGCTTGCTATTCTCAAGTATCTCAGGGAGAAAGTCAAGTGTATCCCATGATTTTGGAGAAAACACTGGAAAGGAAGCTGAACAGGTTTTTTTGAAGGAAAGGAAAATTCTCATACTGCATAGAGCTAATCAAAAACCATACCTCATGTGATTCATAGACTCTGTGGTTTGTTATAAAGAAATAAAAAACAGCTATCTGACAATTGCAAGAAAAAAGACGTATATAATACATAGCTGGCTAAGGAAGATTTTGTGTTGAAGAGGCATGAGGTGAGATTTACTATTTGCTGTGCATAAGAAACGTGGACACTATGTTCATTAATTCCTGAACGCTCTTTATTTTAACGCTTACAGGGTGGTGCGACATTTAGGTCAGCTTTAGTCTAAAGTTGGCATTTGCCTCACAATTATGTTAATGAATACTCAGGGAAAGACAACAAACATTAGAATCCAATGCAATTGAAAACACTTTGGTGCCCATTAGCAGCCTACATTTCATCAGGAAAAAGTGACTGTTTCATTGGTGGCCATAGGAGAGTGTGCACACTCGTCTAATTCTCCTGGGCTTTTCTACATGGATATGGCGGTGTTCTCAAACTCCTTTCTATACTCCACGTGATGACAAAATCATCACACCTTGGAAAAGGCTCAAGGGAACTATCTTGCTCCAAGCACCATTGATTACACCCAGCTTTAGTTTGCAGTGTAGTTTTCCTACTCTCTGTGCATCTTGTAAATGGCAAGTAGCTCTGGAGAGAGATTCAGCTCTCTCAGACATGAAAAGCTATTCTGCAGTTGGCTGTCTTCTGTCTATGGCGCTACAGGTGGTTTAGCTTATACCCCCCAGGTAGAGAGGCTGAATCCTAATTTGTATGTTCAGATGGAAAGGGCCAAAGTCTCCACTCATGTACTCTGAAGGAGCCAGCATTTCACACTGCAAATGCAGTATGCTTTTCCTAGAGTCAAGTCAGTTGATAATACAGTAACTAGAGAACATTAACTGTAGTAATATAAAATTTAGAGAAATTGTCAGCTCATCCAACTGGTCTTAGTGGCATACATGGCTTTAGAGGAGCCAGCGAAGGAAGAATATATTAACAGAGAAACAGAAGACATGATAAAAACCACTGTAGACTTTAAGGTAGTTTACATCAAAATAATCTACTCTTCTCTGATAAAACTCCTTCATTTTTATGGATGAATCTAATCTTTTTTCAACATTAAATCCACTAATCCTTTTTTTTCTGTCTAGATTCTGATGAGATGTTTTCTTTGATACAAAAAATATATCTCTAGATAGGCAGAGAATATTTGTAACATAGCAAAGGAACTGATTAAAGAAAAAATATGTCATCTCATAAATAGGACAGATATAGAGGCTTCATAGCAAGCAGGAATGCAAGGGCTAATGCAGTCTGTGTGGGAGTATCATGAAGTCACATGGCCATTCTGTGTCACATGGCGTGGAAGCACATCTAATGGAGATGGAGGCTATAGACATATTTTCTCCATCATCCCCAGTAAACCCAGGCCTGCATATGCTAATTAAGTGTTCTTATGATGTGAAACTGAGAAGTATTAATAAGCTATGTGTAGACTGTCCTATCATAAAGTACAAGGTCATACTCATAGGGATTAATAACAGGACTATCTGATCTGGTGTCTCATCATTTGATAAAAATAGAGGAAAAAGACCCTTATTGTCAATCAGAGGATGATGAGGAGCAATTAATTTGGTGTGACCATGAAAAGGCAAGTGCACTCCTAGGATGTAAAAGATGAGGTACTTCCAGTAGCAATACAGGATTACTAATGGCATTGTACAAGGCTTCAGCCAGAGTACTGAATAATTCTGACTGCTTGTATTCAAGAGAAATTTATTCAAATGGTAATAGATGAAGAGGCTGGCAGCTAGGATACCCAAGGGAACTTAGGAACCATTGTAGAGACTAGAAGATATAACCTTGACTAGCTAGGAAAGCAGAAGCAATACAACTCTTCAGATACACCAAAAGACTGAAAGGCAAAAGAATTTTGAAAGCTCAAGGTCATTGCTGGTAGAGGAATAAAGCAGAACAGCCTTGCTCTAGTGAAAACTAGGGAGAAAGGAGAAAGCCTGTGAGCATTAAAAAGTTCTGTAAAAGGCTGCTTGAAAAAGCATAAAGGGGGAAAACACAGTCATTCCAGGGTGGAAAGCAGTCACCTAGTGAGAAAAACCCCATGAAAACTGTGAAATCATGATAATGTAGGTCCTACCCAATCCTACATTACTACAAAGTTTTATAGACTTCTGACTTCCTCTTACCAAAATATCTAGTGGTAGCTGACCAACAGCTTCAAAAGTATTTAGAGTGCACTGACTGACAGGAAGCCTTGTTCGTTTAACACACCATAGTAAAAACCATTCAAGTGACTGAAAATCTTTCCAAAGAACTCAATAAATGACAGTGAGCAAACGTGATAGAAAGAAATCAGATTTCCCAAAGGACAGAGGACATAAGTGGCACTCAGATTGGCTGGTTCTAGTTAGGCATCATCACCTTATTAGGTACAATTAGAGAAATTACTTTTATGCGTATATTAGCTTTCTGTAAAACAACATCAGATAACATGATTCAACCATAATAAAAGTGGTAACAGTGATATGTTGGAAATAGGACCTATTTTATAAAATTATGTTAGAATACTGAATATTTTCTTGTCATTTCCACCATACGCTCACACTTCTTTCCTTCTGGAAGAGTTAAATAAATAGTATTAAGTGTTCATAATCAGGTAGTCTTCAGAGTGATGATAATTCAACCATGCTTTATTTTGGTAATTCTATTTTTAAGTATATGATAGAGTATATTATTATATGGTTTTAAAATGTATTGCACTAGGAGAGTAAATGGGGTTACATGCTTTTATCTTATGATCACTTTAAAAATCAACCAGTAAACATATTGGACTTACTTACCCAGGAGGTCTCTTTCAGATTCATATTCCAAGAAGTAGGTGTGCATGTGCCGACATGGATTTTGTGCCATGATTTGAAAGCCCTGAAAATGAGAAGTGTTATCTACCATAAAGTAAATAACAAGAAGTACATCAAGCCCATTTTTATTGAATTGTTTCTAAAATGCATATGGGAAATATTTGATGTATGTTTACTCAAATTTTTCAAAAGATTTTACTATTTCACATTTTTAAAACATTTAGGAACATTTCCTAAACATTTCTGGTCTTCTCAGGGGATTTTCTGCCTACTGAAAGATGAGGAAACAATAGCCTTTTCTTCAACCCACCAAACTGCCACCGTTTCCTTAAAGACAACTGTTTCATTATTAAATTGAGCTTGAATGGCAAAGGTTCTTAAAAAAAACACAAAACAAAAAGACTTTGCTAAAAAGTTATACATCAACTTTGCAGTGTATATTATCTTAGTATAAATAAAACCATGCTTTTTTCATCAAAATATGACAGACGGAGAACATCCAAATTGATATATGGAAAATGTAATCCTACAAGCTGTCAAAAATCACAAATAGAAGATAAATTTTAAAGACAGGAAAGCAAACTACTCAATACAAGAAAGGTTACAGCTGAAAGGACTGATCTGACTTTTTAGAAGAGCATGGAAAAGATAGCACATGTTGACCTTAGAGCATGTCACCAGTTGTTTTTTTTAGAAAAAAAAATAAGATCTACCAAGTCCTAACACTCTTTATGCTTTCCAGCAACAAAATTCATTTTAAAGCACCCAGTCTGTCATCTCTACAACTTTGCCCTTTACTTAGAGAGCTTCTAGGTGAGCATGCTTATTGCTACAGCTTTCCTTGCTGCTTTTGGCTAAGAAGTCAACAACAAATTCACGTTATGTTAGCTTTTTTTTTGAGGGCAATGAGACCCATTTTATTTTACACAACAGGACTCCACCTTGTTTCACATTAAGCAAGCAAATTTTGCACCTGCAAATTCATGTGCACAGTAGAACTGCTTTATGACTAGTACCTAGTCTGAAAATGCATAAATAAAATAGATCTGCTTTATCAGTAACAGGTGCAACCAAAAGTTACTTCTAAGTTTCAGTATATCTGGAATTACAGCCAGTCTTCAAATAAGCAAGTCTACCTAGAGTATTACAATAAATAGCACTCAAGACAGATTGTGTTCCAGCTGTGTCATCTTTATTCACCAGGCCCCATACTTAGTTTCAGCTTGTATAACATCCTGAGAAATGCACAGAATAAAGAAAAACATGTGTGTTTATATTTGCAGCTAGCCTGTAAAATACAGATATAATTTTACAGATACTTATAATTCCTGCCCAAAGAGAGCTTTTAAATTGCAATCTTTTGATTCTAGAAAGAGTAGGTGACTTGAAATTTAGTTCTAGTCTGCCTAAGCACTGTATCTAATGTTAATTGAAAGAGTAGATATTATTTGACAATGCTGCAGAAAATTTGGTTGGATTCCAGGAAAGTTGGAGAAGATGATGGAGATGTTTATTTTGCATGAGCCAATCTGAAGGTCTAGTTTAATCCCGATAACTTCTTCCACTCAGACTGAATGATAATGCAAAGTTTATGTGAGCTATCTGAACCATTTGAACTTGTAAAATGGCCTGAGGACTACAGGGGAAAAGCCATTTTCCTATTTCAGTGTTTGTGTCTGTTCTTTCCTTTAATGGAAAGTAGTTGAGAAATATTCTGAATTTCCACAGAAGTGGGAGACAGCAACTGACTGAGAAATTACATCCTATTTTTCATCGGTCTTACGAACATCCCCAGCCCACATCTGCCACAAAGCCCTACCAGCACAACTCAGAGAAGACTTTTAAGAGATAAAATGAGCTCAGAATACAAAGTTCTGGATCAAGGAAGTAACTTTCAGATCAGTTTTTCATGTGAGAGGGGAAAATAAAATAAATAAAATTGTGGGTTTAGCTCTTTTCTCCTGTGTGTTTTTCAGTTACAGCAATAGATACTCAGCATCAGGGAGTGACAGGTCTTACATGCTTTCCATTGGCTGAGTACCCTCAAGCTCCCCTACTGTGAAAACCAAATTCCCACATTTCTCCAAAGAGGTCATTGAGCTACCCATGAATAAAACACTTAGCCCATCCTTCCGCTATGCCATTCATCTAGAGTCACAGCTGAGAGTTCTGGTCATCAGGAGATAATGGTAGAAAAATATCTCTGCCCTCACTTACAGGAGTAAATGAAAACAGCAGCTTTAGTTCAGTGGCTAGACTGTTGTCATCAGAAAAACCTTCACACAATCAAGAACCCCCAAAGAGTGCAGTGTTAGCTGATTAATGCAGTCCCTCTGCTTACAAAAGCCAAGAGCATCAATAAAATATTTTTTTGTTTGTTTTAAAGGCATCAAACTGGAGGGGGGAGAAGGACAGAGAAAAAATTTAAAAACAGATGGCCTAGAAAATCTTCAGCAGGTCCAAATGAGCATGCAGGGAATCTGACACCCACCAGCAATGCAGAACAAACACCCAAAGAGAAAAACCTATAAACCACTCAACTAACATGACTGGAAACTACATTCATTAGAAGTAGCACTTTTCCTCACCTTTTCATATTAGAAATTACTGTTACAAGTAAGATGAGGTAGAGAAGGATGATACAGCAACATCAACTCACTGAGTATGGTAAAATATGGTAAAATAATCTATTTTTATTTTTAAATATTTTTTACAATACTGAGAAAAAACACAAGTAGATGATATCTGTCTCTGTTCTTAGCTATTTCAACAGCCCTCAGTAATCTGCTATTCAAGGTCCTTTGATGCTTTAGAAAATTTATCCTTGTAATATCCTTTCAGGTTAAAGAAGTGCTATTAGTCCTCCTAGCATAAAGAAAGCAGCATCAAATGAGACTGTGTTTAACAGCAATGCAACCAATATTTCCCCAACCTAAGCCCAGCATCTTAACGCCTGACTAGCTGGCAAAATCAAAATCAAAACCAGCACCAGATCACAAGGTATTTCACAGCCTCCAGAGAAGGCCTATTTTGAAATACAGTGAAAATCATTATATTTAGAAAGAAAATTGTAACAAGCAGGGGAGAAAAAACAAAATAAACACCAACTTTTACAATTTTTTTCAGTTTAAAATAGTAATAAAAAGCCTTTTTCCACACTAAAATTTCCTGAGATGATCAGGATAAGTCTTCAAGTATTTGTACAGCAAGTACCATTCGACAGAACCAGACAGACACATCTAGAAAATAAACCCAAAACAAAACAAATTAAAAACAACACCAAAACCAAACACTGTGGGTTTATAAGCTGGTATTGCAATGACTTTATAAAAGTAGAAAACCAACAAAAGAACTAAGGTAACATGCATTTAGGAGAATAATTCTGTTCTAACAGTGTTTAAAATTCACATGGATTCAAAACTAAATTGATACATTTATGGGAAAAAAATAAATCAAGGTCAACTAGATATTGTTCACTAAAAAAAAGTCTGGAAGACTAGCTGGCATAGTATGTAAGTGTACTAGAAAAGATCTATAAGTACTTGCCTTATTCACATGCCAAGATGGTGTCAAGGTATCTTCTCATGTCTGGTTTTAAAGCACTTGAATTAGAGTTGTCTTAAATGTGATCAGGTACAAAATTCTCCGTATTTACCAGGCTCCTAGCATTGTTACTTCGGTTTTGAAAAAAGATCAAATGAATTTCAGTGCCACATAACTCCATGTTAAGTATGACTATTTTTGGAAGAACTGAGGGACTGAGTTATTGATGAGCTCATTAGAAAGACACACACTGAACTGTAAAGCTTATAAAAAGACACATCCAAACTTGTTAACTGCTGCTTTCATGAGAAATTTCTAGTGAAAAGGTCACTAAAGAGCCTGACTTCTCCCCTGCTCCAAATTACCATGCAATTGTGCAGTACCATGACTGAATTACAGGAGGCACTAACAATGAGAAAATTAGAACAACAAAATAGAAAGTTCATAAAAGACACAGAAGCAACAAGGTTAATGTTATACCTGTGGTCTTAAAGACAAGGTCAGACAAGGAATATGGGAAGAATAACACTACATACGTATTATGACATATTATGCTGTACCATACACAGAAATAAATGCAGACACACACACACATATATATATGCATGCATGAATGTTGTATTCTTATCTATAACATGCCTCCTTATATATTGGGGAAAAAATGGTCAATTACCCAATGACTAGCAAAAACATGGATAGCCCAGTATCTCAATCCCACTGATACACAACAATTCACAGTGATGTGAAAGAGGAAGAACACAGGCTGGATGAAGCCTTAGGTTAACTCTTTGTTTTACATAACTGACTAAAGCTCATCCACTTTCTGCAAGCTAGGCAGCTAGATGATCTGGCCTTTGAAGCCCAAATATTTCACTCTCTTTGGTTTAACTCCTTGTAAAAACATCTGACCTTTTCTTCTTTTAACAGTTTATCTCAGATCTCTAACAGAGAAAAAAGCAGAAAAAAAGCTAAATTGTCTTTAGACTGTGACATAAAAGAATAATCCAATTCTTCAGTGTGAGGGCTAGGGAAAAGCAGGTTAACAAAAGCCTTTTAGAGTAATTTCCATTCCATGTTCAGACTGGGAAAACAGGGTGGGGATTTTCTTCTGCATTTACAGAGGGTAAACAGGTATCTGAAATTATTCCAGCAGGTTATAGATTAACATCAAATACAAATTTCCTTTCTTTCAACAATTATGGCGAGGGGAACAAAAAGCCTTTGCATTTAGGGACACATCCTGTGAAATAGAAACACACATCACATGGTTGGGAATAATGGAAGAATTAAAAAAAAAAAAACCCTCCAACATCAGAGCCTTCACTGTGCTAAACAAATTAAGCAACCTCTGGTCATGTGAAATGAAATCACAGGTCTTATCTGGTCCACAAGTTCTCCATCCCAGTAAAGGGTAATGACTCCTCTTAACATTCCTCAAATTAATTTCTCTATTTTATGGTATAAATGTAGGAAAGCTACAAGTAGACAGTGTAAAGACAGCTGAGATTTCCTTATTCACATTCCCTCCTGGCAAGAATGTGTTGTTTTGGTGGCTGGTGAATGGAACTAAGAAATGCAAGTATTTGTTGCTCTGCTGACTTCTTGTAACCAGCATATAAAAGGAGCAGATCTCAGCCCAGACAGTGATAAGTTATGGCTATTTAATAAAGCTGTAGATCAGAATGGAAGTTCTACTCCCGAGACAGGTTTCAGGGGAGACAGTAAGATCTTTCACTGGCAAAGGCTCTTACCACACCACCCAAGTCCTGGAAGGCAGATATAGGGACTGTGAGAATGAAGACCTTGTGCCCACTGTAGGAGAGGATCTGGTTCGAGACCATCTTAAAAATCTGAATGTGCACAAGTCCATGGGTCCTGATGAAATCCATCCGCAGGTCCTGAAGGAGCTGGCAAATGAATTTCCTAAGCCGCTGGGCATCATATTTGAGAAATCATGGCAGTCAGGTGAAGTTCCCGATGACTGGAAAAAGGGAAATATAGCCCCCATTTTCAAGAAGGGGAAAATGGATGACACGGAGAATTACAGAGCAGTCAGTCTCACCTCTGTGCCTGGCAAAATCTTGGAGCAGATTCTCCTGGAAGGCATGCTAAGGCACATGAAAAACAACAAGGTGCTTGGTGACAGCCAGCATGGCTTCAAGGGGAAATCCTGCCTGACCAATTTAGTGGCCTTCTGTGATGGGGCTACAGAACTGATGGACAGCGGTAGAGCAGTTGAGATCACCTACCTGGACTTCTGCAAAGCGTTTGACACTGTCCCACATGGCATCCTTGTCTCTGAGTTGTGGTCAATGGCTCAATGTCCAGCTGCAGACCAGTAACGAGTGGTGTCCCTCAGGGATCGGTGTTGGGACTGGTCTTGTTCAACATCTTTGTCGCTGACATGGACAGTGGGATTGAGTGCACCCTCAGCAAGTTTGCCGATGACACCAAGTTGTGTGGTTCAGTTGATACCCTGGAGGGAAGGAATGCCATCCAGAGGGACCTTGACACGCTTGTGAGGTGGGCTAATGCCAACCTTGTGAAGTTTAACCATGACAAGTGCAAGGTCCTACACCTGGGTCAGAGCAATCCCAGGCACAGCTACAGGCTGGGAAGAGAAGAAATTCAGAGCAGCCCTGCGGAGAACAACTTGGGGGCGTTGGTGGATGAAAAACTTAACATGAGCCAGCTTCAGTGTGTGCTTGCAGCCCAAAGAAAAACATATTCTGGCTGCATCAGAAGGAGCGTGACCAGCAGGTCGAAGGAGGTGATCCTGCCCCTCTACTCTGCTCTTGTGAGACCTCACTTGGAGTAGTGTGTGCAGTTATGGTGTCCTCAACATGAAAAGGACATGGAACTGTTGGAACAAGTCCAGAGAAGGGCCCTGATCCAGATGATCAGGGGACTGGAGCACCTCCCATATGAAGACAGGCTGAGGAAATTGGGGCTGTTCAGCCTGGAGAAGAGAAGGGTGCGTGGAGACCTCATAGCAGCCTTCCGGTATCTGAAGGGGGGCTATAGGGATGCTGGGGAGGGACTCTTCCTTAGGGACTGTAGTGATAGGACAAGGGGTAACGGGTTAAAACTTAACCAGGGGAAGTTTAGATCGGATGTAAGAAGGAAATTCTTTCCTGTTAGGGTGGTGAGGCACTGGAATGGGTTGCCCAGGGAGGCTGTGAATGCTTCATCCCTGTCAGTGTTCAAGACCATGTTGGACGAGGCCTTGGGTGATATGGTTTACTGTGAGGTGTCCCTGCCCATGGCAGGGGTGCTGGAACTAGATGATCTTAAGGTCCTTTCCAGTCCTAACTATTCTATGATTCTATGACCTCTATCCTCTGTTTATTTAAGTATTACTTGAATAATTTAACACTATTCTGTATTGGCTGTCCTGCTCTCCATCTGGTTCCAGGACCCCTGGTCCTCCATGCATGCCCAGTAACTTAACTCAGTATCAGCATTCTTTATGCACAGCTTTTTACACTTTCAAGTCCATCTTTAAAATCACTGTTGGTTCAGTTCATGCTGTGTACCTATATTTGCCATATTTTGTATTGCCCTGTCAGCATTGCCTTCCCTTGCACATATTTCTAAACCTTTCAGAGTACATTCTGCTTTTGCTTCTATTATCTCACTGTTTATCAGTCACAATCTGACTCTCCCCTTTGATTCAATTGCACAGCAACAGTAACAAGTTGATAAACAGCTACTCATGTTTTGTGGGCCATCTTAGCTTCACACTAATCTGTATGCTTGTTTACAAAGAAAATCATGAACTTTCTTCCAAAAATTTTTCATTGTACTTACCTGGTTTCCTTGTGGTCTGGGCTCACACCTCAAGTTGTCCTCACTGTAGATCTAAGATGCAGGCTGTTCTGTTGCTTCCAGGTTCTTCAGTTGGATCTATAATAGATGACAACACATTTGCAAAGTTCAGGCATGAAACAGAGCACAATTTTCCCAGCTTTGTGATCACTGTTTAGTTAAACTTCACCCACCTAGCCATGCCTTATTCTCCCAGTGAAGAGCTGGATCATTCTTTTACAACACAGTCCAAAGGTAATTTACCTTTTCTACTTTTTCGCTATTACTGTTGAGAGCATCAGTCAAGGCACTCTTGCTCATCACAATAACAGTGCAACAGCATCACAAAAAATATTGTCCCTTTCACACAAAATACCAATACCCGGTCTGAACATTTCACTGAGCTGCTATTTCTACACAGATTTTTAAGGGTCAACTTAAGCTACATATGCAATAAAAAAAGATCTAGCATTAAGTCAACACAACTGAACAAAGATACTTTTTTTTCTTTTTTCCTTAGCTGGTGCATGCTTCAATCTGAAATAATCTTGGTTTTTCATGTCAAAAAGACAACACAAGTATGAGGAGCAAATACTGCAGCTAAGTCTGAACAAATATTTTTTGCAGATTAGTACTGTTTCTTTTTTTCCTTTCCTAATCATTTCTGTTTTCCCATCATTAATTTTCTATCAAAAATTAACTGATATATTTAACATTACTGTTTTTAACATTTACTGACATTTACCTTAATATTCCATCCCACAGACTAAATAATCTGTTATTGGTCAGGTAAAAGAAGAGTCTGATTCAGGATAGTACCCTATTTGATCAGTAGATGATAATTCCTACATTAACAACCCATAATCAGAGTCTGCTGAAAATACTGATAAGAGAAAACCTGAAGTCTAGGAAGATTTTTCAAAACCATTTTATTAAACACCCAAAGCTGTAAGTGGCAACTTCTAACAATAATCAGACAATTAAGAAGTTCTGCTTCTGCAAACATACATGGCATTCAGCTTTGACAGCCATTTCCTGCAAATAATTACTCCAGAAAGACACCTTGATACCATGATGAACTGTCAGCTTTTTGACAGTTTGATCTAATATCCTAATATAACATACATTAATGCCAATACCACATGATGAATGGAAAACTAAACCAAAATGGAAAATGAGAAAGAGGGAGAGAGATTGAAAAGATAAGTTATTTTCTTATTTAGACATATCATATTAAAAAGCACTACCAGAATGCTGCTTCCTAAACTTAGCTGAATTCTGTGCATGCAGGCAGGTATGAAGCATTCCGTTAAGTATCCAGCAAGTTCTTCTCTATACATAGCTTAAAGTATCTTGCAAAAACTGCACGTTGACAGCATTGTCCAATGCAAGAAAACAAAAAGGCTCCTACGAGTATTTTAAATGTTTAAGTATCACCCTGAACAGAGTAGATTCTCTGCTGCATTTCTGTGCTCGTAACATCTGGGACTTTTTTCCACTCATGAATATTTATTGCTATCATGCCATTGCCTTGAACCCTGGAGATCTCCTGTGTTCTTCCCATGTTGTTTCTAGTGACTCTTGAACTCTTTACCTAACCACGTTTTAATTAGACCTAGAGAGAAAAAACGCCATCACTTATTTCTGATATTGCCTAGGTACATGTTGCAACCTGACAAAATGAGCAAGACTAATCTCACATAACTATACTTCATAGAATCATAGAATGGTTTGGGTTGGAAGGGACCTTAAAAATCATCTAGTTCCAAGCCCCCTGCTATGGGCAGAGACACCTTGCACTAGACCAGGTTGCTGAAAGCCTTGTCCAACCTGACTTTGGATACCGCCAGGGATGGGGCAGCCACCACTTCTCTAAGTAACCTATGGTAGGGCCAAACCACCCTGGCAGTAAAGAATGACTTACTATCTAATCTAAATCTACCCTCTTTCATTTTAAAGCTACTCCCCCTTGTCCCTCTCCAGCTTTCTTGTAGGCCCCCTTTAGATACTGGAAGGCCTCTATCAGGTCTCCACACAGCCTTCTTTTCTCCAGGCTGAACAACCTGTTCACTGAGAACCTCTCTCAGCCTGTCTTTACAGGATAGGTTCTCCAGCCCCCTGATCATCTTCTTGTCCCTTCTCTGGACATGCTCCAGCAGGTCTAAATCCTTCTTATGTTGGAGGCCACAGAGCCAAACACAGTACTTCACGAGAGTAGAATAGAGGGGAAGAATCACTTTCTTCAACCTGCTCACATTTCTTTGGATGCAGCCCAGGATATTGTTGGCTTTCTGGGCTGCAAATACACACTGCCAGGTAAGGTTGAGCTTCTCATTGAGTAAAACCCGCAAGGAGTCATCAGGACTGCTTTCAATCTAGTCTGAGCTAACTTTCAGGTTCCTTTTGCAATCAGTAGAAATAAGTGGATGTATCTAAGAAAATTCACTGGATGTCTCTTCTAGACATCAGACAGGTCTTTTGGATGTCTGCCTTAAAGCAAGATAAATTGGATCCTACAAGCACCCATTTTTTTTTCATTAACCATAAAGAGTACGTACCCAACAAGTTTAGAAGCCAATATCTAAATGTCTACATTTATGTAAAGATTTCCATAACCCCTATGCTTGCGTGGAGAATACTCCAGAATATATAATTAGGGGTAACAATATTAACCTCAGTGATCTGTAGCTTGAGTTAATAACTATCATAAAATAGAAAGACTCCTATGACTGCCTTCTACAGACCTCTCTCACCTTTTTCTGAAGTGTATGTCACTGATCAGTGCTAGGAACAAGATACTGGCCAGTGTCAAACTTCAGTCTGATCCAGTCTGACAATTCCTGCATTAAATCCAAACAATTATAACTAAAAAAGAATAAACAGTTTCCCCTAGGATCCTTTCCAAGGAGAAAGATAGATAAATAAGTCTCAGAAAAGCTGATTCAGTCTCATTGAATCTCATTTGGAATTTATCACTTATTCCAACATTACCACTATGGAAATTTCTGCAAGAGCTGAAAGTGTTTAATTCATTAGCACATAGTTTTGCATTCACCTCCCGTGGCCAGGTTTGGACTGAGTATGCAGAAATCAAATGCTTGCAGACTGCCAATTAGAAGGATTTATTGCATGGCTTTCAGGAAGAATGTAGAGGTAGCTATTCTCAGGGAAATATTCACAAAGTGTGTATTCCTCTTAAAAGTAGACGCCAGTGGGTGGTAACAGTCTGCAGAGGCTATCTGCTTGATAGTACACAATAGCTGATTAAGAATCTTTTTACTGGTGTTTTGGGAAAAAAAAATCTGTGATTACCTATCTTGCTTCCATTACCTTTCTTGCTTCCAATATCACTAACAGCAAGATACCACTGTGTGGGTAGAGAGAGATCTTCACAGAATCACAGAACCATTATTGTTGGAAGGGACCTCTGGAGGTCATCCAGTCCAACTCCCCTGGCAAGGCAGGACCAACTAGAGCAGGTTAGATAGGAAAGCATCCAGGCAGGTTTTGAATGTCCCCAGAGAGGAAGACTCCATGACACCCCTGGGCAACCTGTTCCAGTACTCTGCCACCCTCACTGTGTAGAAGTTCTTTCTCATGTTGAGGTGAAACTTCTTGTGTTTTAGCTTATGGCTGCTGCTCCTCATCCTGTCACTGGGAACCACTGAAAAGAGTCTGGCACCATCTTCCTAGCATGTGCCTTTGCGATATTTATATGCATTAATGAGATCTCCTCTCAGTCTCCTTTTCTCTAGACTAAACCGGCCCAGCTCCTGCAATCTTTCCTCATCAAAGATGCTCCAGACCCTGATCATCCTTGTGGCCCTCTACTGGAAATTTTCCTTTTGGCCTAAGACAGTACTTAGTTCCAGTTAAGTACATTCATTTGGAAAACTGTTCCCTCTCATGAAGAGGAATTAATTTTTTAACATTTCTTTTCAACTGATTTTGAGCAAACCAATTTTTTTTTTAAACAGAACAAAGATACAAAAAAAACCCTCTACAAATATCAAGAGCTCAGCTTTGTGCTTACTTGCAACTACATAATCACATCCCTGCTCAAAGCAGGTGAGAGGGCAAACAGTTTTCTCAGTGTATGTACTCTCTCTTATTTTTTATAAGTTCCATCCTGTGCTTAAGAAATCTTAACAAAAATTTTATAGAATTCAGTCTGTTGTAACAAAAACTATTCAAGCCAGCAGCAACAGTTTACAGCTGATTGCTTTTTTCAGTGAGCTTTCACTATTTCTTTTTTTTAACTTATCGTACAACAGATTCAAAGATTCAGCCAAATATATTTTTTCAGGTGGGAGCAACCAAAAGAAGGGAGAGAGACAGAGGTGAGATGAAACCTAAGGAAGATATGAACCACACAAAGAAATAGGTACACAGACAGAAAAATGAAAAACCATTGGGATAAGCAAATAAAAGTAACAGGTGCAAGGGCAAGCAGTTGAAGAACACAGACTCCTTCAGAAAGGGCTGCTCATCATGACATATTTTATATGGATTGTACATTGGGTAAGCTGTAATAACAATTATCCTGTCCCTGTTTTCAGTGGTGCTGAAATCTGAAGACACATTTCTCTCTTCTTCCAGATATACAGTAAAAATCTGAAATTATAGCTCTTTAAAATGCATCAGGAAGAAAAAAAAAAAAGCAGAAAAAAAAAAGCCTTGTCATTTATTGCTTTCATTTTCAGCACTTCTCTAGCAGATTTGAAAATGTCATAAGCAGCATCTCATTATTTCAGACCTACAAATGGTGGTCACGTCAACTTACAATACCGTTTCAGAAATTTAGTAACACTGCACAGAAGCTGCAAACTAAGGGAGTTTTCAACAGAAATATTAGAAATTTTAATTAAAAACTTGCCCCATTGTAAGCCACTGAGCATCACAAAATGTTTAAAAATACAAATGATTGTCATAAAAAAACATTCACATGAATTATATACCCAATCCCTCCAAATCTTTCTGTCCCTGCAGTTTTTTTCTATTTTTTTATTGCTATTTTATCATACTGCCTATAATTGTCTACTGAAAAAGAAACTGGAAATAAAAGCACTTTAATTCACATTGACCCATAATAGCTAAATCTCATGACTTGAAGTAAAAATGATAAACAAGTAACAATGATGAAACAGAAACATTGGTCACAGGGAAGCTGTTTTTTTCCTGAACTTTTGTGGTTTAAATCCACTCACCTGTTACCCTCAAGTTCTTCTGTATACTGCAATTTCCTCTTCACACCTCTGTCATTAAGCAACCCGTGACAATGCCCTGGATTCCAGTAACATCTCTGGAGTCCATTCCCTCAGTATTTTTGGGTCTTCCTCATACCCTTAGCTGAGAAGTAAACCCAGTTTGCTGTAGCTTGTCTTTAGATTTTGTGTTTTGACTGGTGCATTGGCCACTCTCACTGATCAAACTAGGCAAGACTCATCAAGAGTTAATTTTTCTGTACCCTTCTCTTTGTAAAGATATCCCTTGTCTTCCTAGCACCTGATTTTCACAAAAATTGTAGGAAGCTACTGTTTTTTAGACTTCTGTTTATTTTATTGAAATTGGCTAATAGATTTTGAAGTTATTAAAGGGTCCAGGGAACAGTCAGCCTTATAGTTTAGTCATAAAAAGCTTCTTTCTCTAAGAAGCTAAGCTTCCCCATTTCCTTCACACTCAGAAACACATGAAATGAAATATATAAAATTAATCCACCACATTTAGCTTATGAAATTCCTAAAAAGAGAAAAGAAAGATGTTACATTAAAAGAGTTAAGTTCCAACTCTCCCAGCTTGAATCAGTAAGCTCTAGCACAGTTACAGCTATGATATCCTTTTTGAACAGGGAGAGACCTCCCTGTACATAGAGGAGTAACAGAGAATGATAGAGCATGCAGGCAGTCAGAGTCCTTCATGTCAGCATTATGGATGTTGAGGAAGAAGTCAGATTTTCTGCAAGTTAGTTGCACATGAAAGTAAAATATCAAGTTAAACTGGAAAGAATGGAAACCCTGTCTACCACCACATACAGACAGCATGGATGTTCATGGATGGTCCATCCATGTATTAGCAGCTTGCACATTTATCTGTGATTTCTGGCATCACCTACAGTTCTCATTTCCAGCCTATTGCTATTGATGAGGTTGCTGTACCTTCGTGTTTAATCCTATGCAGCTGGGGAAGGAGCCCAGGTTGATTTCTACCCTGTCTTTAATCTTACAGTACACCCTCAGATAAATGATTGAGTTACTATCTTATGGACAAACAGTCCTCCCCATTCTTTTCATGGCAGTATGACTAATAAGAGGAGGACACTCAGGATACAGCTAATGAGTCAAGAGAGGAAGATAAAGTGCTAACCAGAAAAGGAAAGCAGAATGAGAAGAAACCTGTACTATAAAATGAAACATAACTGATCTCAACAAGAATGTCTGAAGAAGTGAGAGAGAAAAGGCATTAACAATCTAAGAGGTAGACAGTCCCCTTTTTCTGCTTTTCAGTTTTGTCATTGTTTTGTTTTTTTTTTTTTTTTTTATTTTGTTTTTTTATTTTTTCCTCCTTTCAGCTTTTTTAGTTTACCTACTATATTAAAACCTCTTGCTTCCAGGCTGTTGTTCAGATGTAGGGACATAACAATGAAGAGGCCAAATAGACTTTGATTCATAGATCCTTAAAGTTGCAAGAGTTTGTTCACACTATTTATTTTGATGTCTTGTATAACAGAATCACTTGTGTCATGCAGCAATTCCAGCAGTGGAGGAAAAAGAAAAATCCTGTGCATGAATAAAGTGTTCTGAGTTTCCTTATTTACCACACACCCAGATACAAACTCAAATCAGTTATCCAGAATATTTAAAATATTTCAACCATCCAGAAAGGAAAAATAAAAAAATAATATAGAAAGAATTAAAATCAGTGAAGAATTACCAGAAAATGATGCCAGTTGCCCTTCATGCTTCGGATGCCTTCAGCCCAGAGTTAGGGGAGGGATGTTTCAGTGAAAATTACTTTATTACCCACAGATATGAATGTTTGTCACACTCCTGTCTTCAAGGAGCTCTGCCTTTTCGCTGTGAATATTAATTCAAACAACATAACACCAGATGATCTCAAAACTAGGAAAGGTTGCCCTACTCTTACTTCTGAAACTTCTTTCTTCTCAGAAGTCCAGCTCCCACATGGACACCTGCCCATGCAAATCTAGGATATTTTTTGCTTGGTTTCATTAGTGACTGAAAAATTATCTTCTGGGAAAAAAAAAAGAACATCTCAAAAAAATAATTGAAGTGAATCTCTAAGCATACATTAAACAAACATAGGCACTGGGTGTCTCTTAGGCATGTTGATAATGAAAACAATGGTAGTTACAACAGAACCCTAGTCTCCACTGAAAACAGACATGACATTGTCACTCACACCCAAATCTTCTTCCAAGTGTTTGTCATAATACGTTAGCAAAATATGAGTGGGAGCATAAACATAGAGTCACACAGATGAAAGAATTTGCTTAGAAGAACATGGGAGACCAGGGAAGAATTTGGCATCTAGTCTAAGTGTCAGAACACTTCAGCCATTAGAAACCATCACTGCCATAGTCTGTCATGTTCTACCTCATCCATGAGATTCCCATAGGACTCTGGTCCTCCTGGGAAGAGTTTAAGTTAAGTTTAGACATCTTTTTACATCTGGAAAGAAAGGTAGGTCAATTCCAAAAGTACAAATCCTTATGGGAGATGACTAGGTAATGCTCCCCACATCACAGCTCAATTTGGCCTGAGGGCCTGATTTACAAAGGAGATTTATTTTTTATCGCCTTCCTTCCCTTCAAGTAAACTATTTTTACATGGCTTGTCTTACACAGAAGAGGAGGGGATGTTTTCTGTGAACTCTGCTGCTTAAGCTGAGTTCATAAAAATCAAAGAAGAAATACAGATGAATGACAGAAACAGTGAAAATGCTGCTGCAAGGAAGAGAAACAGGATAAGAAGAAGAAATGCTTGGGAGAAGCATTTAAAAGCTGTAAAATAAAGCTATTAGTTTTGCAGCAATGGAAACATCTGAAATGCGAAAGCAATTTTTATTTGGTCTCAAAGCTCCAGCATGATCAAACAAATATGCCTCCAGAAGAAAAAAAAATCACAACCTTTTCATGTTGTTAAGATCCTCTTCTCCTTTTTTCCCACCTCACTGCAGAATTAGATATGAGGAACTCACAATATTAAATTTTCTTGCAAGTGTTTAAATGGCAGCCCCAAAAGAGGCTGCTGCTTAGTCTCAAACTGGGGGACCAGTTTCTCACACCTAGCACTCCTGCACTCCTCAACCCTCTCCCAACCTTTTTCAACATACTGCTTTGTTCTTGCATCTGAAGGTCTCCCCCTTCCTCACTGCTTTCCTTTCCCTCCTTTTCAACGTCCATTATTGCTTTTGCTACAGGAGCAAAACCAAGCCACTGCTGCAATGGGAAAGGTCATCATTCTAAAAGCAGGCAGCTGAAAATAGTTTAAAGTATAATAGATTCAAATTGCACCTGGTTACATGCATCATTCTATCTTATTAGAAGGCATAACTTTTTTCGGTCTGTATTGTTACCACAAACCATTGCTAAAACTAAAAGCAAACTTCTGGCATGGTGAAACCAAATCAAATAGTGAAGCCTCTTTATCAGATTTTCACCAATTATCTATCACAGCAAAATGATGTTCCTAGCACCTGCCTGTAGCTGTTATTTAGAAGACAGCAAAAGGGGATGGGGGGGAAGTATCTTAGTAATTTTACAGTGCTTTGCATAGGGAAAAGAAAACTTCTTTTACTCATTTGGTGATCAGCTAATGCCCTGAGGCATGAACACAGACTAACCCAGTCTAGCAGCTAAAGCTAAAAATTTTATGGATGACCATAAAGTTAGCTGGTGCTTTTAAAAAGTCCAGCTACAGTGTTTGATTCTGACCTCTTGCATGATCTAAGTGCTTTGTGAGGAAATACTTCATTTCATTTGCTTAAAATTTACCTGTGATTAGCTTCATGTGACCTCACATCCTTTAATTATGAAAGACTGTAAAAAGCCCAGGATTGGTTGGAGTTTTTTTATATACCCTTTAAATCTCCAGTGTTTCATTTAAAGCTATGCTAGACTATTTGTAACACTAGGAAATCCTAAATTTTGCAGAATGTCAGGATGCAGTTTATTTGCCATACATCAACATGACATGTTTTCCAAAATCCTAACTTGTTTATATGATGAGAATTAGGGCCATACTTCAATATCACGTGAATTCTTACTTTGGAAACATTATTTGATTTTGACTCACATTGACTTCAACAAGAGTCTGGTCTTACTTTATATGATACAATAAAGTAAGAGCCTACAAAAAAAAATCTCCTTTGGGAGAAGCACTTAACTGAATGAGACATTGGAAACTGGAAAATCAGAGCGGACCCCACATCTCCTGAATTCTTTGTGTAATAAATACACTGCAGTTTCTTGCTGATCCCAACACCCGATCTCAGGTATATCTCCCTTAGAAAACACCTGCTAGAGTCTTGATAAATCTTAGTCCTGCTAAAATTATACAAAATTTAACCCCCCCTTTTTGAGTCTGAGATTCACGTTCTGCATAGGAAAAAACTAAGCAAGAGGGTATTACCTTCAAAGCAAAGATTTTGGACCTTATGTAGGATTGTTATGTTCCTTGTATTACAAGAATTTGGCTAGCCCCTTTTACCAGTCAAAATTTCACTCTAGCATTAGATGCATTTAAATCAAACTAGCAGCATATCAATCTACAAAAGGCTGTCTGGAGAGAAAAAAAAAAAACAAACAAAAACAGAAACAACAAAAAAAAAAACCCAAAACCAAAACCCAACAGCAACAACACCCCCCCCCAAAAAAAAAACACCAAACTCAATCAAAAAAAAACCCAACAATAAACCACACACACAAAAAATACCACATACAACTTTACTGTTATAGACGTATCAATACCAAACAGAAAATGTACTCATAAGTAAAATTTAATGCCAGCAGTACTAATATAGAACTCTATCATTTTCATTTGTCATTCTACTATTGCCTATTCTGTTCTCGCTATCTGTCCTTATGATTGTATTTTAGGTTGCAGCACTGTCGTTCCAGATCAGGCAAGAGATGTGACTTAAGAAAAAAATCTTCATCAATAATATCTTCTTGATAGTTTCTTGAAGTGCCTCAAATAATAATTTTCAGTATTTTGAAAAAGAATTATATAAGGAGTTGGGAAAAAATAAGATAAAGAACACTGAGGCAAGGAAAATAATATATCAAATTATGTGGTCATTTCACCAGGGTGGTGACAAGTAGAATACACATGTACCAAGATTCACCTGATTTCATATTGCTATCGCAACCAAGCTGGATTCACTGTGGAGCCTACCACCTTGTTCTCTTCACTGTTTACAGCACTTAACTACGTTTTCTGAAGATTTCTCAGATGGAACGTGCTCATGCTTTCCACCTACTTTCTGTGATATGCAATTAAAGTGCAGCTGAGTGGAAAGATCCCAAGACAATTCCATGGTGCAATAGGACAAGAGGAAAACATCAGTTTTCATGTTGTACAAAACGTGCAAAATGGGTTGCTACTCAATGACACATCAAAAGGTTTTTACAGAAATATACTTGTTAGAATAAAAATGTGCTGTTGACGTTAGGCTTTCTGAGTCCCTGGAAAGAAATTAGCTGTAGATATGCAAAAGCATTTAGAGAAGATTCAGAGCAGCCCTGTGGAGAAGGATGTGGGGGTCTTGGTTGATGAGAAAATGAACATGAGCTGGCAGTGTGCGCTTGCAGCCCAGAAAGCCAACCACATCCTGGGCTGCATCAAAAGGAATGTGACCAGCAGGTCAAAGGAGGTGATCCTGCCCCTCTACTCTGCTCTTGTGAGACCTCACCTGGAGTATTGTGTGCAGTTCTGGTGTCCTCAACATAAAAAGGACATGGAACTGTTGGAACAAGTCCAGAGGAGGGCCACGAGGATGATCAGGGGACTGGAGCACCTCCCATATGAAGACAGGCTGAGGAAGTTGGAGCTGTTCAGCCTGGAGAAAAGAAGGGTGCGTGGAGACCTCATAGCAGCCTTCCACTATCTGAAGGGGAACTATAGGGATGCTGGAGAGAGACTCCTCATTAGAGACTGTAGTGACAGGACAAGGGGTAACGGATTAAAACTTAACCAGGGGAAGTTTAGGTTGGATATGAGAGGGAAATTCTTCCTGTTAGGGTGGTGAGGCACTGGAATGGGTTGCCCAGGGAGGTTGTGAATGCTCCATCCCTGGTTGTGTTCAAGGCCAGGTTGGACGAGGCCTTGGGTGATATGATTTAGCGTTAGGTGTCCCTGCCCGTGTCAGGGGGGGTGGAACTAGATGATTTTAAGGTCCTTTCCAACCCTAACAATTCTATGATTCTATGATTCTATGATAGTAGGCATTTTACTCATTGTAGAATTTGAGGATGATGCCTTCCAATCAAGAGTTCTTCAATATTAGCTAGAATTTCTTCTGTCTAAGCTATATGTATCAGATCTGATCACATCATCTGGATAGATCTATATAAATTTGGACAAAAGGAGCTGTGCTAATAACATATCATGTTTAATTCCAATCTTGAACCCTTAAAGATATGTTTGTGTCTTCTGTTGGTTTTTTTTTCATTTGGTTTTGGTTTTGTTTAAGAAAACCTCTGACAATTAAAATTTTTACTATTTGACAGTCTCTGGAAACATGTTTTAGATGTTTTTCAGTAGTATACAGTGAAGAGCAAGCTTTAAAACTTGGTTATACACCAACAGACAGCATGAAGATGGATGTGTTTGGGGACAACATTTTGTAAACAAAATTACCAGGTCACCCTAAATATCACCTTAATTATTATAAGCTATTAGGCAAATATCTTTCTAATTCAATAACATCAAATCTATTAGTTCAGAGGCACCCGCAGCTCTTCTAGTGCATTTATTTTAATGTAGGTTTAAGTATTGCTATTAAACTGCTTGGCTTGCGGATGGAAAGCAAAAAGTCTATTGAACCTCCTCTATTGTAGTGACCTACCATGTCCATGGGGCAGGGCTTTGCAGGACACTGCAAACAGAAACAGCCCTGGTGGGAACTGGTGGCCTTTAGGGGTTGTAGGTAAAAATCGGCTTTTCACCTTCTCTCAGTTTAAACACCAATCTGCTTAATCTGGAGGATTCCTTATATATTTCTGAAAACAGCCTGCCTTCCTTTTTAAAAGTTTTCTGTTTGTCATGACCTACAGAATTAGATCCAAGCCAAGCTTGTGTATTTGTGTCCATCACTCCAAGTATCCACACATGTGGAGTAATGAAAGTAAGGAAAAGAGCAACGTCTTAAGCTGAGAAGGAAATAGAAGCAATTTTTTTAACTCCTGTAAATGTCCTACAGTCCTATGATTTTTAAGGCCCGTTAAATAATTTTGGGCATATTTCTCAAGGACCAACCCAGAAAGGAGACATGTTTTAACAAAATCTATTAGCAAACAATAATTCATGCTATCTATCATATTGTACCATTCATTCATGCATCATCTAACAAGATGACATTTAATACAAAATAAGAGTGATGAAGGTCACAGAAATTTGCACAATTTATTATTGGTGTCAAGCCAGATTAGTTTAGCCAGTACTTGACTAAAATTTGCCTAGGATGACTCTGAGTAGAAGGTCATTATCCAGTGAATATTTTCTTCTCATGCTCAGTGTTACACTCTGAGAACTGAACTGACTGTGGGGAGTTCTCTGAATCTCACTCAAAAAGGGTTATTCAGGTCTCATGTCCGAGTTCTGCCTCTGCTTTCACTTACTCTTTCAGATCCCTACAGTTACTATCCTCAACAGATTATAACGAGATGTAGGAGCAGTTCTATGCTGTTGCGAAGTCCTGACAAAAAGCACCCTTTGGAGATGAAGATTTCTGGGGGTAAAATAATACGATATGCACAAGCAATGCCTTTTTTAAGAGTACATTTGAATGGTGATCTGAATAATAAAATGCAGAAATTAATGGCCCCTTTGAACACACACACAAAAAAAGATTCTACGTAATTCTTAAATTATTTGCTAGTTCTGGGATGTGCTCTCAAAGAAGCCAAATCATTTTACTGCTTTGGTCAAGACAAACATGAAGTTGTAACAAATACCAGTCTTTGTTAAAATCCGACCCAGAGCAATCACAAACACAGGTCTAAATGTAGTAATTTTTCAATACTTTTCAGAAATCCTGTTACAGTATATTTGTTCTATGATTCTTGCGATGATTACTTGGGGCTTGTTTAAATTCTTTTTCAAAACATGTCATTTTTACCCCTGTGAATGGTTCAGACACCTCTTTCATTCATTTTTAATGAAGTTATCAGAGTTACATCAGGGTTAATTAAACCCAAGAGCCACGAAACTACAGTATGGTTCGAACAGGATGTTTCATAAGCCTTGGATAGGAGAATGAATAATATTCAAAACTGACAAGCACCTCTCACTCTCATAGCATTCCTGCACACATTGGTTATTCTAGCAGCCTGACTCCCATTATATGACAAAATTTGTCCTGAAGACTTAACATCAGTTCCTCCCTCATTTGGAATCACATAAACATCATTTATATTATCTAGTGTTTACTGCAGGGTTAAGCCATACATCTGGGTAACAAACAAATCCAAACTGAGTTTCCATGGATTTGTCATGAATTAAGCTACAAGAAATGTCTTTGAAAAGGGAAAAAAACAAAACAAAAAAAAACCTCACAAAAAAGCAACCCTTTAGTCTGAGCAATTTTAAGTCCTAATGCAATGCTCCTGCCTGTGAAAGTTGATGTTGTGAGAGCCCAGGAAATAAACAAGGGAAATATATCCCCCATTTTCAAGAAGGGGAAAATGGATGACACGGGGAATTACAGACCAGTCAGTCTCATCTCCGTGCCTGGCAAAATCTTGGAGCAGATTCTCCTGGGAAGCATGCTAAGGCACATGAAAAACAACAAGGTGCTTGGTGACAGCCAGCATGGCTTCACTAAGGGGAAATCCTGCCTGACCAATTTGGTGGCCTTCTATGATGGGGCTACAGAACTGATGGACAGGGGTAGAGCAGTTGACGTCATCTACTTGGACTTGTGCAAAGCATTTGACACTGTCCCACACGACACCCTTGTCTCTAAACCGGAGAGACATCAATTTGATAGATGGACCACTCGGCGGTGTCGTGGTTTAAACCATAGCCAGACAGCTTGTCCACTCACTCCCAGTGAGCGGTGCCGGGCTGGAGGCAATAGAGCCCCCCCCCACCCCAGGGGCTCTCCCTTTCCCCGCTCCCAGAGGGATGGGGAGGAGAATCGAAGGAGTGCAACTCCCATAGGTTGAGACAAGAACAGTCCAGCAACCAATGTACAACACAAATCACCACCGCTACCAACGACAACAATGAGAAGAGAAAATAACAAGGGAAGAGAATACAATACCACCCGCCGGGAAACGAGTCTGACCCAGAAGACCCTGTGTCCTTCTGGGTAACTCCCAGTTACCTCCTCCAGGCATGACGTGCTGTGGTATGAAATACCTCTTGGCTAGCCTGGGTCAGGTTCCTGTCTCTGCTTCCTCCTGGGTTCCCCTCCTTCCTGGCAGAGCATGAGCCTCACAAAGTACTTGGTCAGGGTAAACATTACTTAGCAACAGCTGAAAACTTCGGTATTATCAGCACTGTTCCCAGGCTGAAAGTCAAAACACAGTGCTGCACCAGCTACCAAGAAGGACAAAAATTGACTGCTACTGCTAAACCCAGGACAAGTGGATAAAGAACTGGCTGAATGGCTGCACTCCTTGTGATCAACAGTTCAATGTCCAGCTGGAGACCAGTAATGAATGGTGTCCCTCAGGGATCGGTGTTGGGACCGGTCTTGTTTAACATCTTTGTCGCTGACATGGACAGTGGGATTGAGTGTGCCCTCAGCAAGTTTGCCGATGACACCAAGCTGTGTGGTTCGGTTGATAACGCTGGAGGGAAGGAATGCCATCCAGAGGGACCTTGACACACTTGTGAGGTGGAACAATGCCAACCTCATGAAGTTTAACCATGCCAAGTGCAAGGTCCTACACCTGGGTCAGAGCAATCCCAGCCACAGCTACAGGTTGGGCAAAGAAGAGATTCAGAGCAGCCCTGCAGAGAAGGACATGGGGGTCTTGGTGGATGAGAAAATGAACATGAGCTGGCAGTGTATGCTCGCAGCCCAGAAAGCCAACCATATCCTGGGCTGCACCAAAAGGAATGTGACCAGCAGGTCAAAGGAGGTAATCCTGCCTCTCTACTCCGCTCTTGCGAGACCTCACTTGGAGTATTGTGTGCAGTTCTGGTGTCCTCAACATAAAAAGGACATGGAACTGTTGGAACAAGTCCAGAGGAGGGCCACTAGGATAATCAGGGGACTGGAGCACCTCCCATATGAAGACAGGCTGAGGAAGTTGGAGCTGTTCAGCCTGGAGAAAAGAAGGGTGCGTGGAGACCTCATAGCAGCCTTCCACTATCTGAAGGGGAACTATAGGGATGCTGGAGAGAGACTCCTCATTAGAGACTGTAGTGACAGGACAAGGGGTAACGGATTAAAACTTAACCAGGGGAAGTTTAGGTTGGATATGAGAGGGAAATTCTTCCTGTTAGGGTGGTGAGGCACTGGAATGGGTTGCCCAGGGAGGTTGTGAATGCTCCATCCCTGGTGGTGTTCAAGGCCAGGTCGGACAGAGCCTTGGGTGACCTAGTACAGTGGGTGGTGTCCCTGCCCGTGTCAGGGGGGTTGGAACTAGACGATCTTAAGGTCCTTTCCAACCCTAACTATTCTATAGTTCTATGATTCTATTTCTGCAGAAAAGGAAAGTCATCCATCACTGCAGCTAAATCTGGGAAGGACTTTTCCACTTCAGTCTTCTAACTGAAGTTGTTCAGACAGATAGCAAACAGGTTTTTAACTTAGAATCATAGAACAGAATCACAGAATAGCTACAGTTGGAAAAGACCTTAAGATCGTCTTGTTGCAACCCCCCTGCCATGGGCAGAGACATTTCAAGGTCCCATCCACTTCAAACTATTCTATGATTTTGTATTCTCGCATATCTCTGGCTCCACAGGGAAGCCACAAAGCTGTTGGGGAAGTGCAGTGTGAGTCGGTGCAGCAGGGAAGGGGGAGAAAGGCTAATGATCCAGAAGCTATTTGCCCCCATAGCTCAGACAAGCTGCCACAGCCTCAGAGACAGACTTCTCTAGTTTGCTCCTGAGCAGCATCCCATGGCTTCAGCACCCTCTCATGCCCTGCTCATGGTTGTCATAACCTTATAGATGACTAATAGCAAGTCCTTATTTTACCCAGCCATTTATGCTAGGACTTTATCAAGACTTCAAAACACCCTAAGAACTGTTATTTTTGCTACAGAGAAGGGTTTTGTAATTATTTACTTTTGATAATGAACCAGGGATCGTTATTAACCTGGGCCATTTTTTTACCCTGAGCTGTAGAGGATCCAGGGTACAGTCTCAATCTGAATTACAAGCTTGCTGACAAGGAAATCCTGACCTGCTGTTCCTGTGCCCTGCCTCTTACTCACATCTGGGACGAATGTCTCAGTCATCTCTCAAGGAAGAGAGCGCTGCACAACAGAAACAGGTCAGTAGTGATGGGTTTCATATATGGGTAAAGTCAGGTGCAGAATCCCTTTCCTTAGTGCACCAGAATCATACACAACACTTCTTTTCATACAGTTCTTTTGTATTCAAGAACACTGTCCTGGGTTCAGCAGTAGCAGTCATGTTTCTCCTTCTTGGTAGCTGGTGCAGTGCAGTGTTTTGACTTTCGGCCTGGGAACAGAGCTGATAGCGATGTTTTGGTTTGGCCAAGGACTTTGTGAGCCTCATGCTCTGCCAGAGAGGAGGGGAGGCCAGGAGGAAGCAGAGACAGGACACCTGACCCAAACTGACCAAAGAGGTATTCCATACCACAGCACGTCATGCCCAGGATGTAACTGGGAGTTAGCCGGAAGGGCTGTGAGACGGCAGGGTTGGAGGAGGTATCGGTCGGTGCTTGGTTGGGCTGAGGGGGGTGAGTTATCGGTCGGCTGTTGCTGAGGTGTTGTATTCTCTTCCCTTGTTATTTCCTTTATCATTATTATCATTGGTGGTAGCAGTAGTGATTTGTGTTATACCTTAGTTACTAAACTGTTCTTATCTCAACCCGTGGGAGTTGCATTCTTTTCGATTCTCCTCTCTGTCCCTCCGGGAGCAGGGGGAGGGCAAGAAAGGGGGGGAAGTGAGTGAACGAGTTGCCTGACTGGGTTTAAACCACGACAAACACTTATTTCGCAATGGAGAGAAACATTGCTTCTGAATATGAAGATTTATGAGTTATGAACAAGAAGGAGGATATGAATCAGAGCTGCATGCAAACCTGGGCTCCCTGTTCTCTTCAAGAATGAATTACCAGGCTGGTTATTCCTGACCTCCTCAATCTCAGCAGAAATCACACCTTATCAGGGAAACCATCAAGAACAATGGGAGGATTTGGAAGCTTTACCTTCCTTAAAACAAGACAAGAAAGACAAAGTGTTACTAAACAAAAAAATCAGTTTTCAAATGCAGTTGGCTTTCCTCACTCTATTAAAAATGAATGAAGTTCATTTTCAAGGATAAGAGCATTCTTTGAGCCATATACCTGTAACTGTACTTGAATTTATGTTTACAGTACCTTTGGAGAGTTTCATTACCTTTTATAATATTCTAGCTGCCATTCAAATCTCAAAAAAAGTAACTAATAATGTCAAATCAATTGTGTAGAAGTACGTTTACTTATAAAATCTATTGAGCCTGGGTAACCTATCTTTTTTTGTTTCTTCACCTCCACATTCCAGTTGTTCAGAAACTTTTTTAATCCTCAGGCTCCCAGGCAGTTTATATCCAGCAATCAACTTACAGACTTCATTTGATCAAACAGACTGATGTGAATGATAAATTTTTTAGATTGCTGAAACATCCAATCCTGACAGATTTGAGATCCTCTGAATAGTTTCAGGAGTATCTCTTGGGACTATAGTGCTTTTTATAGCTTCTTAGGTATGAAAAAGTCATATTCAAAGCACACTGGAGGACAATACAGAGCTCATAGGTGAATTTTACCAGCCCTGTTGACCACAGTTGTAGATTTTCATATTTAAATGCAGCAATACATCTTTAGTTACAATCACCTCTAGTGATATAGAAGCTATAGTCTACATTCCAAGGAACGTTTACATAACTGCTCACCTACCATGAGAATAAAATAGTGTTTCACTTTACATAAGTGCAGACATTTTCAAATATATTGTATCTTGGTATTGTTATCATGAATTTCTAACTAGAGGGACTTCTGGATTCTCTTGTGCCTTTTTCACCATTGCAGAAGTCAGGCTGCTTGAAACATTCATCCAGATGCATTGTGAAAACACTTTTGAGCCTGAAAACTGGTAAAGGGGGGAAAGTGCAATGCCATTAACTTCAAAGCAGCAAGTCTTTGAAGCCCACCAAGCGAAGAGAAACTAAGGTTTTTTTGGTCAAGAACTGTAGACATGTTGGCAAGACACCCCAGAAATATCCCCAGAATTGTTCCTCTAACGATTAGTTTCTATACCAATGAACAGCCAGGCAAAACAGAAATTTGATTGAAATGTTTGGGGCTTTTGTTTCCTTGCTTATTTTAATCAGTGTTTCAAGTAGTTTCATTTTAGCCTCTTAGAAACACAGTGTATTTTAATCCTTCCCTGACTACCCCATGGGTCTACAGAACTCATGCACATGCACATAAACCTCCACTCTGAACTGGATCACAGTGAGGTTTTCTCACAGTATCACCGTGTTTTTAATAGAAGGCTAAAAATACAAGAGACAAGCAGCTTGCTCCTGATGAGTTTGCTGTGCTGGGTCAGCAGCGCTTGTGCGCAGCATACACTGGTTCTGCCCTCTTTCAGGACCAGAAATGCAAGCTGCCTGCATGATGGATATGAAGGCAACAGACTTCACTACAGACAGCTTAAGGCTGTAGGCTATAACCAGCAAACCCAGAATTCTGGCTTTGTGATGCATAATTCCCCTTTCCAAAACAAAACAATAAACCACAAAAAAGACTGAAATAGGATGGCCCACCTATAGTGCTCCTTCTGGCATAGCAATCCTTCTGACACAGCAGTGCCAGAGGAAGACCATGAGCTGGCTTCATCTTTACCACCCTGACAGTTCTCTCATGTTACCCAAAGCAGCTCCACTCGAATCTTCACCACTCAACACCACAGTGTGTTGATGTCTCAACACAGGGTGTTGAGATATCCTGAATACAATTCCCAATAGCAAAGCCTAATGCTGTACCCGAGCAAGACAGCTTGATGTCAGATCACAGCTGACAAAGTTATGTTATTTGTCCAAGTGAAAATGTAATCACGCACCTGGTATGAAAGAATTATCTACATAATTATCTTGGGCAAATCATACTTCATTTGTTTGTGATTATTAGAGCTGCCAGGACATTTCATGTATAATGACATGGAAAATGTTAACATGGGGTAAAAATAATCTTTTACATGATGGCCAACAAGAAGGTTGTTTTGCCCATGGAAATCAGGTCTTGTTTAACATCTTCATCCCTGACATGGACAGTGGGATTGAGTGCGCCCTCAGCAACTTTGCCGATGACACCAAGTTGTGTGGTTCGGTTGATACGCTGGAGGGAAGGAATGCCATCCAGAGGGACCTTGACATGCTTGTGAGGTGGGCTGATGCCAACCTTGTGAAGTTTAACCATGCCAAGTGCAAGGTCCTACACCTGGGTCAGAGCAACCCCAGGCACAGCTACAGGTTGGGCAGAGAAGAGATTCAGAGCAGCCCTGCAGAGAACAACTTGGGGGTGTTGGTGGATGAAAAACTTAACATGAGCCAGCTTCAGTGTGCGCTTGCAGCCCAGAAAGCCAACCATATCCTGGGCTGCATCAAAAGGAGCGTGACCAGCAGGTTGAAGGAGGTGATTCTGCCCCTCTACTCTGCTCTTGTGAGACCTCACCTGGAGTATTGTGTGCAGTTCTGGTGTCCTAAACATAAAAAGGACATGGAACTGCTGGAACAAGTCCAGAGGAGGGCCACTAGGATGATCAGGGGACTGGAGCACCTCCCGTATGAAGACAGGCTGAGGAAGTTGGGGCTGTTCAGCCTGGAGAAGAGAAGGCTGCGTGGAGACCTCATAGCAGCCTTCCGGTATCTGAAGGGGGGCTATAGGGATGCTGGGGAGGGGCTCTTCATTAGAGACTGTAGTGATAGGACAAGGGGTAAGGGGTTAAAACTTAACCAGGGGAAGTTTAGATTGGCTATAAGAAGGAAATTCTTTCCTGTTAGGGTGGTGAGGCACTGGAATGGGTTGCCCAGGGAGGTTGTGAATGCTCCATCCCTGTCAGTGTTCAAGACCATGTTGGACGAAGGCCTTGGGTGATGTGGTTTAGTGTGAGGTGTCCCTGCCCGTGTCAGGGGGGTTGGAACTAGATGATCTTAAGGTTCTTTCCAACCCTAACTATTCTATGATTCTATGATTTCAGGTTATAGACAGAAACATGCTACTTAAGACCCATTTTGTATTTAGTGATTATTTTTGTGAACCTTATAATCCTGAACTCATTTTGAAACCTGAGCTTCTAGTCTGGTATCATTTGAATTAGTAGCTCATTGGAAGGTGCATCATGAAAAAAAAGAAAAAAAAAACCCACCCCAAAAAGCCCTACAGATTACCTGAAACACAATAAACACATTCACAAATTTAAATCAATAGATTACACTACTTGTTTTTTTCAGTGACATGTACAAGATGCTTATACCAAGTGCCAAAAAGATTGTCTCACCTGGTTAAATTTAAATGAGAAGATTTTCCTGTCTGCAGAAAAAATGAAAACTAAATATAATTTATCTTTCATACTAAGGAGACTACCAGTATCTACAGCCCACCAAATTTATATACTTTGAAGTTTCCTGAAGCTCCCAGTGTAGATTAGCTTCTCCTCATACCGAAAGTCAGGAACAAGTCACTTGCATCCAAAGAAAAAACATTCATGGCCATTAAGCTCATTAGATGTAGCTGAACATGTTTTCTTCTAATTACATCCAGGGATCAATAGTAGCAATGCAGTCTCTGATTTGGTATCAAAAAAAGACAAACCCTCAGAAGTGTTTGCACTTTAAGAACAGAAGAGAAAATATTGTTGTTTAAGATGAAATTAAACTGTGTTGACTTAAACTTCCCTCTCAGCACTATTTCAATTTTCTTATTTGATATCATACCAGGGGTTCTTCTGTGGAATGCCAATTCATCTGGAAATTAGAAACAAATGAGAAATGACAAGAAAAATTACATTTCCAGCGAATTCTTCATAGGAAAAAGATCTGGACAGATCTGTTGACTTCTGAACTGAAATCTACCCCAAAAAGAATGTGATATTCAATAGGCAGGCAGCTCTTTCATAGGGAGGAGGATTTTGTTGGTTTGCATTGCAAGATGAAGTTTAATCAATAATACTCTTTAAACTGTACTTTTTTGCACTGTTAGCATATGCACAAATGACTTTCATGGTTTCCCACTTCATTGTAATATAACACTGGCACTAATTAATACAATAAGTAGTAACTGCCACAGAGTAAGCAAGAACTGAATAGGCAAGAGGAGTTACTAACACGGGCCTACTGGAACTGCCCAAGATGGAGTGGAGGAGTGAATCACAGTCAAGGAAGAAAATTTTCTTTTGTTGTTTGTTAAGCTGCACATCCCCATTTTACCTATGCAGAAAGCTTGGTATCTATAATCCCAACATTTTTTATTAAACAAAACCAAAAACACCATCAATAAAAAAAAACAACAATTAAACACAAAAAAACCAAACAAACAACAAAAAAAAAAGAACAACCCACAACCAACCCCTAAATCATTACAAAAATCTATCCTTTTCCTATAGCCTGGTTGCTCAGAAATGCAGAAAAATACCCGTTTCCTTTAAATAATCTAATGAGAATTTGGTTTGAAGGTTTCAAAGCATTTGAAGTCACAGTACCAATTCTTGAGATACTAAATAATGCAGTGTAAAAGGAGATTCACCCACACAGCTAAGTAAAAGAAGGAAAGACATTTTGAGCTGAGGGAGGCAATTAAGGCAGGACTGCAAGGAAACCCTCAGGATGATTTTTGATTTTTTTCTGCCAAGTCGCTCTCTGACTTTTCAATGACTAAAGGCATTAGAGGAATAGATGTTTACAGCTGTGCATTCTGCCTGCCATTGCCACCCTCCCAGGGATCAACAAGCAGGCACAGACTAAGGCTAAGCAGAGCACTCTTTGGAGAAAGGTGTCTGACTGCAGCTGAGGTGCCAGACACACCTCTATTCTTTGCCATTTCTAAGGCAAGTATGAACATCACAGGGTATGCAGCAACATATTTCAAGAGTGGCTGGCTGGCTACTGTGTGCAATGCCTCCTCTCATAGTGCTGGCACAATGCTGAGGCACTGGCAAGCACAAGATTGTATAGGCAAGAGAAAGAGAAATGACTGGTTTGAAAAGGCCAACATCTGAAATCTTAATCCAATTTTTTTTCCCTTTCTTTTCCCAAGTCATAATATTGAGAGCCTTAGACTGGTGAGCAGTTTTCAGCATTCATGTAGTCAGAAATTACAAGGTGACCTTGCATCCCCCCCAATATGCTTTACTCATCTGACTGCATTCTTGGTACATCTCCCACAGACTACCTATGTAAAAGCAATCCTCACATGCTGGGATTTCTTACAGCTTTCTATTAATGATACCCACTGGAAATGCCAACATACCAGAAAGTGTGACAATCTCTGAATCAATTTTTATTTTGAGTGCAAGAGCACATTTCTATAGCACTGCCTAAAACATTAATTAAAAAAAGACATACAGTAATAAGACTACAACAAGCTCTATTCTCTGGAAGCCAGAATAAATCCATTGCCTCCTGGATTTTCACATACACAGAAGAGAGCAGGACTTTGGTTTAAGATCATTATTTCTGACAGAATCATTGTTCATATAGAGGTGGGCCAAGGTACTACTGGGCCGTAGGACCCAATTTTTATCCCAATTAGCTTGAATCATGAGTATGAATCCATGTCCCAGAGGCACAGAGACCAGAGTTCAGGTTACATTTCCATGTCAGAGCAACAAAAGGAGAACACTCAGTTTGCAAGCCAGTGTACCAAAGCTCAAAAAGTCATCATACACATAGTCAAGGAAAGCCTACTCAGTCTGCTTATGTTGTTTGTTTGTCAACATGAATACGGATCTGGAGAAATTCCTCCAGCTGTAGAGCTCAAACTACCCTCTTGTTCCAAGGTAACAATTTACATTAATGATACATTACACAAAGGAAGTGGGGAAGCAGAAGGTGCTGGAAGTGGCCACATTTTTTCTCTTATGGACAGCGCATCATTCCCAAGCAATTCTACAGCTTTGATTAGAATATCAGTTTCTGAAACACACAAGAGCATACTGTGAAACCTATATTATCTGATACTTTACTAAGAAAGGCAGTTTTTGCTTCTGAGAAATAAACAGCTCAAGTCCAGCTTTACTTCACCTAGCTCTTTGAGCCATGGAAAAAAAAACAACAAGCCCTTCATTTCCTTTGTAGTGGTGGATTTCAGTCTGTGCTTTATAAAGTAAGAGTTGCTTGCAATACATCTGAAACAAATCAAGAGAAAAACAAAGCAGAAAACTGTAGAACACAAATGAAGATGTGTTTACAAAGTTCTGGAAGAAGAGGATTCCAGCTTAGTTTATTCTCTTGTATTTAAACAAGATTCTTGTAAAAGTGCCTTTCTACCAGCATAAGAGCATTCCTATGTCTGAGCCACTAACTAAAGCACTGTCAATACAATATTAATTTAAAACCTGAAGCAAAACCACAGCCTGACCACCCACAGAAGAGATGCCAAAATCCCACAGGGTTTTTTTAACTGCTCCTGTTCCCAACGTCACCCTTGTGATTTAAGATTGTTTTCATCATTTCTAACATATTTTCTAACTTCTACTCTGGCTCAGGGTTGATATTTAATAACTTGAAGAACAAACACAGGTAGGCTTTCAAGCTGCCTCTCAACAGCTTCTGCTGACAAAGGGGAAACTGAAGATAGGCTGGAGCTGACTTTGCAAAGCTTGGCTTCTTTACAGCTGTTTCCCTTTTCTTTTCAATTTGAAAGATGGGCTTGAGCTTCCTCTAGGGAGTGACCATTTGGGGACAACCTCAGAACTCTGGGCAGTCCCAAGCCCTGGGCTCCTACCTGCAGACAATGGCTCTGTTTTGTTCACTGCTCTGCTTTTTTCTCCTTCTATTCACTGATCACTATCTTTTTGATGATATCATTGCAGATAATACACCTAAAAAGAATTTTGTTCCCTATTATGTGCAGAAGACGCAAAAAACTCTTCTTTCTGCTTCCACACAACTTCGCAAAAGTTAAAGGCTACTCCCAAATTTGTTGCTCTTTTTTCATACCTTTTTGAGATTTCACACTGCATCACTGAAGCTGCTACCGACTTCACTAGAATCAGGTTCCAGGATTTTTTCTCCAAAGTGTCACAATTTCACATATTGAGGCATTTGTTTACAGGTATTTTTTCATAATCTGTACTTATGTCTTATATATTTCCATGCTGAGGCAGAACTAATATTACCTTCTGTCCTGGGTTCAGCAGTAGCAGTCATGTTGTTTCCTTTGTGTTAACTGGTGCAGTGCTGTGTTTTGACTTCCAGCTTGAGAACAGTGTTGGTGAAGCCGATGTTTTCGGTTGTTGCTAAGTGATGTTTACCCTGACCAAGGACTCTGTGAGGCTCATGCTCTGCCAGGGAGGAGGGGAAGCTGTGAGGAAGCAGAGACGGGGCGCCTGACCCGGGCTAGCCAGGGAGGTATTCCATACCACAGCACGTCATGCCCGGGGTGAGGGGTAACTGGGAGTTACCCGGAAGGACACGGGCTTCCGGGTGGAACTCGCTTTCTTGGCCGGTGGTATCGTATTCTCTTCCCTTGTTATTTTCCCTTATCATTGTTTTAGCTGATAGTAGCGGTGGTGATTTGTTGCTGGACTGTTCTTGTCTCAACCCGTAGGAGTTGGACTCTCTCGATCCTCCTCCCCGTTCCTCCGGGAGCGGGGAAGGGGAGAGCCCCAGTGCGGGGAGGGGGGAGACGGACACGGACCTCGATTGTTGTCAGCTCGGCACCACTCACTGGGAGTGAGTGAACAAGTTACCTGACTGGGTTTAAACCACGACACCTTCCCATCTAGTAATTTCCAGATCCATCTAGATCCCTATTTTTGCTAGCAAGGAAAAAATTAAATACGATCTTTCTTTAAAATCCCACACCTCTAGGAGCAAAGCATGATCCAAGTCACAAACAGTGAAGGGAAGAGAGGGATATTTTTTCACATCTTTTCTTACTTCCCAAGCATTTCTGCAAAGTTGAAAGCATTTCTTCCATCCCAAGGTGGTGTTTGGACATGCCAACATAGGTATGCCTTGTTCAGATTTCTCAGCAGTGTTATTGTTTGGTTTCAAAACTAGAACAAGGTCAAAGATGAACTATGAGACACTTAGGGACACTTATGAGAAGGTCAAGTAATTAATTAGGAAAATACTAAACTCCAGATTGAAGCACTTCGGCAAAACTTGGGTAATTTAAGAAAGAATTTTCTCCACTCATTTGGAATCTGTGTTTTATTTTCACATAGAAGAGCAAAACTAAATTTTAAAAGTCTTTGCTCAACTGTATTAGTCCCATCCATAAACTCTGTAGACAAGTCTATGAGTGACTAAGAGAATTGAGTCTAAATTCTCATAGATCTAAACCCACCATTGATCTAGTATTCCCTCCAAAGTGAATAAGAGTCTTAACGACTGCTGGGATATTCCAGTGATGCACATCCAACACAGGCAATGTTGTTTTTTGAGTTGGTACCAGGTGGATCTCCTGGTACCCAAGATAAGATTCCTGACTAAGCAGTAATGTCTTTAATTGAGTCTGGTACTCAACATGCCACTGGAGAGTTCATGTCATGGTAACACACCTTCCCAGTATGCTTAATTCTATGTTTAAGTACTGGAAATAATGTACATTAAGGCAGAACCCAAATATTTAGCAAATCTCTGTCTTCAAAACTGCATTAAGGCTTAGGACTGCTACACTTCAAATAGTTACAACTAGAGACATGAGAAGAAAAAAGAAACCAAACAAAAAAATCTGTCTGTAGTCAATTGTACCAACAGAATTCAGTAGCAAATAAAAACAGTAAGCTGAGTAGAAAATTGGTTAGAAATTGCAAATCAAGTTGTAACAGGTAATGGTTTATGAAGGAGGCAAAGAGGGGAGAAATAATGCTTCTTGTTCTCTATCTCTATCAATTACAAAAATGAAGGAATAAGAAACTGCAATTCACAAGTTTGCCTAAACATTAATATAAGAAGAGATATCAGGTTCCAACTGCTGTCCCGGCAGCACTTTGTCACATAAGCCCAGCAAATAGAATTTAATACAGATAAGTAGACATTGCATAATGGAAGTTAAATATTAATTGTAACCACAAAGTAAAGAGCAAATATTGCAGGCAACAGATATTAAAAGAATTAATGAACTGTAATAAATTGTTTCTTTCCAGCTGCACAGTAAGAGCAAGAAAATGGGAGAGTAAGGTGCTTGGCTGACCACAAATCCTAAATTAAGCTACACAAAAAACCAAAATAATAAACAAAATAATCTATACTTACCCTACTAGACTCAGTTTTGGCTCATTATTTATAGGAAAATATTTAGGAAAAAAAAAAGAGTGTATTAAAAAGAGCTCAGAAAAAAAGAAGAGCATGTTAATCCTAGTCACTGTCAAATAAAAATTACCATGACATTGTGTTTCCTCCCTGTGTTTCAAAATTAAATGTTTAATAGTGATTAGCAAAAAATATATATTATCAGCTGGTTTATTATTTACCTCACAGGTGCTTATTTATGAGGGTTCCCTTAGGCTGGACTAAAGCATATTCATTCCTCATATTTCTTCTAAGTAAACATGTTTGTGGCAATTATTGATGGGAAGAATTACGTGACAGCAGTGCAGAGCAGGGATCATAAACATTAAGACTCTCCAAGCTATATACAGGCACAAATACAAGTGATGGTGTTGCTGACACCATCATTTGTAAGCATACAAATTTGGTGCTCCTATTGTGTTGTGGCACATTAGGGTCAGGCATATGAAACAGAGAATTGTGTAGCTCATTTAGAATCCCCATACTTTCCCTTTAATGCAGTGTTAAAAGGTTCTAGCAGAGCCTGGAATACAATATTAATGTGGCAAGCCATTCTCTTCATAATCGTGCACTGTTATTTTTAATAGGGACAGGACTAAACCCTAGGAAACTTTTCACATTGACCTATTTCTTTCCTCTCTATCTACCTGTCTATGAATTGTTTTCTGTTTCCGGATTATTCCTATCCTATTCTCCCTCATTTTTCAAATTGCTCTTCAGACTGGTTTTGAAAAACAATCATTTAAAGAAAGAAAAAAAAAATCAAATTTCATTGATCAAAAGATGTTACTTCATTAAGTCTACATCTTTGGATTGAAATACAAAATTTGGAAAAGTCCACCATCCCAGTTTACTTTACTAAAGCTCTAATTTAAAATAAAAAGTATTGCTTGAACAAAAATAAGAGACGTATGGTACAGTTCTTATGATACTAATTTATGTTCCTATGTTTAGATAGGTAAAAAATTCCTTCCCCACCAGATTCCCAAACTTTCATTTTTTGTTTTAGAGACAGGGACATATCTCTCTAAATCCATGAATACTACTTATGGATGAGACCCAATTTCAAGATTCAGAAATAAATCAAAATTAGTTTTCCAGCTCTCCCACAGATATCATGAAGAGTGGCCTTTTCAAAAAAGCAAAGTGGAGAAAGAATCCCCTCAACAGCTTTGATGAACAGAAACATCAGTTTATTTTCACTGCATCATGTAAACATGTTTCTATAGTTCTGAAGGATTTTACCTTCAAAAAAGTGAGTGCTTTTCTAGTCAGTTGTCCACTTAACTTTGAAGTAAGGAGCCTGTTAACGTTTTAAGTACCAGCATGGTCATGCTGAACCTCTACCATAATACCACTGCAGGAACCTTGTATAGATGCACGCCTATCAAAAACTTAATAAATATGCAGGACAGCAGAAAATCTAGCAGCATAACATGCTTTATTTTCCATCTCTTTTCATTATGGTTGGATGTTTCATTCTCTCTTCATGGTTTAAGGAGCCATGTTTACACATATTTTGAAATTTTACAACATTAATACTAATTTGTAATTATAAATAATAATTTATAATGGCAATAAACATTTCTAGAGGTAGTTCCAACCATACAAAAATGAAAGAAATCCGTTTTTCTAGAATATCCTAAAGCATCCCTCTTTGCCAAAAATAGGTACAGATAGAAGGGTACATTATAGCCAAGCAAACTGAAGTTGCAGTTCTCTGAGGGGTCAAGGAATGTTTCTCTCCTTATTTCTGTGCTATTTGGATATGGTCTTACCATTTGTCGCAAGAGGTGTTAATTCAAGAGCAGAGTTTAAGAAAGAAAATTTGCACACGTTGGATCCAAGTACAGTTTTGAGTTGTTCCATGTCTTCTGCCGCAGACACACTACTGGAAGATAAGCCAAGATGCTTTTATCCATTTTAAAAGAAATAAAAATAGCCTTTGAAAAACAAAAAAAAAGCAATAAAATCTGCTGACCAGTTAAAAAATCAATTCCTGTACTTCCTGACACAACTAGCATAACGGATGGTCCTGTACAGAATTTAGAATGTATGCTTTGTATTTTTGCTAATGAATGACTGAACCAGTAATAGAAACTCTGATAGACAGCAGTGAAAGAGTCCTATTCAACTGCAGATTGTATTTGTATCCAACGCACTGCAGTTTTCATGATATACTATGCCTGGGGTTACAGTACATCATCTGAACAAAACGAGTATGATTAAAACTCAGAGTCACAGAATGACCCTATGGATCACCCTTCAAATATAAATGTATATTAAAAAATCCATTTCTTTGTATTAGTTGAGCTTCTAGATTTTATCAATAGGTCACTGCCACTGGGCCAGATTGCAGCTGATATAAATCAGAATAGCCACTGAAGTTCCAAAGACTATCAGAAGACTATTAGTATCAGTCATAGTGAACTAAAACCAGTAGTCTCTAGTAACATTCTAGCTGGTCACCAAATTTTCATCCTAATGGGAAGGAAAGAGGATCAGGTGTAATGGAGCATGAAAAAAAGTTGATTAAGCGCAGACTATAGAAAACCATTGACCAGGAACATTGGACTACATGACATGGGGGGTTGGATTACATGACCTTTGAAGGTCCCTTCCAAACCAAACCAATCTATGATTAAAATCTAATTAGGAAACATGCTTCCAAAAATTTATTTCACTTTAACAGTCTAAAATATAGGCATCTACTTAAACTAAGCATCTGGATATCCTTTTCTGTCAGAGACTGGTAACAGATCAGCAAATCAGCTTCTGAGTGGACCAATTGCTCTCCAAAGACTATAGGCAATCTTATGCATTTATTTGGGTCAGATGCCTAACTTTCAGTTGTCTAAGTTTTGTCTGATTTTTGCAAGTAATGGACTTGATTACATTTCACTACCACTTCCATACTATACATTGCAATCAAAAACAAAAAACACATAAACAGCACATACTGGATACAGTGCAAATAATTTACTGTACATTGAGAATGTTTAGTTTACGGACAGAAATTTGAGAAGGCATCATTCCTAGTATATCATTTAGAATTGAAAAGAAGAAGAAACTGTACATTGCAACAGTAGCACAAATACTTTAAAAAGAAAACAAGCATTTAAATCATCTGTAAAAATATGCGGCAAAGATAGAGCAACCTTCTCATATTAACAAATAACATGGCAAAAATTCTAACACCCAGGAGCCTGAGCTGCAGATAACTGATCCTATTTCTATCACTTAAAGCAATTAAATATTTTGGGAATGAGACTGTAAAACAAATTTATCCAAGATATAATTGAACAGGCAGATGGGTCACAGCGTAAGTTCTTGCACAAGCAAGATTTTGTGTTCAGAAAAGGAGCAAGACTCCCATGCTATCTTTTGCAAACTCATTCTGATCTCTGTAAACATTTCCTTTACCCAGAACTTTTCTGTACATGAATAATAATTACCCGTTGTTTTTGTAGGAAGGTTCATTCCAATGATTTTCTGTCTATCAAAGATGCAGCAGGTCACAGTTTCTGCTTAGATTCTTTTACTACTGCAGGAAAACAGCAAGGACAACACCAGTGACAAAGTTTATACTCTGATACCAGCACACCTGTGCATGTGTAGTTAAAGAGACATTCTGGAAAGCTATGAGAGAAAACCTTGTCTGAATACCAGCAAGCAAAATTTAGTTTATATGCATACTATATACAGAGAGAGTGAGAAGCCATAAAGGAATCTGGCTAAACAGGCAAGACACGTCAGACCCAAATGAATGTTCACAAAACTGTTACTATTTCCTTCTTCCACTTTATATTCAGGACTGCCTGAATATAAAGGTTGTGTGTTGCAAGTGCAACCTAACGAAATCTTGTATTGATAAGAAAGCTTGATTTAATAACTACGGCCCATGCCCTCGGAGTCTTCACTTATCTATAAGAATTCCCCCTCACTTATGTCACGACGAATTATAATCAAATGACAATTTTCCTAAACATTTCCTATGCTTTAAGCTCATGTTTTTTTAGGTCCCACATGAATGAAGTACACGTAAAAATTAATTCTGGTTCAGAGATTGGCAAATGTACCCATTTATATAAAATTTGCTCACACGGCTAGATTTGTTTTTGCAAAGGCCTCTCCCAGGACATGATTAATCCAGCCCTTCCCTGGCAAACTTCATTACACTCTAACAAACACTGCAAAGCACCCTATCAAAACTCAGAGACAACACTGAGCTGTTGCAGTTTTGGCTCTGTTTTCAGGCTGAGGGGATAAGGGATTAGAAAGCTTCTTAAATCTAAAAATATCACTCAGTCAAACACTTTTCCCAATTAAAATGAATAAATAAATAAATAAATCCAACACATCCCTAAAGAGATAGTCAGTAAATAGTATGATCTACAAGCAGCAAGCCTTCAATGTATTCCTCTCTGAAGTACTAGAAATATTCGTATTCTATTAATATCCTAACTCAAGACAAGTAAAGTAAGTTTTATTACCAATTATGTCTGTTCATCTTCTTTTTCTTCTCCCACATGTCGAAAACACAAACTCAAACAAACAAAAAAAAAATCCCTACCTCCTGCGAGGGGAGAAAGAAACAAAACATATTTGTGTAGTCTGGGTTTAATTCTCTTCTTTCAGCAGTCAGCAAGGGCTGACCATGGCCTGAAGGTCAATTTCTCTGTCTTTCAAGTGAGAATCAGGCATCAGAGTATCCCATCTGGACAATATTTTGTTCCCCTTCATTAGATGGTTGAATTCACTGTATCTTCTCATATGAGCTTCAACTTCAGATTTGAACAGCTAATGGTGAATGCTCCAACAGGCAATGCCAAAAGTCACCCAGAAAGGATCTCCCAGGATTCAAGAAGTTAGAACTATAGTCAGTGAAAGACACTCTCTCCAGTACTGCAAAATATAAGTGAATTAGAAACATAAAGCTTCCATAATGTTTTCTTTATGGACAGAAATGGTCTAAACTGATTTTCTCTAAAAAACAACCAGACTTTGATAGGAGGTGCAGATTTTAGGACAAGAGAATTCCTGAACAACATGATCTATAACTCTTACTACATTTCCTTCACTGTCTTCAGTAAAACTCAATCTCCACTTCTATACAGACACTGAAATCTAAATTTAGGACCTCCAGCAGAAAAATCTGCTATGCAGAGGTCTGGCCACTTACATTTAATAGCCCAGGATTTATTATCTATTCACAAAATTGCCTAGTGTTGTCTTTTGGATTTGGACTTTATACAATAATATAGTTACTATTAAAGTTAAACAAAAAGCAGAAGGATGGATCATCTTTTTGGCAAGGCTTATTTGTGTTTTTTTTTGGCAAGCTTTAGGTAAAATTCATATTTTATCTTAGCTCTAGATGCTCAGCTATCGAAACCCACAAAATTGAATGTGAGCTGAAAGACTAATCTCCATTCTCAATGTTGATCTCAATATTTTTAAGCCATTATTAATTTTAATAATAAAATCAAATTTTGGCATTCCCTAATTACATGGGCAATCATTTATGCTCATCAGCAGCCATTTTGCATCCACTAAACATTGTTTTACCACCAAAATAACTCTACTGCCTTAAGAGGAGCTAATCTACCTAGGCAACACTGTACTATTTATTTAGTAGAACTCCTCTGAGGCACGTAAATCAAAGGTCTTCATTTCAAGATGCTCAGACACTAGGAAATAGAGCACCATATGCTTTGTAGCCTTGTTCTGTTGTGTTCATGGTAGGTCATCAAAAGTGTGTTATAAGCAGAGCACACAGAACAAGACTTTTGTGAAGATGAGCCCATAGGAACAAAGCTTGGCCCTCTAAACTCAAGTTCCCCTGGAAAGAGCTGGAACTTCAGGGTGCCTGAACAGAATTCAAGCACATGGGATTCAGCAGGAAAGGTCTGCCTCAGACGCGGCTGACTATTAACTAGCACACTGCAGCCATAATTTTGGATTCCCTTTTCCTAATTACCCGTGTCTACTGAAGATGATAACACCTGGACCCCTGTGTAAGCCCTCAACTGTCTTAAATTTTAAAGGGAGCTAATTTTCAGAGACAGTCTATCATCCAATAATTAAATGGTATTTCACTCCTTACTGCAAAGACTAAAATTTAATATAATAATCTAAGATAAAGGGCATCATTTGGATTTTTTTTTATTTGTGTGTATTTATGTCAACAAACCTAGGCATCTTCATCAAATAGTCTTGCAAGTATTAACTTTGAGAATCTCAGTTGCACAGAGTACCAGGAACTGACTTCAGCCACTTCCTGCCCTAGTGAAATTTCTTGGTTTCCTGGATTATGTAAAGTCACCGTAAATGATGAATTCCAAACATGCCTCCTGGGCAAGGAGAGAAAACAGCAAAAAGATAAACAACTGTAGTTTTGCAAATCTTCCCTCGTTTACCTTTTGCCAAGGTTAACAATGATGTAGCTGCACCAAATTTTATACTATGAAGTATAAAAATGGAAATGCCTGTGGTAAGCAACCATGATGAAAGGAGAAAAAAAAAAAAAAAAGAAGATTTACAACCTTGTTCTTATGTGTGTAAAAGCCTTTAAGACGTTTGTCTTAAAGATATAAATGTCTTTAAGACATTTGATTTCTTTTCCAAAAAGAGCCTATGCAATCATAATCTCAAGTTTTCAAACTTAGTTGTAAGCAACTGCAATACCTGGCTTCTCCAGTTTTCTTCTATCCAAAGCAGCCATTTAAAAGCTCATTTCTGACCTTCATTATTTTTACTAACTCCTGTCAGGTTTTCATGGATAACCAGTTTCACAGGATACACAATCCACTTACCTGGCACACACTAGCAGTGTGTCTTGGTTACAAACTCCATCTCATATGCTTTGAGTTAGTTACCAGAATGCCTGCTCTGAAATACACAAATAAAAAAATGGCAGCTTCTCTTCAATGCTTAATTCTTGCAGTCTGCTTAAAAAAAAGCACCTTACAGGACACATTGACATTTAGTAAGGAGCAAATCTGGTATAAACAGGCGAGACTGCTTCCCTTCCTGACTTTGCTACTCTCTAAGATACCATCATCCAGACAAGAATGTGAGACAATCTCCACAGTTTTTCTGACATTTTTTATGCTGCAGCTAATTCAAGAAATTAATTCTCAATTCTGCTGTTTCTCCCCTGCCCACCCACCATCTAGTTCCTAAGTATTTTGCTATGAGATCACTAACCAGGAGCTTTGTAGATATTAATTTCCATCAAAATCACGAATCTACTTCCACAATATTTGGTGGTCCCCAAACTTATTAAATGTACTGTCTTCCTTTACCAAGAAATTTATGAGTGGGGTTGGTTTGGGGTTTTGTCCCCCTCTTGGGAAAAGAGGCTTCTTCTTTCAGGGCTCCCACATCCTTGGGAAGTTTCAGGCCAAACACATACTTACATGTGTTAGATGAGACAAGGAGGAAGGTAAGAAGAGACAGGCTTTGGCTAGCAAGAACACAAGAAAACCCATTATATTAATAAACTAATTAATACACTCGCATCATAGGACAGATGAGAAAGTCACACTCCAAACATTGCGATACTACTTTGCCCTTAGTCTGTTCATGCAGACAGCAATGGTTCAGTAGCTTCCAAGTGCTCACATACACAGTAAATCTTATTTCAGAGCAAAAGCACTTACAGCATTATGGAGCTGCTGCCACCAACTGAGAAAAATAATTTGTTGAGAAGAATGAAGCAAGCAACACCCCCAGCACACATCAGCAAGACCTCACTTCCTTACATAAGCAGCACCTCCTCCCTCTTGCCCTCCCTATTCCCTTAGTACAGGGACTTAAGCAGAGAAAAAGCTGCACCTTTAAAATGGATTTTTAATACTTTCCCATCATAGCATCAAAATCTGAACACTAGCTGGTATAAATCAGTGGTACTGTCATGGCTTTGAAACTCCCCTGAATTATAGTGGTGGAAGATCCAGCAACACATGGTATATTTTCAACTCTTGATATGATCAAGCAAAGGAAAACTTTATTTTCATACTACACCTGAGAACAAGCATGTAAGTAAGCAATCTGCTTAAATTAAAGCTACACACTGCATGTAATATTGTTTACTGATTCAAAGATTAACAAAGTTATATTAAATTTGAGCTCTGCAGATAGGAAAACACATTAAAGTGAGCTCTTTTGTTCCACTGGTATTCTCTAAGGTACTTTTGAGACAATAAATCAGGTTTGGATTCACACAGAACATTTAGCAGACTTATGCATGATGCAATGAAACAGAAGTAAGATATAATTAAGCAGTGACATGACAGCTAACAAATGTGTTTCTGGGCAGTTACTGCATGCCTCATGTGGCATTATGAGGCATCAAAGCCAAAAGCTCAGAGTACATTAACTACCAGAAAGGGGCCATAATTCTCTCCAGCTATGCAACCTTCTACATTTCCTTGCTATTTTGAAATGAAATTTGAAAATTAAAAAGAAAGAAATAGAGAAACTAAAAAAAAAAAAAAAAAAGGAATGACAATCAAACCTGTGTATTGTGAATAGTACAGTGAAAAATCAAAGTAGCCTATCAAAAGGTTTCCCAAATTTCACATCTGTCCAAGAACAAACCATATGGTAAACACCAAGGCCACACAATGAGTTTTTATATCCAGTGTTAGCTTTCCTTTTATTCAGTCGAGTAGAAATGCTAGATTGTAAATAGCAGAGCACAGTACCATAACCTATGGTGGAGTTATTAAAAAAAATAATTAAATAATTTTATTTTTTTAAATCAGCAGTACAGCACTGTCGTGGTTTAAACCCAGTCAGGTAATTCGTTCGCTCACTTCCCCCCCCTTTTCTTGCCCTCCCCCTGCTCTCGGAGGGACGGAGAGGAGAATCGAACAGAATGCAACTCCCATGGGTTGAGATAAGAACAGTTTAGTAACTAAGGTATAACACAAATCACTACTGCTACCACCAATGATAATAATGATAAAGGAAATAACAAGGGAAGAGAATACATCATCTCACCACCAGCCGACCGATAACTCGCCCCCCCCAGCCCGACCAAGCTCTGACCGATACCTCCTCCAACCCCTCAGTCTCTCCCAGCCCTTCCGGCTAACTCCCAGTTACATCCTGGGCATGACATGCTGTGGTATGGAATACCTCTTTGGTCAGTTTGGGTCAGGTGTCCTGTCTCTGCTTCCTCCTGGCTTCCCCTCCCCCCTGGCAGAGCATGAGGCTCACAAAGTCCTTGGCCAAACCAAAACATCCTTGTTATCAGCTCTGTTCCCGAGCTGAAAGTCAAAACACTGTACTGCACCAGCTACCAAGAAGGGGAAAAATGACTGCTACTGCTGAACCCAGGACAAGCACTCAGCAGGTCATTCAGAAGGAGTTCTTCAACTAAGTTTTCTCATCTGCTAAGGCAGATTAGCACTTGAATCATAACTGTGCTGGAAAAAATGCACAATGATGCTGTAGCTCTTTAAAATTTCATTCCTTGGCAGTGTGTAGGTGTGGCACTAGTCACTTATATTCAATACCACCAGCTACTTACATTCAACAGCAACTGTTAATGATTTAGCACCTACCTGCAGTTTGTCCCCCCTAGCCAGTAAACAGGGCTGCAAAGGTCTATAGGCCCCATCATGCTGATTAGCAGTGATTAACAGTGATTAGCCTGTATGATCCAGGATTTATACACAGCACAGGCTGTGCTGGTAATCAATCTCTATATTTGGTATTTAGATCTGAGCTGCTGGGGAAGACGTCCCTGCTTTGCTGGTTGTCAAAAGCAGGCAGCATGCCAAGGAGTGCATGTATAAAAATATTTTCATTCCCAGCACCAGAGCTTGCTGCATCTTCAGTGAGCTACACCCGACAGTACCTCAACATACCCAAGGGTAGAGCTAAATAGGGCAGCGTAAGTCAGTAAAGCAAGTCCTACAAAGGACCTTTTCAGAGCCTGTTCTCTGAGGAATACAGTGTGTAAAGCCACGGGGGGAAAAAGTCCTTACATCATGAATCAGCCTGTCACACAATACACTGGGGGCAATGTTCACACATCTCAGCTATAGGCAATTACATTGGCCAAGCGGGATAACCTCTTTGTCTCTCCAGATATGCTCTGGAGTCAATGGAGAAAGGTTACCTACCGCTTTCCTTCCACAGAGATCAGCCTTGTAAATTCACTGCATGAAGTCTTGGCATCCCAAAATACTCCTAACTGCCACACCTCACCCCTTACTGATTTTTTCTCTAAATACTATTTCAAGTAACCTTCAGCTCTTTCAGGGCAGTGCATGAGTGGTGAAGGAACTTTGACTAAGAAATTGATTCCAACCCACACACAAGCCTAGGTGTCTGCTGAGGAACAAGGCTGAGATTTTCCTTACTGGCGTACAAAACCAAACAAACTAATCATGAGAGGCATACGCAGAAGTAGTTTTACTTTTGTTAAACTGACCTCAAAGACTGTCACTACTACCCCCATTAGAAACCAGCAAACCGTTCATTTCATATTGTATCATTTTTAACTTAAGACATTGATTGCTTTGATGCCTTTTTTTTTTTAGGGTTCTCTCAGAATATTCTAATATGTCTTTGTATTTGAAAGTTTATGATTCATTAATTAGCAAGAGACAATTTAAGTGTTACTTTTTATATAAATATATTTTTAAACTTTAATTTACAGAAAATTGTAGATTTCAGGCATTTTCAACCCCCAGTTTTTCTCTCCACAGAATCATTCACTCCTCTCCTGTAATGTATTATTCACCGATTGTTTCCACTAAAACAAAAAACAAAGCACAACAAAAATCACACACACACAGAAAACCCCCACCACAACTAAAAAGAACACAACAAAGCAAAACAACAAAGCCCAAAGAAAACAAAAGCCAAACAATAAACCAAACCTCCGTGAAAATCACACACCTTCCCGAAAGCACCCAGCAAAAAACCAAACCCAAACAAACAAAAAAAACAAACCCAAACAAACAAAAAAACAATTAAAATAAAACCAACCAAACAAAAAACCCAAACCACCACACAAAAATGGCCAGATCATCCTGGCTCTGATATTTTAACCCCCGTAAAATTTGGTAGAAATTGGGCAAGAAGTTCACAGAGGCAGAACTTACAAACTTGCACACACACACAAGCTTAACTTCATTTTCTCCATTACACTGGCTAACAATACTAATAACAATAATAAAGAAAAACAGCCTATACAAAGTGCCTGAATTCTATCAGGCAGTGGAATTTTGCTTTCCTACTTCCAGCCAAAAAACTCTTATCACTAGACTACAACATCATGTAAATCATCATATACAACCTCTTCTCTGAAGAGAAGCTGAGAGAGTTGGGCTTGTTCAGCCTGGAAAAGAGAAGGATCAGGGAAGACCTGATAGCAGACTTCCAGTACCTAGAGGGGTCGTACAAAAAAGCTGAAGAGGGACCTTTTCTGAGGTCATGTAGTGATAGAACAATGTGGAAAGGCTTTAAATTGAAAAAAAAAAAAAACACGCAGATTTAGATTAGATATTAGGAAGAAATTCCTTCCTGTGAGGGTGGTGAGGAGCTGCCACATGTTGCCCAGAGAAGCTGTGGATGCCCCATTTCTGGCAGTGTTCAAGGCCAGGTTGGACAGGGCTTTGAAGCAACCTGGTCTACTGGAAGGTGTCCCTGCCTATGGCAGGGGAGTTGGAACTGGATGACCTTTAAGGTCCCTTCCAGACCAAAGAGTTCTGTGATTCTATGATCATAAAAAATTTTCTTCATTTGATGACTTTTACCTGACATGCTATTTAGTAGTTCTCTCCCTGCTTTGTCAGTATTTTTTTTTTTTTTCTGGTTTTACACAAGTTTTGGAAGATACTGTCAAGTAGGAGGGAGAAGACTGAAGGAACTAGAAAAGGAGGACAAAAAAGAAAAATAGGTTTTGTCAAACTCCATTGGCTCCAAGCCCCAGAGTGTGTAGGTCCTGGCCACATCAAGCATGACAGAAATCCAGTGCCTCTTCAACAGGTACTTATTCCAGGAAGAAATACAGTATATCCATTCAGGATCTGTATCCTTCTTCAGCTTAGCAAAGCGGTTGCTAAAAGGCCATAGGGAGCTATTCATCTTGAATACTTATATAAGATACATGCATACCAAGGGAAATAATATATGCCTTTTTTATATAAAAGGATTTAGATTTATGAGGGAGCAGCCTGACTGTATGGAAAAGCACACAGCAATACACCACCATAAGCCTGGTAAAGGAGAATATCACACTATGGAAAACACTGGCAAATGAAAGACCTCATCACCCTGTTTTTCTAGGATTAGCCTTTCAGCATAAGGCCAAGGAACATGCCTGTTTAAATGCATGATGGGTCTCCAGGGATTAGGAATCCAGGAGTCTTCACTTATAATCTTTCTGCTGCAGTTCAGAAAAATAAATCAATCTGCTGGATTGTCTTAATAAAAAAGGAAAATGAATTAAAAAGCACATTCCATTTTAACTAAGCTCATAATTTCTATCACTAGGTGTAAAAAAGAGACATGATCAGCCAACTAGAAATAATCCAGCTGTCTGGAGCTAAGTGACAAAATGCTCATCCCATTTCTTTATCTAACTACTAAATAATAGAGGAAAAAAAAAAGTAAAAAAAAAGTGCCTCTAGTTCTGAAGAGTTTTACTGAATCCTAAAATCCTACTGAAGCCACAGTGGTTGATTTTGGCCTGTAACTGAAGTAAAGATAATCATTGCCAACAGGGTGGGAGTGCAGGACAGGGAATGATAAAAATAAACTACACTGAAATTTTAAAACTTATATGCCCCTCATTCATATCATATTTCAGTCTGTCTCACAACCCTATCACCAGTCCTGCTGAATTCACAACTGCTCAGCCTGTCACTTCTAGCTTGATCGTCAAAGCAGTCAGTTCAGTCCCATGCATTCACTATCTGCATTTTTCCCCAATGTATTGAAGTCCCCAACTTTTCCCTAAGGCTCACCTCATTGTCCAAATAATTACTCAACAAGAAATATTCAGGAACCAAAAACATCCAACAATTGTGACAGAGTTAGAGTCCTGCAGGTGCAGAGGATTGTGCCTTTGTTGGTCATTTTCCAAGATACTTCATACTTTCCCACAGTGTTTTGCAAGTACCTACATCAGGTGGAAGCACTCTCTCTCTGAAAAAAATGCAATTATTGACTGCCATAACCTCTTCCTGATACTTTTTTATGACTAACAGACACTCTTACCCCTCTAGTTATCAATTAGAACTGATAGACAGCGATAGAGCAGTTGACATCATCTACCTGGACTTATGCAAAGAGTTTGACACTGTCCCACATGACATCCTTGTCTCTAAATTGGAGAGACATCAATTTGATAGATGGAACACTTGGTGGATGAAGAACTGGCTGGATGGCTGTAGAGAGCCTGACAGCAGAATGGCTGCAGGACAAAGGCCACGAGACTGTGCAACTAGTCAAGATCTAGGCCGAAGAACACAGCAGCAACTGTGTGGTCAATGGTTGCTCAAGGACAGGATGTATGCTTGCTGAGATAGCGCAACGGTAATGCTTGAGCAAGTTGAAACATGTTGAAACAAGAAGCGGTCGCGGTTATTTAGAAACCCCTGCGTTAGCACAAACTAACCAATGATTTTGCTGTACCCTAGCAGAAATTGTATCTAACACTGAGACTATAAAAATGGCTGTATTTTGCTAAATAAACGAGACTTGCTGACCATGATAGCATGAGGCTTGTCTTCCGCGACTCCAACAGATGGCCACATGCAGCTGTGGTCTCAATGTCTGGCTGGAGACCAGTAACGAGTGGTGTCCCTCAAGGATTGGTGTTGGGACCGGTCTTGTTTAACATCTTTGTCGCTGACATGGACAGTGGGATTGAGTGTGCTCTCAGCAAGTTTGCTGATGACACCAAGCTGTGTGGTTCAGTTGATACACTGGAGGGAAGGAATGCCATCCAGAGGGACCTCAGCCCACTTGTGAGATGGGCTGATGCCAACCTCATGAAGTTCAACCTAGCCAAGTGCAAAGTCCTACACCTGGGTCAGAGCAATCCCAGGCACAGCTACAGGTTGGGCAGAGAAGAGATTCAGAGCAGCCCTACGGAGAAGGACTTGGGGGTGTTGGTTGATGAGAAAATGAACATGAGCTGGCAGTGTGCGCTTGCAGCCCAGAAAGCCAACTGTATCCTGGGCTGCATCAAAAGGAGCGTCACCAGCAGGTCCAAGGAGGTGATCCTGCCCCTCTACTCTGCTCTTGTGAGACCACACCTGGAGTATTGTGTGTGGTTCTGGTGTCCTCAACATAAAAAGGACATGGAACTGTTGGAACAAGTCCAGAGGAGGGCCACGAGGATGATCAGGGACTGGATCATCTCCCGTATGAAGATAGGCTGAGAAAGTTGGGGCTGTTCAGCCTGGAGAAGAGAAGGCTGCGTGGAGACCTCATAGCAGCCTTCCAGTATCTGAAGGGGGCCTATCAGGATGCTGGGGAGGGACTCTTCATTAGGGACTGTAGTGACAGCACAAGGGGTAACAGGTTAAAACTTAAACAGGGGAAGTTTAGATTGGATGTAAGGAAGAAGTTATTTCCTGTAAAGGTGGTGAGGCACTGGAATGGGTTGCCCAGGGAAGTTGTGAATGCTCCATCCCTGGCAGTGCTCAAGGCCAGGTTGAACAGAGCCTTGGGTGACATGGTTTAGAGTGAGTTGTACCTGCTCATGGCAGGGGGGTTGGAACTAGATGATCTTAAGGTCCTTTCCAACCCTAACTATTCTATGATTCTATTAGCACCTCCAGTCAAAAAGAGGGGAAAACTGCTCACCAGCTGTATCCGGACTTTGGTCAGGGCTTTAACGCAGTTTCCTTAACATTATAAAGTGTCATATGGGGTGAATATCCTACTGTATCTAAAGTTAAAGTTAACTGCTATTCATCATGATTCTGGGAATCCAAGCAGTATGACTATACCTCAATGCCGGAATGACATTTTGCAATATCATGCTGTTTCAACACTCTTTTACATCCAGAAAGAAATTTCCTTACAAATGAAATGCTTAATATCACTTCATATCAAAAAAAATATTTGCACATTTTAATCCACTGTGTCTTCTGCTTGTATTTTTTAGTTTAAAATAAAAATATTTTTACATTAAGACTAATCTTTTTTCTGTGAGATTTTAGAAATGCCATAAGTAAAAAGAATGAACAAACCACACAAATATTTTGAGTTGAAACTTCACTGAAATCCATAATAATTGCCATAAATTGATCTCCCACCAGTACATTTAATGTATTCCTTGTAACTCACATCAAAGTACTCTTACGTACAAACATAAACAAACACATAGTACTACTGTCTGTATCAGGAAGACTATTTTAGCGGAGGAGTGAAACTTTGGAGAAACAGCTTCCAGTGCTTTCAACGTCTGCTATTCAAACACCACATACATTCCCTCTCCAGTTACAGAAACTCCAGATGAAAAATACTTTTGTAAAGAAAAAAAGAAAAGAAAAAAAAGAAAAGGAAAGTTTTAATAACTTTCATTGGTTGATATATTTCCTCCAAAGTGTTCTACAGAGGACATCTGTGACATTTTATAGTTGGGAAATCAGATTCACAGATGTAACAACTCTAACTCATAAAAGTTAATGAGCAAAAAGCATATGTAATTCAGACCTTTTGTTCCTCTTCTTTTACCTTTCTTTCATTTTAAATGAGGAAGCCCTCCCTTCTGCTACGTCAGTTAGATGTGTCAGTGTACTCACAGAAATATTAGTCATCTTTTTACAGTATATTAGCACTTAGTCAAAGAGCAAAAGTAAAAGTGGTATGTTGAAAGCAGCTTTACAAGGAACCTAAACCTCTGTGGACCCTCTGTGGAAGGAGGCTTTTTTATAAGAGCAAGTAGTGATATGACAGGAGGGAATGGCTTTAAACTGAAATAGTGTAGATTTATATTAGATACTAGAAAGACAATCTTTATTACCAGGGTGGTGAGGCACTGGCACAGGTTGCTCAGAGAATTTACAGATACCCCATACCCCTAAGTGTTCAAGGACAAGCTGGATGAGGCTTTGAACAATTGGGTCTAGTGTAACATCTCTACAGACCAAAGGACTGGAATCAGTGAGCATGATATAACCCAAACAAATATTTTTCAGAGTGAAAACAGAGGAAAAGGGGACAGCAGTGCTGTCTGACATTATCTCACTCCATAAAGCAGCACAGAGACTCAACCAGCTGCAGCTCTGTTTAGATCAGGGCTCAATATGGCCTTGCCATTATGGCTTCTCAGATTTGCTGGAGGTTTTAAGCTCTTCAGACCAAACTAGTTGCTTGACAGTGATAAAGCGCCACGATGACTCATTTGCACTAATGGCTAAGTACTTAATGTAAAAAAGAATTGATAAAAATTTTAGGAAAAAACGAAAGACTTTTGCCGTTATTTCTTGAAGCAATTTAGAATCAGAGGGTTTTCAGACATCTCTGTTTTCTCCCAGTAAACCAGAGAAAATTCTCTCCATAAATATCAGGTCTTTGTATGTTGATCAGTGACTAAAAATTCCCCTCTCCCCCCACAACTGTCCCATTGTGCTTATTAGCCTTATCACAAGTGTATAACCAGAAGTGAAGTACAAAAAACAAGGACTGATTTGATAACCCTGCCCTCCAAAGACACACATTGTTGTCCGATCACCTGTTTCTGAAATAAATGCTCTTTTGACTTGCAGCTTTGCTCTTCCAAATCTATTTAAAACACTGTTAATTACGTTATTAGAATGTTATGGTTATCCTAGTAATTAGATATTCTTTCCTGCTATCCAAAGTGTTTTTGCAGGATCTGTTCAACTAATGTAGGAGGTGATGAACATTTCAGAGCAAGATGTTCCTATTTTTCACAAAGCTGACTATATGACAGTGAGGAGATTCCTACAGAGAAAAACAAAATAAAAAGGATAGAAGGATAGAACATAAATGGATAGTGTTTACATTTTAGGCTTCTATCAGCAACAATAGAAAGGTTATAAATGAAGAACGAGATGCTACCAGTTACCATAAAGACTTCTCCAAAATCATTTGTCATCTCTGACCCAGGCTATTGCAGTCAAATATTACCTCTTAGGTTCAGATAACGCTGTTGAATTCAGCATGTCATTGGACCTTAGTAGTAAAAATTTTGGTTCCTTTGAGTGGTTCCTAGCAGCCAGGAACTGAAGCTAATGTAAACATCAGTTTCTACAATTTAAAAAGTAGAAAAAAAACAACAACAAAACCAAACAAACCACAGAAACAAACCTGACCACACACACACACCCCAAAAAAAAATAAAAGCCAAAACCCCGAAACACACCACAAAACAAAACCAAAAAAAAAAAACCAAAATCAACAAAAAAATAAATAAACACACCAAGACAAACAAATAAAATACCTACTTTTCCACACAAAATACATAAGAAAGAATCCAAGGAAATACATCCAGGTTCTCATAGGTTTTCAGACTGTGTAGTTTCAAGCATCCTTTTGTCCATATAGTTAACTGAACAGCAGATAAGACTTATGTCTCTTTCTCGTTCTTGCACTGAGGAACTAACGGGGAGATATGGCACAGACACACCCAGATTCATGATGCACCGGAGAGACGAAGTACGAGAAACGTTGACTCTTTCCTTCATTCTTAGTATGATAAAGTAAAGCAAAGTAAAAACTCAGCTGTTCCTAGCTTTGGAAATTATTTTGCAAACTTAAAACATTGCATTTGTGGTTTGAGGCCAAGAATGATTTGTATGTTCTTAACAGTACATGCTAATCTATGCAGGTTCACTAGTCTAGGTGTCTCAGTCTAAGTGAAGGCCAGAGCATTCTTCAAAGAGAGTTGCTGTATCTACCTTCTGCAGAAAATTAGCTCATAGGACTAAACATTGGCAAAAGCCTAAAACAATACTTGTCCATAGATGAAATTTATTAAGTGTGAAAGAATTATAGGTGACAACAAAGCAAGGATCAACAGTGCAGTGTGGATTTCTTTCAGATGAATATATATGGAAGTTACATGAGAGAGCTGAAAAAACACTGCAGGAAATGTGAAGAATAGTAGCAATGAAACACTGCAAAGAAGATGTTTACTCCAGGGCATCACGGTTGCTGAAATGATCAAAATAAACAGGTGGAGTCAGATTCTTCTCATGTTTTTCTCAGTTATTATCATATCCCACAGTAAAGCTCCTTCACCCTCAAGAATTAAAAAAACCAAACCCCACAAATAAAAAGAACCAACCCAAACACTGGAAGAAATGGAAAATTTAGAGTAGTTTTATTTTTATTTCTTAATCAATACTGTGATGGTGATGTGCTCTACCAGAGGATGATATCTCTATATATGTAGAGAAAAATATTTTTCCTTCAAGTTACCCCAGTACAGCATTAATAAACATTTAGAAACATCAAACACAAGTATAAGAGTATAACACAGTGAAGAGAATTCTTCATCCAATTTTTGCCAGGTTTTGATGTTTGCATGCATACTTTACAACGCATCTATCCATTCTCTACCCTGCTGTGCTGTGTACTTGCAGCTCAGAATGGGTCTTTCTAATTCTAGCCAACTAGAATTCAGGGGTGGTGGCAACGTGAGGAACTACTGTTTTAAGAACATAGAAATTTGTAGAAAATTCTCCCCCTCACACCCTTTCCTTGCATTCCAGCCATTGCTCAGAGACCAGAGGGGCCAGGTGCAACTGGGCTGAAATCCTCATTAAAACCAACTCAAGGGTCACATTCTGTAAGTAATTCCATGATTATGGATTTGTGAATAAAACAGTTTATTGAGGGAACAGAAATACAGATTCGGGATTGCCCTCGATAGATTCACCTACTCCACTAGCACTCACATCCAAAAGTATTTAACTGATAATTGGGCTCACATAAAAAAATAACCAATTGGTAATCCATTAAGCTCAGAGGCACACGGGTATTGCCCGACGCAGTCAGAGGCGCAAATCTTACCCAAGAGGTGTTTCTGCTTTGGGGAGGAAAGAGGAGTGAGCCCGTCCGCTCATCTGACAATGGGGGTCGTGTTCTCATCCTCTGCCATGGAAGAGTTCACATGCCAAATGTATTCTTTGGAGACAAGTGGCAATCAGACTGCAGTCAAATTATTGGTTGCTGTCACCATAGCCTGTGAGTAACAGCCCCTGTCGCACCCTGGTGAACTTGCCAGATGTGAGTGAGGGATAACGAGAGTTTGGATCACCTTCAGTCAGGCTGCTCAAGGGCTGTGGGTCTTTCAAAAGAGTGGAACAGAACCAGGAAACATACACATCGCTTCCTCTTTCACCCTGCTGAGGCAGCTTTAAGGGCCATCAAGCTCCATTCCAACCCTAACTATTCTATGATTCTATGATTATTTACTGAGAGATTATATATATGCCAAACAAAATATGTGTGGGTTGATTACTTTCAAAAATAATAAAAATATAATAATATTAATAAAATTAACTATTATATCAATCAATATAACTTTTATATAAGCAGTGTGTGTATGTATGTATATATAGTGTATATATAGATAAAAGCATCTCCACAACTGAAATCTGGATGTATGGATGTATGGATGTTCTTTTGTCTTTAGAAAATTTTAGAATTTAACTGGCCTACAAAATACTTTTGCCTACTTCTAGTCAGTCTTATGACATAACAGCTATTGCACAACAATAAATAAGATGCAAAATAAGTATTAAGAGTCTATGGTCATAGTCTGTAGGAAACTCAAGAGTTTGAAGAGGTTTGAGCAGATTTTTTTGCCTGAGGACCTATCACACCGTTCTGGACCGATTTGTAAAGTTTTACCTCAAAATTAGCCTATTGTCATAACAGCTTCACTGAATTAATACATTAAACCATCATCCAGTCATATTATTTACTAAATTGAGAATAAAAGAAAACAAATATTCATTCAATGAAGAAATGTTCTGTAAGATGAGTAATAGCCAAGTTTACCACAGATAGCCATTAAATCTAATAATCTGCTAATAATGCCAATTTTGTAAACTGTGGGATATAACCTGAAACACAAGTGAAAAAGAAGCACGATAATTCAGAGAGATGAGCATTTGTTCACAACATTGTGTTACAAGTGCACAACAAAGACAACAGAGGGCAACAGTGCTAGGAGGGCTTAAATGACAGAAACAATAAGCATGAAGCTTTCCAGAAATATGAACACATTTGTCATGGAAAAAGGCTGGGGAGATTATTAAACAGAAGGGTGAAAAAAGCCACTTACAGAAAGCACTGGTGTTCACATCAGGCTGAACACAATGCGGGGAAACAAATCAGCCAAAGGAGCAGTAGGGATTAAGTTAGCAGTTAGTTTAATAGCTGTATCAGTGGGACTTGATCAAACATGAATTGAAAGTCATCAATAAAGAGACAGATTCTGGCAGATTTAACCCTGCTGGTTAAATAGTAATCAGATGTGAAAGCAACTCACTGCACTCAGTGACACTACATGTGTATTACATACATATACATATATATGTGTGTATATATATATGACAAATGTTAAGGGACTTTAAGCTGTGTGCAGCTGGAATTCCTTCACTTGCTGGCAGTATCCCAGCAAAACAGACACAACAGGGTAATGCAAAGAGAATTAAGACCTCTTCTCTCCAGTTTTCACATACCTGCCTCTCCCATCCCTGAAGAGAAAACAGAGTTCTGCTGGTCAGCTAGAGCTGGCTTCAGACCCCCGCAATACTGCATCACTGGCAGTGTTGGCTGGGTACTCTGCTTGGTCCTTGCTCTTCACCCATGTTTAGTTAGTCTTTGGAGGTTCCTGGTTTATTCCCAGAGTAGGAGATAAATTAAGGTGTAATTTTCTCTGTGTGTGTATGCATGTAGAGGAAACATTTTTTAATTTGAGGCCTCAGAAATATGTTTTTAGTGTGAGTGTAGATGTACAGGCATTGTAACTACACGCTTTCATCCCTCAGTAATTGCACTGTATTTTGGCCCCCTTTTCACTGTAAATCCTTTTTAGTTTATCCTGTGTAATCCCACTTGTGGAGTTTTACCCACAGCTGCCAGCAGTGAACTCCCTAAGGTATAGAGTCCCCTGTATCAGCATTCATCTCTGGTCTTAGGTGCAGTGTAATCATGGCAGGGTGATTCATGGGCCTAAAAGGATAAGCTTTGATGTGTTAATGATACCTTATGCATGCGAGTGAATCCAGAAAAATACACCATGCAAAATTCCAGTTAAATATCCAGAAACAGGCTGGCAGAAACTGGCCAGAGTATATGCACTTTCATTTGTGTGATGAGTAGACCTAGCCCCTTCTCAAATTTTTTGCATCCCAATTTCATTTTTTATCCTAACAACTTTTTATTATTTTCTTTTTTAGTCATAACAAAATTGTTCCCTCTCTGCCTTTCAAGAAAATGTATTTTCATAGTTCTTTGGGCAACAATTATTTTTTTTCTTTAAGAACATCAGCAATGAAAAAAGAAAAGACAATGCTACAAATCATCCTAGACTTATAGGCTCATCTCATGGACTCACTGCACTGAAAACATTGAAGGTCATCACAGAATTAATATGGATGGATTAAAATAGGTAATAGCAATGTACAAACGGATAGAGATACTGTAGAGTTGGGCAGGGAGACAGAGGAAAAAATTAAGTTTTTAATTATTTTTCCATTTGAGGAAAAAGGAAGTGCTGGTCATGATGTGTAACAATGTTATTTTTAGAAAGGAGAGAAAGTTGGTTTGGTTTAATAGTTTGAACTGCTTATATATGAAATTATTTTATGAGTATATATAGTGTGTAGACCTTTTAGCCTGGTTTAAGGAATTGGTGTGCATATAATTGCATGTGTTTGGGGGTGGATAGGGGCAGGGACACAGTGCCAGCATTTCCTCATCTCTTCTTTGGGATCTGTTGTACAGTTTTCCACAAATATGGCAAAAATTAAAGATCCCACGATAACACCTTTCTGAAAGGGCTGTGAAAATGGCCAGGGCAACACAGATGCTCTTGGTGGCCTTGCAGAGAGAAATGCCACCATGCCAATTCAGACTTCATCAAGCATCAAGGAGTTCACACTGAAGCCAAGCTTTGAGATTCAGCCTTCTTTGGCTGATCCTATTCCTGGTGCCAGTTGCTACAGCCAGGACTCTTCTTGTGAAATAAATCAATTGGACTAAATCATCGTCAGACAAGTGGACTAGTAAGCATTAGTTCATGTAATTTCACCTCAAAATTGCATCTGATGCTTCTCATTCACAGGGAGATTAATGAGTGATGAAGAGCTGATTGCATTTTTATCCACTTCTGCTTTTTTTTTCATACTAATATTATGAAGTGAATGTAAGATTTCGTATTAATCACATTTTGCTAAAAAGGTATGACGCATCATTGACTTCTAAAATAAAACCAAGACTCCTTTAATCCAAGTACTTCTTTTTAAGTACCACACTATCTGGGAATATTCTTCAAATGTCTTATTTGCAGAGTACATATTAATTCCTAAAACTCCTTCAATTATCCACATTTCTTTCTCTGTAACCATAGAGCAGGCTTGCAGTGTAACTTCTACTGTGATGAAATGCCCCAGCCCAGATGAGGGTCCTGCTGAGTCGTAGTGAGAATTAATCTCTGCCACATCATGCACTACAGACAGGTAGAGAAAATTGGGCTCATCAGCTGTGATCCTATAATGAGAGTGGCCAAATAGGGAAGAGAGTCAGTGTCCATATGACAAGACAGTCCCCCAGCTGGACCTTATTGCCCATGATAAATTCTAGTTTCACAGCTGCTGATGTTGAAGAGACCAGCAGGCAGAACATAGTGGAAAAAGCCTGTTTGGGCATCTAGGAAAGGCACATCAGGGTACCAGCCTCAGGAAAAGGTTGAAGAATGTTTCTTTTTGTATGGAAAACAAGTACCATGATAAGAAGGATTTGTCTGTTATCAACATGTACATTGTTGAGATTTGTACCTGTTTGCTAAAATGCAAATATCCTGCATTACAACATCTTTGCCAGCTTTTCAGCCTCAGACTTCCAGACCATGTCGTAGACAAAGTAATAATAAAAAAAATTCTTTTGGCAGAACTGCCTGCTTAGGGAACACCTCTGTGGGGTTTGTTTTTTTTTGTTGTTTTTGGTTTTTTTTTTTTGTTTGTTTGTTTATTTGTTTTTTTGCTTTTTTTTAATCCCTTGCTCCAGGTCTCTTAGGAGGGATAACTTTAAATTTAGTACCAGATACCCCTGAGTGTAGACATACATTGTGTGTATTAGAAGTAGCCACCCCAGGCTCTCCCTTAGCTGAATGATATATTTTTTTTAAAATCCATTTTCTTACTGGTTCCCAGAATGTCATTTGCTTTACAAGTTGTTTGCTTTGGTTTGTTAATTGTTTTTTTTCCTTGATAGTGAGACACCAGCCTATATTTGTGTGACTTCTTGGTTGGATTATTGACATTTTTCTTTGCTTGTCTAGTTTTAATTATGTAACCAAGCCACATTCAACCTTTCACTCATTCCAAATTTGCCTGTTGCCATGTTTCCCACATTTTGCATGCATTGTATGGAATTCTATTAAACACTCCATTGATTTTAAAATCCTTACTTTATCATTTTAAAGTTTATGTGCTCTTGCTTGCTGGAATTCAGCAGAATTATAAGACCATGAATTTATTTTTTTTTTATTTAATTTTCCTTGTCTTCGTTTCAGTCTGGGGTCTCTTATGTCAAGTCTAAATCCCTAAGATTTTTATACTAACCTTCAGAGATCATCCTCAAAACCTGATGAGGAAATTGAATTCAGATTAAGGTGAAATTAATTTTTGAATACATATTCTCATACACCAAGCTTGTAGGAATGGAAGTTGTCCCAATAAAATCAAAGGAGATGGTTGAGTTCTCTACCAAAATAGATGTCCAAATACCTACAGCACACCACAGTGGAAATTTAAGTACTACTGAGCCAGACTTCAATAGTTATAAATCATGTTTATTATCTTGGAACTGACAGCCAGGTTCTTTTGCAGTATTTCTACAAAGCAGCAGACTTCATGCATGTACAAGTATAGAAAATCATATGCTTTGTGTCTCACAACATGCCCAGTCCCTCTGCATGATGCCTCAGGCATCAAACCTGCAGAAAAGGTGAGTTACCAGTACAGGCACTAAGGGCCCCTGCTCCAAAGAGCTCTTCAAGGCAGCATACTCCACAGTCACAGCTTTAAATGGTGGTGTTTGGGTTTCAGCTACATTTTTATGCATGTTACATGACCTGCCAATTTTCCATTTCTTTTCCCTTCTCACTACCTGAGGGCAATGCTTAGGGTTCCACAGGTTGGTAGAGAAGAAATTTGGACCTTATTCTGAGAGCATTCACATGTACTCTCTGTTGGTTGGGATAGTGCTCCAGGTGTTCCAGGATAAATTGCATTAATGATGTGTCCAAAGAAGCTTAAAAACAAGAGGGTGATGAGGAGAACACATGATTATTTTTCTGTTGCTTGCTAGTGTCAATAACTGATGTCATACTGAAGTTATTCATGCGACATAAGAAGTAAAATTAATTTCAAGATTTCAAGATAAGCAAGAAAGCATGTACAAACTGGAAATGAGTAACAAAAGAGAATAATTTGTCCTATAGAAAAAAATATTCTAAATTTATCACAGCTAAAAAGAAATACTTACAAAAAAACCCCAGTTTTCTCAGGAATCAGAGTGTGAAGGTAATAACAGGACAAGTTAAGATAACAAAGATATTCAGAGTTTCCATTTTATAAATAAAGACTATGGACATTTGCTTAAAATTGATATCAGATGCACACAGATGGGAGGTAAAACATTAGAAAGGTCATGAATAGCATATTCAGAAGTGTATGAAATGTGCATGTGGAAGCAGGAGGAGCAGAATGAAAACTCTAAGGAGCAATTCTATAAACTCTCAGGTCCAAGATGAAAGAGATTTCAGTAAGATTCAAACATCCAAAACTTCCCAAATTAGCAGCATCATGGAAAGAAGAGATCAAAGAGATGCTACTTTTCCAAGGTTAAACGTATCACATAATACTGTACCATTGCCATGAGGAGAGATGAACAATCTCATAATAAATCAGGAAATTATTAAGACAATATAAGCCTTCTATTAATGCCATGGCTTGGGAGCCTCAGCCAGCTCAGGGCTGTGTTGAATAGGCAGATATATAAGCGCACAGTTCTGAAGAGTTCTGTGTCAAAATGCAAAATGTAGAAAGTGCTAGAACTCAGGCTAACGAAGAGAATTGGCCATTTTGGCACAAAATGCATATGAACAGTCCGTTATCAAACAGCCATCGCATACCATCATTTACCTATCACAGCTGGATGACTAAAAAAGTGTTTTCTCTTGCTAAAAAAGAAAAAAAACCAACAAAACCAAAAAAGGTAAGAAAGGACAAAAGGGGAATAAAAGAAATTTTAGCCTAATTTTATTGGAATTTTACTCTAATAAAACCCCCAAAAGCCTCATTTTGTTTCTAGATCTCTTTAAAAAAAAAACCCACAACAACAACAACAAAAAAAAAACCACAAAACTCTCCCCCCAAAACCTAAACCAAACAAAAAAAAAAACAAAAATGTCTTCATTAAAAAAAGACACTCACCAAATTAATTTCAGCATTTCAAAGCAAAGTAAAATAGGAAGTCGCATTTGGAAAACATTTAAAAGAAATTTTTCAGCTGCTAATCGTCAGGCTTGTTTTCAGATCAAAATATTTTTGTTAAACATGGCATAAATTAATCAGTTATTGTTCTAAAATACGCATTAAAAGAAAGTTTTGGAAAATAGAATATTAGACCCCCAAATTCTGCCCATGACATGGGACAGCCTGATGACTATATTCAGGCCTATATACAAACACTGATTTCCAGCAGTCTACTGGGCAACCTAATATCAAACAAATTATATTTTTCATGCATTGTAGAGGTAGAGAAGGAAGTGATACATTCAGACTGAGACATAGATCACCAAGGTTCAAGTTATTGGCAGAGTGATGAAGCTGCATACTTTCAAGCTGTAGGCAACATATGTTTTCTAAATTCTGGCATTAACTTGATGGCTATACATTCTGTAAACCATGGATGAAATCTTTTTTAAGAGGTAGTGATTAGAATGGTGGGCTCATAAGTTAATTTTATTTACTAAATGGTATTCTGAATTAAAAAAATAATTTTCTGTTTAAGAACCTTGCCACTTCCAACAGAATCCTAAGTTAAAAAACTTGCCTTCTTTGTTACTAAGAAGCAACGTACTTTCAATTTACAAAGATTGGAATGAAAACTCAAAAAATGGAACACAAAATCAAAAAGTACATGATTGTCTCAGGGAAATAAGCATTTTTCATTCAACTCTTGAAAGCATCCAATATTAAAGGAACTATGAAATTAACATACTGTTACATGTCACATCAATGACTGAAAAATTCAGTAAAAGGCTTTGTTCATACAGATTGAATTTGAAAGGCAAAAAAGCCACTGCAAAACTTATTTCTAGTGTTACCATGAACTGTTTTCTAATATGTGACTGGACTAGTAGTACCCAGATAAGGATTAGGCCAGCTGGGTGTTTTTTCTCTTCCAGGTTCCCTTCTCTTCTTTATTTTTAATAGGCATTTTAATTCAATTCCAGATAATAAAGTAGTATTTTAAAAAAACAGATACATGCTTGTGTGTATTTCTCCAAAACACACTTTCAAGAGACCCTGAGGACCACTGCCATTAATAAATATTCTCTGAGTTCCCACCAGACCTGCCTGTCAAACCACAACATTCTGCAGTTATAAACTAAAAGTAGCCTTAAGGATATTATTCCATAAAGTCTGGACACCAAGGAGGGGGAAGCAGAGCTGGATAGGTTACTGCTCACCTCAGTCGGTGTCTTACTTGACAGGAAGCCAGTAAATCCTACAGGACCATGCAAAAACCTTCTAGTGGTAAAAAAAAAGCAGAGTAATATCTTATATAATCGCAAGAGGCCCACCACCATCACCCCAGCTCAACTACCAGCACTCCATACACAATCATCCGTAGAACAGAAATCAGAGACACTGACTTTATTATGTATACTAGGATTTCCCTATAGAAAAGCCCACAAAGACATTCTTGCCATCTTGTCCCAGAACTATTGCAGAATAGTTTAAGATTCCTGTTCAACAAAGCACAAGATAGCTTCTTGCAGTGAGTAAGGTGGCTAAGAGACTTCTGAGCTTTTCTAGTTAAGGCACAAGACTATCAGCTGTTGAGAGGAGGATGGGTGAGCACCACTGCATGAAGATTTGGGGTCGGGGGGTTACTTGGGTTGTTGGAAAGGCTATGTATCCATTACATGTCTTATCATTAGCTTATGTCTCTTCTGCCTCTGCTGGTGAAAATATGGGATGGGCATGTTCCTTCCTAAAAACTTCAAAATTTCATAAGCTGTTAATATGCTCAGCAAAAGATCTTGGTACCCAAATCTGCATTCAGTAAAACCCTCATGCTCATGGCTACACAAAGTTCCAAAAGCCATAAGATAGATTTATTAGGGACAGCTTAATTATCTAATTACTACACCCACTAATTGTATATCTTCAGTAGTCAGGAACAATGGAATTTTTTTCCTGCTCCTCCCTCCCCGATATCTCCAGCACTGCCAAAACCTATGGCATGCATTCAAAAGCTTATTTATTTATGCATATGGCTTGCAAATCTCAAGGCTAGATGCATAAATTTTTAAGAGTTGACATGCTCTTCAGGTGAAAAAAGTTCTCCCTCTGAATTATTCTATTCACTCTGCAGCTATCCACTGCTACCTCTTGTTTATCTGCTCATTACTGTGACTGAAAATGAGTTTGTCAGAAGAAATTTCATTTAAAGAATGAGAACACAGAGAGGTTATCTCAGTAACTCAGCAAGTACAAAAACTTTTTTTTTAAACCCAGAGATAAACCTTTTACTCCTAGTATTCTTTTGAAAAGGAACATTTTTCAAATTTTTGTGGAAAAAAAAACAACACCAAAATCCAGAATTATTTTTATATAAACACTCTGGAAGCTGTTTTGCCTTGCCATAAATGGGCTTTGCCTTCTGTGTAAAGAAAAATATATTGTCAGAATAATCATTTCTGAAGAGTCTCAGTATTTTATAATTTTAACCTGTTCTAACCCCAAAGTGTGGGTCACATAATCTGTTACTTGGAAGAATGTCTAAGTCCCATCACCAATTCTGACAAATCAAAACCTTTGTAAATCTCCATTTCTCCTGTGGTGGGGAAAGAAGAATGGGACAGCAGATCATGCTCTGAATAAATTTTGCTTCCCAAAGTAACGCCTTAAGAGTTTTTAACATTTTGTGATTTCATTTTTCCTCTTTCCATACCAAAATGGTCCTAGCAAAGCCATCTAGCATAGGTTGCCGGCAGTGAGTCTCACCAGCCACCTGCAGTCCTGGCCCTCCCTTTAGGAAAGTGATTACGCACTAAAATGAATGCAAGCAGCTAGAGATGTAAGGATCTGCTCCTGTGAGCAGAAGGGAGACGTGCCCTCATCTTATGCTAGAAGTTTTATCTAAAGCAACAAAAGACCCTTGTTAGCTGAAATCCAGGAGTTTTGATAAAGTTGTTCTCCCTAGGACATGCTGAGGAATAAGGGCTGCACCCTGTGCTTCCATGGAGCTCTGCCTGTCTGCCCCAACAAACAGCTGTAACTTGTTGCTTCTGGTCTTCTAAATTCAGAACCAACAGTAAGTGTTGAAACAAGGCAAAAGGGAAGAAGTGTTTTCATACAGCACCAGGATAAACTAAGCCCTAAATTATGCTGAATTGCTCCCAGAAACAAATGGCTGTGCATTTAATCTGTTAATAGCTCCCAGCTCCATTAAGGAGTCAAATCCATCACCTTTTTCCTCAGCTGAAATTTGGAAGAGGTCTTCAGACAGACAGGATCCAAAAAATGACCTGTCATTGATTTGCTGACCCACAAGTTAGGAAAGGAGACACTCTATTTGCTCTTGGCTTGTGTTATATTTCTGTTATATTCATATTATGGCAGCACTAGCCCCCTGTCTAGATTAAGTTGTCCCTTTGTTAAAACCAGGAGGTCCCCTGGTAAAATGCTGTGCAAATATACTGGTTCTTTCCACTCCAGCTATTTTACAGTAATCCCTGGATACCTGAATTTATTCCAGTAACTCTGGTTTGACATGCAGATTTTGTTACCCTATTGTTAACTGGCCTATGTGTGTCAGCAGCATATGTCTGCTGACACTAGCCTCAGGCTACCAGTTCTGGCAAATGATAGTGTTTCTAACTGGTTTAATAACCTTTCCTAGAGATCTAAGCCAGCTATACCCACTTGCATCACTAGAGAGAAGGTATGGATGGATACCATGGAAAAATATATGTGATGCAACTCAAAATTCTGCAGTAACTTTTGTGTGTGAAGCTGTTAAAGACAAGACCTGTTCTTGGGACAGATAAACCCGTATGTGTCAACTAGAGAGATTCTCACCTTTAAACCAGTGGTCTAAGAAGTGATACTGGCTAAGACGGACTCATGTCTAATACTGGCTGGTAATTTCTGCTTTCCTAAGTTTACAAGTCCAGAAAAGAGTAACTCCAGCTCTGGACTGGAGTGGAGTGGATGGTGGACCTGGCTGTGTCAGCCTGAGTTGGATTTAAGTGCATGAAGTCTGGGGGATTTTTGGTCTTTGTGTTTGTCTTTCTACATTTCTGATGCTAATTTCATGCCTGACCAGACAAACCAATAGATGTTTTTGTTGCAAGGTAAGAGAAGTCAATAAATAGATAACAATTTAAGAGGAAAATAGGCTTTAAATGATACTTCCTTTTCCTCTGGCTTCATTATCCTACTCTTCCCCATCAGCTCCCAGATCATGATGTGACTGCAATGCTGCTCATCTCACAAATAGAATGTAAAATCCTCTAGGTTAAGACCCTCTTTCCCGTCATTTCATAAAAAGCATCAACCAGACCAGCAGCACTACATAAATACTATAAAATAATGATGATAATGGATTATAGTAATGATTAAAAAATTATATCCCCTCTAGACATGAGATCAGGAGATATTCACAGCGTCCCATTTTGTCTCAGAAGGGATGAGAAGAAGATGTAGCCATACAGAAAAGCCAGGCAGGGAGCCATGATTGAAGAAAAAGCAGCAGCAACAACAAAAAGAAAAACACAGAGTTCAAGGAATCCCTGGAGTACTCCAGCTTTTGAAGCTCCTTCCATGCATTCACAGCAAGGAGCCTGTGACAGCTGCTGCTGTGTGTTTGATACCCTCCCGGATCCAGTTCTGTCATTTACCAAGCTATCCTGTCATCAGCCGGCACAGAAATAGAGCGCATGTTACCCCAGGTCCCATCTTCATTCCTCAGAAAGTCAAAGCCTATCCATAGATCAGAGCTGTTTCAAATGCAAGTATGAAGAAGCAGACACACTGTCGAAGTAGTATTCTGTGTTTTTACCATTGCTTTGCTGATGCTGTAAGAATTAGACAAACATTTCCAGACGAAAAATATTTTTAGTTAGAACAATGAAGAAAAAAAAACAAAACTTAAAGTGCAGATTCTACAACTTGGTCATATTAAGTGAATTATTTTATTTTTACTTAGTTGATCAGATTTTAAAAAGGAAAAAAATCTGTAGAAGTGAAAAATTACACTATAAGATTTTGTAGATGTCTTTATGCCTAAGTCTAGTATTGCTGGACTTAGTGGCTGCTAACAGACCCAGAATTATATTTACACTCTAAGTAGTCTTCTCACATCTCACTGCCCCTCTACTCTGCTCTTGTGAGACCTCACTTGGAGTAGTGTGTGCAGTTCTGGTGTCCTCAACATAAAAAGAGCATGGAACTGTTGGAACAAGTCCAGAGAAGGGCCACAAGGATGATCAGGGGACTGGAGCACCTCCCATATGAAGACAGGCTGAGAAAGTTGGGGCTGTTCAGCCTGGAGAAGAGAAGGCTGCATGGAGACCTCATAGCAGCCTTCCGGTATCTGAAGGGGGCCTATAGGGATGCTGGGGAGGGACTCTTCATTAGAGACTGTAGTGATAGGACAAGGGGTAATGGGTTAAAACTTAAACAGGGGAAGTTTAGATTGGATATAAGGAAGAAGTTCTTTCCTGTAAGGGTGGTGAGGCACTGGAATAAGTTGCCCAGGGAGGCTGTGAATGCTCCATTCCTGGTGGTGTTCAAGGCCAGGTTGGACAGAGCCTTGGGTGATATGGTTTAGTGTGAGGTGTCCCTGCCCATGTCAAGGGAGTGGGAACTAGACGATCTTAAGGTCCTTTCCAACCCTAACTGTTCTATGATTCTATTTCATGCAGGGATGTGGTTAAAGTTTTCTGACTTACTGGCAATAGCCAGTCCAGATGTACTCCTCTCCCATTCTACCTTTAAAGCTCAGTGATGCCAGCAGGAAGTGGGAGAGATTGTTGGAGTGTTTTCTCATTGCTTGTTTTAGATTCAGTTTTTTTGTTTGTGTGTTGTTTTTTTTTCTTCACCACCTCCCACCCCCCCCACCCCCCACCCCAGGAATTGTCCTATAAGTCAAAAACACCTCCTGGAAGGCAGATGAAAGTTCAAGTATTCTGGAGACAGACAGAACAGTGCATCCTTTTTTCCGTCCGTCAGTGAAATTTTGATCTACAAGCTTCTAACACTGGTACTCTCTTGTGCCAATGCTTTATTGGTGCAGAAATGCACATCATAATTGAGATTTCATTTTTATTACTTTCATATCAAACTATTTCACATTTAGCAGAAAAATTCTCCAGAAATTCTTAATTTAAGAGAATAATTTCATTTCTAGTCCTGTTAGAATACTTAAGTCAGAGATTCAGGAATTGCAAACAAACCCCAGCCTTATTCCCACTAGAACTTATGAAAAATATCCCCTGTAAAACCAAGACATTTTCATTGCATTAAAAATGTTAACAAAGCTCTAGCATTTTAAGCCTTTGGTTTGTAGATTGTTAAGAAATATGCTTACATATATAAGCAGCCAGTAGTATAAATCAAGTAAGTATAACTTTAACTTAACTGGGAACTTATACTTAACAGTACTTCATTGAGCACACAGGAAAGAACAATTTCCAGGTAAAACAAATAATTTTTTTAAAATATTTTTCTGTGTACATCTAAGGAATCATCAGATTAAAAGAAAACAACAGCAGAGTGTCTACGGGGTTTATGTCCCCATAAAAAATATGTTTCAGAGAGTCTTCTGTTATGACTAAAGCAGTTGTTATTAAACAATTGCAGTTTGATATTATGCTTTCAAGAGGAGTATTTATATACAAAGCTAGTGGGCTGCAGAATTCTTCTTGGCTTTACTGAAGTGTGCATGCATAATATATAGTTGCTGGAAGTGAAATAGAACTGCTAAACTAAACAGGTGGGAAAGAGCTGGAAAGAGAGAAGAGGGAGAAAAAGGCTAAAGTGTCTTTAAATGTCATCAAAGCTATATCATCCCTCCCAGCCACAACTTTTTTTTTTCTAATTTCTTTTTATTCTTTGGTATGTTTTTTACAAACGTATTAACTCTTACAAGCTCTTGAAGAGCTTCCCTAGCATGCGTTTTTGCATCAGACCATGCTGCACTAGAGCTATAGACCTACCAGTCTTGTCCTGCTCTGTACTGCTCTGTTTTTCACCCCTCACCTTCTCTGGGAAGGAAACACCAGTGGACTGGGTACCAAGGGAGCTCATAGAGGATTATAACCTTGAGAAGGGCAGATTCTCCCCAGGAAAAGAGGAACAGTTGGTATCATTATTGGGACCATCACAGTCACGGAGAATCATTAACAGACATTTTAAAAATATATTTTACCCAGTCTCTTGAGTCTAGGGCACTCACTAGAAATAGGCAGATATAAACATGAGACTGCTGAGGAACAATAAGACATAGACTATTCTGGGATGGACTTTTTCTATTAAAATTGTTCACCTTTATAAAAACACATGATACAATTTTAATCGGGGGAATTGGGTGGGGGTGGGGGGGATGGAAATGAGTTTTCCCCTTCTAAGATGAGCAATATTATTGCTTCAAGATATTCATTAGCCATCATCTTCCTTCATGAACTCCAAGGGAGAATGAGATGAATTTTCCCTCCTAACTGCCTTTGGCTGGAAAAGTTTGGTCACTAAAGGAACTTTTAGACTTATTTTAAGCTCTAACCTTTTATGGCTTATTAGATTTTCAGGTACCAGGCATTTACAGACCTCTACTTTTTTTTCTTTTTTCCTTTTTTCTTTTTCTTTTTTTTTTGGGGGGGGGGATATGCTGTAAAGCAAGTTAAAATCAAGGTAAGAAGAGTAGCACAATATTAGAAGGGTAGAAAATCACAGAAACTTATTCTGAAGCTGGAAAAGAAGGCATGACTGTGGGATTCAGACACCTTGATTTGCTTAACTGATCAGAAGAGTGAAAGGTGATTTGGTTGAAATATTTAAGTATCTTCACAGAGAGGAAGTATGGGGTATAAGGAACACTTTAATCTTTTGGTGAAAGGCATGACCAGAGCCTGGAAACTGAAACCAGATAAGCAATAGTGAGAAATTTGCTACATGCATGCTTGACAATGAGATTGACGAAGAAACTCCTGAGGAAAAGTACAGAGCCTTCATCACTTCTTCAAAGCCACGATGTGATGTCTTTCCTAACCAAATCTTAACTTTGTGCTCTGAAATTGTCTGTTACAAGGAGAACTGGGTGGAATTTAATGTCCTGTGATATAGGAGCCCAGACATATACATCTTAGTACCTTCTAGCCCAGACAAATCTGGGACTCATTTCAAAGAGGAGTAAACTAAGTACTGGAAAATATAATTTCATCCTGCATTATCAATCCTGTAGGCTGGGATAGCTGACATTGTGAAGATCAGTTCCACTGCTCAAGGCCTTGGCATTGCAAGAACATGGCTGAAAACACAGCAATTTTACATGTATAGATCACTTTCCATTTCCTGGAATAATCAACCAAAATGACATTTTTTGATTTTTTTAAACTATTCATAGTGATAACTATACATATATAACTATATAACTGTCTATATACATAAATAGTGATAATATAAGAGAGTAGCCTCTCATGTTTTTAGACATAAAACTACATAAAAAATTGGATGGTAAGATTTGCAAGCAATACAAGACACTACTGATTTCCACACACACACAAAAAAGATAATCAGAACTGCTGCACTTCTTCTGAATGACGGTCATATGGCCACCTACATGGTGGAAGGCAGAAACTGTTGAACAACACACATTGAAAAAAATTATAAAACAGTTCATGAAAAAATAAATATTACATGTTCAGCTTAAAATGGAGTGGGAATATAGCTAGAGAGAGTGGAGGCACAAATTGGATCAATCTGTTATTAAGAAAGAAGTTGAGAATTTTCAGACCTTTTTTTCCTACAGAATAACAGAGATGAAGAAGAATCTAAATTATTTAGATGCCTTCAGGCTACATATGGGGAGAACTATTTTAAAAAGCATGGGTTTGTGCTCTGGGATTTTGTTGAAAGGACAAAATAAAACCCAGTTCTCTGGCTGATAGCTCATTAGCTGCAGTCCAGGATCTGGGCCATTATCTGTGACCTGATGATTTATTAGGGTGCACTATGAAAATGCTGGAGACCTGCCAAGGGCTTACAATATAGTGTGGAGCTACCTGCTGTACCCACATCGCTCCCTCTGGGTTCCATCTACCCAAAACCTAATATCGAGCTTTGTATAAAAAATGCTGGGGCTGCAGGGAAAATGACGTGGAGGAGGGCAGCATTCCAGAGGGCCAAATTAATTTCCCTAGGGATCCCCTGCTTGTAAAATCCCATAAACAAAATGTCACTTTTCATTCACTAAGCCACTTTGATCGCTAACAGCAAACACATGCCTTACTTTGGCATAAACCTCTGCACCATCAAATTAAATAATGTTGGGTTGTTGGTTTTGGGTTTTGTTTTTCTAACAATCTGTCTCACACATTCCTTGGCTGCCTTTAAAAGTCACTTGTAAAGTTTCACACTTGCATTCTGCGAACAGCAAAGCTGGAAAGCTCTGTGTCTCAAAGGATCAATAAGCCTTGAGTTGTTTGGTTCAAATGGGGTGAGACAAGTCCAGCAACTGACAACTACCATCTCATACTGATTGCAGAAAACGAAAAAGAAGGTCTGCTGATGATTCCCAGTTGTTGAGTGGGAGCCTCACATGAAGGCCTGATAAAATTACACATTGGTTACACTTGAAGATATCAGGGATTCAGTAAAAGAAATTGCAGATGAAATACCACAAGGTCATTACTAGTGTAATAATGAAACTGGATCCTAATGTGCTATAACATCAGAGTGTTCCTTAGTGTCAGCACCCAGCTATTTTCAGAAGTGTATACTAATGCCAGCTGAAATATATCAGGGAGTCAGGCTGACAAAGCCCAAATCTGCACTGAAAACCAGGCCTATAGAGAAAAAAGCACCAAACAGGCAACCTGCCAGGGTGAGTTCCTACCGCAGACAACTGGTCAGGCAAAATAATTCACAAAAAAAAAATGTTAAGAATTGTTAGCATGCAAGGCACTGTTGGAAATCAAAAGTGTCTGGGCAAAGAGAAAAGTTTTTGAAGAGTTTTCTCAAAGTAAAAGAAAAAAAAGTCCTAATAATTTCAGAAGAATACTCAAAATAAAGTGTGTATATTTAGGGAAAAATTAAGATTCCACATCCTTCTGTGGATGTTACAGGAACCATATTCCTGAGACCTCCAGGCCCTAACCATCTCAGAATGGTTTTCTCCAAGAAAGGCCAAAATATCCTGAGCCCCACTGGATTCCTTCAAGGAATCAGCAGTTTCATGTGGAGTAGAAATAAGACTTTTAAACATTTCTAGGAATAATTCTTACATGATCAGAACTAAAATATACCTTCAGACCAACATGGGAAACCCTCACCTCTCCATCAGCCCAAACTGTGTCTCCTTCCCTGCTTCCCTTGAAAAGCAGTGAGTGGGTAAGTCTGCTCTGCACAGTCCCTACCTGAACAGTTGTGGGTCATTGCTTGATTTCAGTTCAAATAAAGTACACACCCACTCTACCACATTAACTACACGGTGATCCAATTACCAGTGCTGTCTGCCACACAAATCCATTCATATTATAAAAGCCATTGGCTGATACAAATCTGCAGTGTTCAAAGACACATATACACTTCATGAAGTTTTAGTAGCTTTTTCTTTTTTTGTTCTCAACTAAAAAAAAACAAATGTGGTAATAGAAGTTGAACAGAGGTAGGTGTTGGTATTATTATGTGAACATAAATTACATTGAGTGCTGATTCCAATATCTAGCACTAATTACTTCCACTACCTTATCTAGAAATAATTAGTGAACACCCTCCTGAGAACAGTAGTCAAGATTTTTCTCTTTCGTACAAAAAAATTACTCAGGCTTTACACCAGTGTAACTAAGCAAAGGATTGCCATCATTGCCTACAATTTTATAACTTCTCTAGCCTGCTGACTGAGCATAGGTTTTCAATGTGAGATATCTGGAACTGATTTCCCTGGGAATTCCAGAGCATAAAACCTATAGACAGATACACACTTAGCAATAAGCCCAAGATTACATGTTTGTACTGATAACAGAGAAGTAATAAAAAGAAGGAAACACTTAGGTTAAACTTTGAGCGTATGGAATGAGTGTGCATGTGAAGGGGAAACTCAATTATTTAGTGAAATAGCATTTTCAAAATAGCAAGCTTTTGCTTTTCATGCCCGGATGCTTTTTTCCTGCTACTTGTTTCTTTGGGTCATTGTCATCCCCCACCTGCCACTAGAGCAGCAGATAGATGTAGTCAATAAAGGTTTCTGGATCAGCTTAGCAAGCCAGGAAACCTAGGTCCTACCCCTGCTGCAACTGTCTGCCTCTGCAGACAACTGGTCTTCTCCAGTGCTGAACACAAGGAGGCAATTTTGCCAGCCTTTTTCAGTTCTACCTTAGAAAAGTGCACTTATCAAGAAAATACACTTTAGATCCATCAAACACCAGCAACATATCCCAATCTGAAAGGGAGATCTGTCAAAACTCTGCCACTTCTGACTCTTGAGACCCTTATCTTTGTATATGTCAAATGCCTCTGATGCTTTTGTGGCCTTTTGTAGTATTGCCAGGAATTGCCAGAGTATTTAGCATGAAAAGCTGCAAAGCTAACCCTATATCTAAACAAAGTTTAGGTTAACTATCTGCAAAGTTAATCTTATATCTAAAACATAAGCTGCCATCTTTGCTTCTCATTCAGCTAACCGGTCTTTGGGAACCACTACAGTCTCTCTTCTCATGTTACGATTTGCTGTTCTGGTCTGGGGTGGAAGAAAAAGGAGATGGTGGTACCTCTCCAGTGATTACATTGGTGCCTAGTGCTGCTGGGCAGAGACGGTGAGCCCCAGACTAACTCATCTTTCACCTGTGTGAGTCTGAACCCATGCATGCATGCTTTAACTACTAGGCTAAAATATATTTCAGTTGAGAGTTCTCTTGCCCATGCTTATCAAAGTAATGTTGCTTTGCTTGGAACTACGGAGATGTTAATGAGTAGAAAGAGGGTTATTTTTTTGCATTAAGCTGAAGATAAAATGATAAAATGATACCTTAACACTGAATTCCACTTTACTGCTTTGGAAAGGCTGCACCAGCAACTTACTAGTCTCAACAGTGAGCTTTGAAAACTGGGCAAACTTTTTGGATTTCTATTCAGGCTGTGTAACAACCTTCTCTCAATCATGCACATTTGCATATGAACATACAAAATGTATTCTATATCCTTCCACACCACATATCACAAATCCAAAAAGTTTCTTCTAGTGAGTCATAGATCTACCTGTCTCAGAACATCCTTCTCCAAGGCATATCAAGATCTGACATCTCTCCCTTTTTCAGTAAAAGGTAGCTTGCAAACACTAACCAGGCCACTGTGCTGTGCCTGGATTCAACTCCCCTAAATGATTAATTATTCTTAGGTAACTTTACTACTAAACTCTGTCTTATCTCTCATTACAGCAAGGAGAGAAAATTAGGAAACGTAAAAGTTATGTGGTCTCCAACATCCACGTTGCTTCAGTCTTAGCAAAGGAAATGTAACAGTTCATGAGAGCATCCTGGCCTCTCCCCCTCCTAATTTTCCACTCCCCTCCAAACTATTAAGCATAATTTCGCATCACCCTTAAAGGACATGGTGACAAGAGAGGTCCGATAACTTCTCTAGCTAGAAAGTAAGAAACTAAATGATGCAAAAAGGTACATGGAATGGGCTCTTTTTGGCCAGCCTTCTGCAGCTGGACAAATACCAGGGAACAAAATACAACAATCCTGGGGATGGGAAAGAAGATGGCAAACATAGGCACTCTGCTATTTCAGGGATGTATGTGTTACACCAAGATATATTTTTGAAGTATGAGGAAGCAAACTGCAGTTTGTTCAACACTGTCAATAATTCTAGGTCTAAAATGCTCCATGGAAATAAGGCCAGCTGGGAGTTTTTTAACAAAATGTGTCACATTTTCACTGCTATTTGTAGAAATGGGTTATTCAGGCAGATTTCTCAATCCAAAATTTGTAAATTTCTTCCTCCACTCTTAAAACTCTTCTTGACATTTCAAAATGAAGAGGGGAAAACTTTTTGTCTCCACTATGTTTTCAAATGCAGGAGCCAAAAGACAAACACAAAAGGGTAGAGACTGGATGTTTTAGAGAGGTTGGAACAAGCATTTTGTATGTTTGTTTCTAACTGAACATTTTAAAAATCTTAAGTCATGACAAGAAAATTATTTGAGGACTTAAAGATTTTGAGATGGAAAAGCAATTTCCCCTCCTCGCTCCTGCAAGTCCAGTGCTCAGAATACAGCAGCTATTTTGTACTTTTCTACTGCATTCCTCCCACACCCAAACTCAAATAAATAGAACCAACTTCAAATCTTTTCAAGACATCCATGTTTTACTACATATCTTATATAAAAAGTATCTGGGAAGACAGTGTATTGACTTCACTTATCAAGTCAAAATGAAGAATATCACAAATGCCTTTTGCTGAAGTTCTCTGGATATTGTTGTAGACTCAGCTTTCAATTGCAGTACACAACCTCACAGACTCTAGAAGCATTATACCACTGACAGTCTAGATCTGTTTTTCTTCCCAGTCCCATCACATTTTTTGATGTTGATTCCTCCCTTATCCCCCCCAACAAGGGAAGAAAGGCACAAAATATCCAAACATTTAAACCACAAAGTAAAAATTCAGGACCTCATCCCAGCAGGCATCAGAATGTAAGATTTATTGTCAAACTGAAAGGATTTTTCAGGCCTAAAAAGCTCCAGCTAAACTCAAAAGAGAAAAAAATTTAACTGGCCTTTTTCCTGCCTGACTTAATTTCTCAGCAAGCTTCACCTGCACTTTGAGGTCTAAGCCAGAGCAATTAGCTTTTAGACCTATCTTTTATAGCTAATTGCCCTTAAGGCAACTGCAAGGATTCCCCGGTGTCAGCTTTCTGTGGTGTTTGTGCAACTCCCAGACGAGAGCAAGAAAAGACACTAAAATAGAAAAATTCTTCAGCAGATATATGCATAAAATGGAAGCTTAAAAAGCCAACAAGGCACGATGATCATTAATCTTCTATGTATATCACATTTAGTCACAGAATTATACAACTGGATAATATTACAAGCAGAAAAAGCTTCTTAAATAAAAGGATTATTATATTTTTATATTTTTAAATTATATTATTATATTTTTAAAGCCCTTGAGAATGTGTTTTGGGGGTTTTTTGTTGGTTTTTTTTTTTTTCCTCTTTTGTCATTCATCTAAGAAGCCTATGTGTTTTGTTTGGGGATTTTTTTTTGTCTGAAACAGAGGTTACCAGCCTTTGCAGGAAACACTTTTCTGCTGCTTGGAAGGTGAAAGTTCCCTTTCAAATCACTGCAGGTGAACTCACCTATTTATGCCAGAAGGAAATATGGTGACAAATCTGGTTATCAACTAACATTTCAATCTGATGATTTGATTTTGAGTTCCCTCCCAGTAGTGTCCCAGTGGAGAGTGATGCTGGAGATTTCATATCTCCCCAAAGGACTAGCTGAACATCGTAAACCCACACTATGCTGCTTCTGTCACTCAGTAACCTCTAACAAATGTAAGGACATGTCCTTGTCAAGCTTTCACCAAGAACAAAACTTGCATTTCCTATTTTGAGGCACTATAAAATTCTGTTGGGCTAAGAGAAGTTGACTAAAACATCATTTGGTTTTAGAAGCTAAGTTGCTCTGGACAAGTCCAGTATTTCTACGAGAGATGACTTGGAAAACCCTGTTACTGTAGCAAGAGTCACAGGTGTCAGAATTGTGAACACCTCAAAATTTAGGGCTTTGCACCATTATACAATCACCTGCCCTGGAGTTTTCCTCACTGATCTGATTACCACAGCAGACCTCTCTCATTCTGTTATCATCTTGGGAGCAAGACTTTGCAGCTCAATAAAACCATTCAGTTAAAGCCTAGATCCTATCTGACTTAGAGTGAGATGTCTTTGTAGAGTCAGTCATTACGCTTGTCAATAGCTTCCACAGTTACATGCAGAGATGGCCACACAGCACCTCTGTGCATGACATGAAATCTCCTATTTCCATCGAGGAAAACTTAAGGAAGGGAAAAGTTTCAGCATTTGTGATGGAGTTAAGGCAGGTGTTTGTGCTCAGTAACTAACAAATTTACTCGTTTCAGACTAATTAGCAATTTTTGAGCAGCCCTGGTAAGCAGGTGGCATACTGAAATGCATTGTTTTGCTTTGGTGTTCATATTTCACAGTACACTGTTTGTGCCTTTGTATTTATTTTTTTGCTCCCTTGTTTTGTTTTATAAGTGTTCAGAGTACTGCACAGTATTATGGTACACTATCATTTTTCAAGCATTAAATGCTAAGTTCATTTTCTTGTGTGAATTATGCTTTGCTCTTTTAGTTTTGTAATGAAAAATAAGTACAGGTTATGCAAGCAATAACCCCTGTGTAAGCAGCAGCTATCTTTTTAAACGGTTTATTATGCCACAGTCTGGTACTCCATTAAATATAGATTACAGACTGTTGAATAAATGAATATCAACTAAGCAGCCCCATCCTTCTGTACATATCAATGCAAATAATGAATCGTGGCATCTCATGAAAATGTATAACCTAGAAGAGTGGGTCAAGAAGTAATTACACATTTGTCTTATCTCGTGCTTCTTGCTCTCAAAACAGCAAAATACACTTGTGATAGTTAGGGGACACTGAGAAAGCTCTTGTGACCTGTTTTTCCTGGAAGGTGGAAAAGCATTCTTTCTCAAAGTTTTATGTAGATGTGTTTAGGTTTCCAGCTGTATTTCTAATAATAGAAATAATTTCATAATTGTGTCTAGTTGAAAAATGTGGGTTCATATCTCAGCTCTTCCACAGACTGACCCTGTTACAAATAAAACAGTAACCCACAGGCTTAGTTTTGGAAACGTAACTAATTATCAAATGAAATAATTTTGAGGTTTACAATACTCCATAGTGTACAAAATCTCAGTGTACTTGTTTATGCACTTATAGACATAGAAAATAAACCTCTTAGAAATGACCATCAAATCTGGATAGGAACCATGACTATGATACCTTTTAGAAACAACCAAGATTAAAACCAATACTGATTATAGATAACTGAAATCTGGAGGCTGGAATTCAAATTATGTTGCTCAAAGCTGAAGTAGACTAACCTGTTTCATATGGAACAGATTAAGACCTGGAATGAACTAATCATTAGGCTATTAAAATAATACCACTAATATGAGCTGTATAACAGGAAAAGGTATCTGTAGCTGCACAGGAGGAGTTATCTGCTGATCCCAGTTTGAATAAGTGGACTCAGAGAAGTAACTGTATCAGTGAAGGGAAAAATAAGCCAAACAACTAACTTGCTTAAATATCCTGTGCCCATATATTCCAAGGCAAGTTTTCAGCTGCTGACAACTGTCAAAGTTCCCCTGATTTCAGTAATGACATCCCAATTCACCCATCTTGTTAGTAATAATTAAATCTGCTTGATAAATGAATTTCTTATTAATGTTAAAAATCTATAAGTAGTCATACTCTTCCAGGAATTTCTAACTTTTCTGCCAGAAACCTGGGAAAAAAAGTTCAGCTTTTTAGTATGGGTAGTGAAAGAAACTTGATTTTTTGGCTTGCAAGTACTTTCTTAATATTTTGTTAAAGGAAAAGGCACCAAATTTTTATTAAAAATACACTATTCATGAAAATAAGCTGGATAATTATTGTGTACATGCTTCCTACCCTCCTCCTCCCAGCTAACTATGGCAGTTAATGCTTGGAGCAATGCAAGGCTTTAACAAGTAACGTCTGTGCAGTACAGGTCATATTGTGACCCAGTTAAACCAGCATTGAGCATTTTCCAGATGCTGACTTCTGGAGTACGACTATGCAGGTAGGGAAAAGGGGAGAACAATGCTTGCTGTTAGATGAGATTTACATTTTTATGTTTCTTTGTAGCACCTGGACGCCTATCCTGGTGAATAGTTGGAAAAAACTCCAATTATTTCTTTTTTTTTTGTCTGTCAAATCAGAAGTTCCACAAATTGCTCAAAATTGAACACAAAAGCAAAGAATAAAAAGCAGACTAGGAGAAAATAAAGGATAGGAGCAATTCTATTATCTACTTTTCAACTACTCCTTGTTACACATGGTGAACATACCCTTTTTTAGCCCATACTGATTCATTGTTCTGTGCTGTTCTTAGATACAGTATGTTATCAAGTCACAAATATGGACTGCTAAAACCTCATGAGTTTCATGACAACTTCAGGTTCCAAAACTGAAGCAAAGTTCCTATTTATTAAGAGAACACAAAAGAAGATGACTTTAAATGTCCTCAAAATTAGCTCCAAGGTATAGTTTTTAACAGTTGGATTGTTTGGTTTTGTTTTTTTTGTTTGTTTGTCTGCTTTGTTTTGTTTTGTTTTGTTTTTGTGGGGTTTTGGTTTGAGTTTTCGTGTGTGGGTGTGTGTGTGTGTGTGTGTGTGTGTGTGTGTGTATGAGACTGTGTCTTTCTTGTAGGATCTGAAAATTCACTTCAGATTTGGGGAAATACCAGCACTTCTTTTTGAAAGGCAGAGAAACTGAAGCGCAGAGAAACTGAAGCACAAAGAAGAAGAAAAGACTGAGGTCACTCAGCAGCTTCATCATTTGTTTTTTACTATACATTTTTTGCCATGATAAAGCACAATTTTTCAAAAAACTGAACACATAGCCATGCACAATCAAGGAGCAAAAATCAGCATCCACGCATACCATATAAAATCCTAGCAATGCTGTTTCCAGGCGATTTTCTACTGACTACATGTATGTCCAATTAAAGACCATGCACTGGTAAATATTACTATTCCAAATTTCTGAGTATAAAAATGGTATCAGAGTGAAGATAAATTGTTCAGGTAGGAAAATAAAGCAAAATTAGACCAGAATGAAAAAGTATCAATCTAATATTCACGCTTTCTCCATCTTCCGAGTAAACACACATATAGTATATATATAAACCTATATATAGTTGCATTTTCACATATGCTCATATATGCTTATTTTCTAACAAAGCAAAAAGCCACTTCACATTCTTCAGAAACCTTAAAGCTTATTATTTTTAAGTGTTTGAATGTACTGTTTATATTATGTGCTTGCAATTACACTTTCTTGGACCTTCAGTGGTGTTTTGTGTTCAAAGTTACGCAGAGCAAAACGTCCACAAAGTGAATTACATACTTGGGTATGTACAGACAGTTAAGTTCCATTTTAAAATTAGGCTATTGAAAATAATTCCAACAAGCTCCACGAAGTACTGCTGCTGTCTGCTTTCCAGATATGCCTGTACTTGAGGCAGTTGCACCTAACCTGCCCTAGCTGCTGATTCAGACCTTCTGTTCCTGCTCCACCCTTAATGCCTCATTCAGCCCTCTCAAAAACAATTTTATCTATGTTAAGATCTAAATCTTAAGATTTGAGTTGAGTTGGAAGAGTGTCAGCGGTCTCTCACCCCTCAAGTCTGCAACACAGATTTCAATTGCCCAAAATTCTTCCAGTTTGGCATCTGTTCATAAGAAGAAATATCTGTGCTTCCCTAAGCTCATCATCATGGTGTGGATCACATGTGTAAGACTCATCACCATTTGAGCATGTAAATACTGTGTGACCTGTCTGCTCCAAAGAAGCCCTTTGATAAAAAGAATGAGTGGTAGTGGTCAATACGGTCTTGTCAGTCTGCTCCAATTGCCTTTGGAAATCAATGGGAGGGAAGTCTACATTGTAAATCTGAGCTGTAGCTATTGTGTGTTTGGCTAGACATTCCCTGATGTCCCTCTGAAGGCCAACCACTTCAGTACTTACAAATTAGGCTGATCATAACATATGCAATATAACAAGTATTTCCCATCTATTTTTTAGTTCCATATTCCAGAACATATTTCAGATGTTCTATATTTACATGACTGTAGCTCCCAAAGGCACAAATCATCCTTAAGGCTCTATCATGCTCAGAGTAATTCAAACACTCAGAGGGCCTTTTCCCACACACTGTATGAGCCTAGAATACAAGCACTGTGCACAGGCTGGAAAAATATGGTTACGGGCACTTACATAAAGGTTGATATATTGATACTTCATGTTTTATATAAATGATAGAAAAATAAATGTAACTGCCAATAAATTTCATCTGCTATTCATTAAGCTCTCATTTGTTTCACAATTTTATAGCACAGGGCACACTGGAGGAGAGATTTGCATTGAAAAAAATCTCATAGTAGCCTCCTGCGTCAGCTGAGAAAGCTCTCTGATGTGATATGCCAGACAGTACATTACAGGTCAATAAAATAAGGGCACATAATGCAACATATAAGATTCACTCTGTTCAGCTAGGACTGTTCACCAAGTCCTAATTTCTATCTCTCTTCTACAGCGTTAGAATATTCTTAGGCAATCATTTCTGTACACATGGTTCCACTAATAATACATACCCCACTCCATTTGCAGTCTTTCATTCATATGCCTGAATGATCACAAATTATTTGATAAATATACTCTCAGGTTGCAAAAATGAAAATACTGCTTTCTTTTAATAAAAGTCTGTGATGTGAGAATTGTAATGAAGTTACATCATATGATTTGATAACTCAGGACTAACTAAGCTGTGGCAGCTACCATGTGCATATATATGTCTCGTCTAGAAATAATTTCATTCACCTTAATTTACCCTCACTGAAATCTGAAAGATATTTGCTTTAATTTTATTTGCCACATGTAACACTTCCAAGAACAGCTATTGCCCCTCAGTTGCTGGGCTGGCTACTCACTACAACCTGATGTTGCTCCCCAGCTACCATCCAGATTCAGAAAATCACCTACTCCTTTTTGAAACAAACTGCAGACTGTGTCAACTAAGGAAGAGGGAAAAACAATGCCATGACCTGACAGATGGCAGCAGAGGAGTAAGGCAGGAACACCAGTCCTTCAGCTCTGACAACAGGACAATTTCTCTCAACTCCCATAGTCTCCTTTTCACAGCTGCAAGTCCAGACGCAGGCAGGACTCTTATTGACCGAGTCTACTTGAACACACATGGATACCAAAATTGCTGCCCATTCCTGTTCCAGGGTTCCTTTGAATATAATATGTCAGAGTTCAAGTGACTATGAGCCCAAAGTATGAAATTCTTTCTACTACACAGTTGGTAAAAACAGAAACAAATTCTCCCAAGAAACTTCCATAAAGATAGGCCAAAGCTGCTGAAATTCTGTTTGGCACTGGCGGATGGGAGATAAAAAAAATCCAGTTATAAACTGAATAGTATTTAGACCAATGGATCCAGAAATTATTTTGTTTGCATGAAAGGGAAAGCTGGGATCTTTGAAGAAGTTTGGTCTTTGTTCTGAGTATTACATGATTAATCAGAGATAACACATATTTGAAAATGCTTCTTCATTGATTTGCATTTCCCAAGAGTATATTTTTTTAACTAGGTTCTGTGAACAAAGTTTAACCTGGTAAAAAAGACGAAAACCCCCTTATATACAAAATTTTCTTTCTTTCTACCGGGGTCCCTTTTTGCACAGTTTGTTCTGGAGGGCTTTTTGGCAGGAGAGAGAGAGTATTTAAAGATGAAACGTATTTTTCTATTTTACCTGTGATTCATAAATGTCTTATTGCCATGCTTGTTTAAAATGTACAAACAAGACAATTTTTTTTTTTTTTTTTTAATCTATAATATGTAATTCTCTGCTGAGTTTTCTTCTTATTGTACTGGAGGGTTTCTGTAATCTTCCCAAATTTCTAAGATTCTATTTAGATCCTATAGCATAAACAAAATTCTGCTGCTATTCCAGGAACTGCAGTCAATAGGAATTTTTGTATCTGAGGTGTCAACAACTTAATAAATATGTTTGTTTGTTTACAATTCATGATTTCTGAGTATTCCTGTAACTAATCTTTTTAAATATTAGATCATTTTAAAATATCCTAATGAATGTTTGCTAAGAACTCTGATTCATTGTGTGTCTAGCAATATTATTTTCTTAGTGCATGACAGCTCAGTGATTTAATATTTCATAAATAATTAATCTATTTAAAAGAAAAATATAATTACACATGAACTGTTTACATAATTTTAAACTAATTATGCCACAACTATTAAACGATTTCTACATTATCATAGCCCCCCCAATATAATTCTAGTGTTCAGATAATATTTTAGTATCATAAAATAAATTTCTCAAATAAAACTTAAATTATTGTAGAAGATGCTATGAGGCTGAACACTGTGAATTTGTAATCAAAAGGGAAGGTTAAATCATTTAAACCAATATTTAATGCCAAGCATGTGCTGATTGTAAAGGCAATGTTCCTGGCTATCTAGAGACTCTTGGACTGAGTTTTAAAGATCTTCAAAGTAGAAATAAGAAACTGTGAGCACTTCAGTTTCACCATGTCCTATGCTAACATTAGGAGATCATAGGCTAACTATTGAGATTTTCTAAGGTCTGCTGAGACCCTTCATTAGGAAGTTTTAAATCAGGACAATACCACTGAACAACAGACAGGATGTCTTATGCTGGATATCTTATAGATGACTACTTAAAATTGATCAAAAATAGTTCATTTCATATGAAAAGCCTAGTTGTTGAGAGAAAGGAATCTCAAAGACTGCTAAAAATATGCCAGAAAGAACATTCACAGTCAGCAAACTGAAACAGCTCTTAAAGGTGGCGTTTTGGATTGCTAAAAAAGTTCCATCTAGTCAAGCAAGCAGATATGGCTAATAAGTATTTTATTGCAGGTACTTAGAGTTGCCTGGAGAGTCCTACAATTGCCAACACCTTTTTTCTTTTTTCTTTTTTTCTTTTTTTTTTTTCCTTTTCCTAGGCCTTTCAGCCACTTTCCCCCCACTATCTCTCCCATTTCCTAGTTTTCACTGGAGAACACATAAGAACATGTGAAAGCCTCAGAGCTCTTTAATAAGTCCATAATTTCCCCTATTTGTCTCCTATCCAGGACAGCCTTCAGGCACTCCCAAAATCTTTTCTGTTAACTAAGAGCCACTTCTGAGGTCTCTAGCAGCGAGCTACAGAGAAATGTCGCCCTCAGTTGACTGTCGCAGCAATCACCACCTGCAGTTGCAGTTTTCTCTTCCTGGTTGGTCCTTCCTGATCCGTGGTGACATAAAGGCATAGTGCGAGTCTTCAGGTTCCGACTGCCATTTCCCAAAGTAACAACTTGATGGATCAATAAAACTGGTCTACACTGCACTGCCAATAGCTGCAGCTCATATTTTACACACACACAAAGTTGTACAGGTCAATACATTGGTTTTATCTGAAAGGGCAATAAATTGGTTTGTTGTTGCCACACAATCAACCTTACCTTGGATGACTTTTCTTTTTGTTGTGCCTTAGATTTAGTCTCTCACAACAAGGTAGCAAGTGGCCTTCCTTTCCCAGAGACCTTGCCTAAAACCAGGCAAATAGCAAGTGATTTTTCAAAACACTTGCTGCACAGCTTTTCCTGGGGGAAAAAAAAAAAACAACCAACCCTGTCCTTCCTTGGTTTTGAAGCAGAGGAAACGTAATACATGGTTACAGTATCACAGTATCACAATATGCTAGAGATTGGAAGGGGCCTCAAAAGATCATCTAGTCCAATCCCCCTGCCGGAGCAGGAACACCTAGATAATGTTACACAGGAATGTGTCCAGGCGGGTTTTGAATGTCTCCAGGGAAGGAGACAACCTCCCTGGGCAGCCTGTTCCAGTGTTCCGTCACCCTCACTGAGAAGAAGTTCTCTCTTTGTGTTCCAGTTTGTACCCTGTTGGTTCTCTCTTCCAAGAGATGTCTCCTCAGAACTCTTCCAGAAAGGCCTTTCAAGAATCAGCAAAAGAGAAAAAATCCTGGCCAGATCATAACCTGACAATGTAACTGGTCTGAAGGATTCACCCTCTCATCTGACATTGTTCCTGTGTCCCTCCTTGACACCGACCTTTTTGGATACCTTCCAGCATCTTTAGCTGCATGCTATGCACAACTCCTGACTTAACACCCAAGATTCAATTAAGAAAAGGGAATCTGCTGCAATCATCTCGACAAAACAATTCCCCTGACTCTGTTTGGGATTGTTTGGCACCTATTACTCCCTTTGCAGCCTCAAAAGCCATGACTTCCTTCTCTCTCCATTCTGCCATCTGAATCATTTTCATCAAGGATATTAAAACATTTCTTCACAAACAAGATACCCTCAGTCCCACAAGTACATAGCAAAAAATGGTTTCTTCACAGGATAATCATCACAGGAGGAAAGTGGAGGAGTTGCTCCCAGGTAACTTGAACAACCATAGTGGAATAATAGTATCAAATAATATATTTATTAGATAAATTACACCCCTGCTTCTCCCATCCTCATTCTTCTCATTCACTGTGGGGAGAAAGTCTATGGGTGACATTTACTGTACTCTGACATGAGTAGCAGGTGGGACTTCTTTCACGTAACCTCTGTCACTCTTATATCCATATCCAACTACCATTTGCATATGGTGGCACGAAGACATTTTATTGCACTGAGAAGACCAGGAAGCTTGTAGGTTTCTGTCTTCATTGATTTGGGTTTTGTTTTACCACCAGCCCCAGAAAAAAAAACAAAACAAAACCACCTGCATACCTGCCTTGTCCATTCAGCTATCTCCCCAGTTAGTCACAACCCCACCAGTCAATTCCAGTTTGATAGAGGGAAGAAAACACAAATTACAGCTCCACTCACACCCACCCTAGTCTGACACCTTGTCCTCTTCCACCAACTAAAAGAGGACATTGAACTGCTGTGGATCCCTGGAGACCAATCTTTGGCTACACACAAGAGGAGGAAGTCCAAAATGGAAATTGTCACAGCCCTGTCACTTCCCTTATCTGCTCCTGAGCCTTGGAAAAGCACAACCACCACACAGCTGGAGATGTAGAGCAACAAGCCCTCCTAATAGGAACAGGGAATTTTACTTACAAGCCACAATTGTCCCCTCCCCACTACCGTCTCCTACCAGGGCCTGCAGCAAACTGAACTGCTGCATTCAAATCAGGCCTTTGACCATTTGCTTACTTTTTGGCAAAAGCTGCGGAATCGATGGAAAATTCAGCAGTGTCTGTGTTAAACCAGACAGAAAGCATATCTGTACCCTACAGAGTCTGCAGTTTAAGTTCATTTTAATTCTTAAAGCTCTTGCTATCTCCTTACATAAGTGTCATTTCTTGTGCGAAGGCAGAGACCAATATTAAAATCCTCAGCTGAAATAATCCTCATAGCTCTGCAGCTCAAGATAAAACTGACAGCTTCTATCAGGTTTTATCCTTTAGAACATAAACTTAGGGTCAAGAAGGCATTCCTTCCCATATGATAACATTGAAAATTCAGTTCCCATGAGAGTTTTTTCTTTGCCCTGATCAATCCTAGTATTATAGGGCTAGACATGGTACAACAGATCTGTATAAAAATATTTCTGGCCTAGATTCAACTAAAGCAAATAGAAACTTTTCTTGGCCTCCTCCCCTACATTAGTATAGACTCATCCTCCATCCTGAACACCATTCCTAAAAAACAGATGAACGAAAATTCTTCTCTGATCCAATCTACTGTAGCTGCTTTCTGCACAGAGCATCAAGTCATCCAACAAAGTCCCACAGGGTGCAGAAGGAACAAACAGGAGCTCTACTGCATTTAACTTTGTTTTCAAGTTGAAATGCACCTATGTGCAAAGGCCATAATTAACGTATATTAATAACTTTTTTAAATATTTGACTTACCCAGAGTGAAGAAATTCTGCTTCCTTTCTGTGAGCTGAAAGAATACACTCTCTTCCTGTATAAATATATGATATGTAGATAGGAATCTTGTGCCTTTGAGCAGAAATAGACAGTGCTAATTGTAGCAAAATGCTTTAGACTAAAACTAAAATGTTCTGCTGTTTTGGTAAAACGATTCATTTTCTACATACACAAATGTGGTTTAACTTTTTTTTCTGCCTTAGCTATTTTTATATGTTAAAACATTTGAAATAAAAATAGGCTGAAGAAACCCTCCCACAAAGGCAAAATTATAATAACTATTTTGGAGATTGTCAAAGCAAAAAACCAGTGGGTCATGCAACTCTTGTCAAAGCTGACCCGGGAATGGAACGACAGATTCCCTGCAGGCATGTATCAGCAGGGTTCAGCTGGCTTCAGCAGAGCTGGTTTTATTTATATCAATTAAAAAAAGGGTCTGAAATTTCTTGAAGGGATAATAATGTCTGCAAAGACTTTTTTCTTTTTTTTTGTTAATATCTCATTTTTGTGAGAGAACCTAATTATTACACTCTGCCAGGTGTAGCAAGGTAGGCAGATGTGACCCCAAATTTTAGATGCATGAAAGCTGCATTCAATTATTAAGTATGATTTATGCTCCTCTTATCAGTAGCTCCATCAAGTTATATATTTATACATAAATTTAAAAAGAGGTAGTAGACTGTGAGCCTTTAAGTATACACTTGTGAAGTTTCCATTTTAGTTTCAATATGAAACACAAGAAACACTTTTTCATTCCCTTGCAACTCTGAGAAACTTCTCTTACTGCGTCTTTAAAGTTTAAAAATTAATTAGATACAATTAAAAAAATAATTTAATTATGCTGAAAATAATGGATGAACATTTGTCACAGCTGTCAACAGGGAAAGCTTTTTTTTTCTTAAATATCCATGACTTTGCATATGGGAAGTTGCAAAAGTGAGACAAAACTGAGTGGGTGCGGAATTAGAGATAGGAAGGATTGAATAACGTTTCTTAGCTTTGAATAGGAGGGTGATACTTAAAAAAGGAAGTCTACAGTGGCCAAAACTGAAGAGGAATAGAAAGATTATCTATAACAGAAGGATATTTTCCTACCTAAATACTGAACTACCAGACTTTGGTCAAAAGAAAAAAGGGGGGGGGGGGGGGGCTGTTGGAGGAGAAGTATCACTGGAGACTGCTGTACAATCCAAGATTCAATGAATAGATCATGTCTGAAATGAAGTTCCAACACAGATGGCTTGTAGCCACATGATACACTCTGAGTAAAAGTATCTCTACCAGCAAAGTAAATCCCAGATGCCAAAACAACAGCACTAGAATGCCAAAATGGTATCATCAGAAAAATATGGGAACTTTGAAGGCTTCCAAGCAGAATGTTCCTAGTACATTTAGAAGTCTGGAGTCTTTACTGGAATAGAGAAAAATGAAAGCGGTATTTTCCACCCATCTTCCTCAGCTGTGTCTGTAATACATCCAAACCTCTTATTTTTTTCCACACGGTGTGGAGAAGATATTTAATTTTCCAAAACCAGAATACAGACAAAAAGAAACTAACCTTACTTGGAGGCTAAAATTATTAACTATTTAAAGGTATTAAGGAGTAAGCATCTATTTATTCGAATGAGGGCTTAGCTTCTAAGTGCTTCTGAAAATCTAGCCTAAGTGACTAGCCTTGAGTCATACAGAGACCGTACTAGGACAGAAAATTAAGCTGGGATTCAGTCATCTGTTTTGTTTTCAGAGCATTTCCCACCTACCTTATCCCTATAAGCTTTTAGCCTCCTGGAGCTACAACATCAAACAACGACTAGAAGAAACATTTTTTCGAAAAAGGATTAGTAATACCAATTTTTCATGCAAATACCCAGATTCATAATTCTCCACTGATGAAGTAAAGAAATTGCTAGAAATTGCTGTAATGCATCAAGGGTTTGGTTTTGTGTGGGTTTTTGTTTTGTTTTGGTTTGGTTTTTTTTTGAGTGGGGGTGGTTTTATTTTGTAGAGGAAAAGAGGTGAATTTGGGTCTGAAATAAGTAAGGAGTATTAAGAAGGTTGGTATGACCCACTCCCATATTTTAAGCTGTCATGTTGTGCTACCAAGTGTGGGATCATGTCAGCTTGTGTCAGTCAAACTGTGTTGCAGTGCATAAAGCAACATGATAGATTGCCAGCCAGCTGTCCTTAATGCGTGACCAGCTGAAAGCCGACAAACTGAAACATTACAGGAAGCTTTAAAGGACAGCCACAGTGATTAGTGTGAAGACTTGAGGCAGTTAAATAGCTGTTTACTAATGAGGGATGGAGTATGACAAACTCTTACCCTGGTTGCTTGGCAGAGGCAGGGAAAATAGATAGTTCCCAGGTTGGGTTAGCAAAGGGTGTCCAGACCTCAGCTCAGGGGCTGAGAAGAGTACAAGAGGCTGAGGAATATATGGTTTTCCAGCAGGACCCTGGGCAAAACAGGGACAGTTGCAGTAATCACGGAAGGGGTAGAAAAGGCAACTTTGCAGTTGTTCATCCCATTAATGGCAAAATTACAGGGTGCCTAAATGGAGAACAAAGTATCTACTTCTTAAACATAGATTTAATTAGACATCTTTCTCAGAAGGAGGGAGCACAGGAGAGAAGTCAGCACTTTAAAAAAATCCTCTGAATACAGTCTGGAGATCTACTCTTTAGCTAGCCTGAAAATAATAAATTATGCTCTGTTTACTTGTTTAATCAGCCAGCATTACTGAATAGGGTTTTTCATTAAGACCCTTTCAAAAATTCACTTTTCTTAAAACTTCATCTCCTGGAATGCTGTGACAAGTCTGTAAACTTCTGGTCTTTCATTTGAATGATTCACTCACAGAAGAATATAGACGTCTGCTTGGACACCTTTGTCCTTTCATATTTTAAGATGGTTTAAATATTTTTAATGTATGTAGCCTTGCTGTCTTCAAAAGTCTTTGTGAGTCTAGATGTTAGGAGGTTAAAGAAAAGACTGAAGTTTTAACTAAAGAGGAAAGATTTCAGAATGAAAAGACAACTTAAGCATCAGTCTCTCTTTTGAAAAGTGGGTCTGATTTACAGTTTTCAAAAACTCATGTTGACTGTGCTTATTATATAACTGTTGTATGGTTTAAAAAATTTTAAAGAGAGAGGGAAGTTTGGGGGAGAAATAGGGCAAGATAAGGGTGGCATTATGTGGAAAAGTTTTTCTGGAATATTTCCACGTATTTTAATGGAACTGCTTACACAGTACAGTGATGATTGAGTGTGCTACAGTAAAGTAGCTGTCCCCTGACAGACTGTCATCAGTTTAGCATTTCTTTAAAATAAAGGACCACATTTATGCAGAGCATCATATGAACACCTACAGAATGAGAATACAGATGGCTTTGATGGAACAGGTGGATCTGACCACTCTATACATTTTCTAGCTGGCTGCTCAGACAAGATCCATCTCTAGTGCAGAGACTCTGGATGTTAATGTCACATGCCCTTAAAAGGACTTCTGTCTGGCTACAACCAAAGGAAGCCAAAAGAGTTAAGTTATTCAATATCTGTCAGTAAGAACGTGCTCAGATAATATACCTGAGGTGCTTGTCATCCAAACAGATCAGTAACTCAGTAAAAGACATAAGAAGGAAAATATTGCACAGAGAAGTGCCCAGATATATAAAAAAAAAAAAAAAATTAGTGAGAAAAAATAGCACATAAAATAGATCTTTGGTATCCTTGTTTTCATCAGTGCTACCTTCTAAATCTATTACCACCCCTGAAAAATGCATTTGCTTCATGGAGGTATACATGAGAAAAGTAATGAACTCATGCATGATACCAGTAAAATAAATTCAAGCCACTACTCTTAATTATGTTCTGAAAGACCATGAGGTTTCTCTAAATATTACCAATATTAGCCACTAGTATTAACTAAACTTCTTTAGATGGCTGTCCTGGGTTCCGCAGTAGCAGTCATGTTTTTCCTTTGTGTTAACTGGTACAGTGCTGTGTTTTGACTTCCAGTTTGAGAACAGTGTTGGTGAAGCCGATGTTCTCGGTTGTTGCTAAGTGATGTTTACCCTGACCAAGGACTCTGTGAGGCTCATGCTCTGCCAGGGAGGAGGGGAGGCTGTGAGGAAGCAGAGACGGGGCGCCTGACCTGGGCTAGCCGGGGAGGTATTCCATACCACAGCACGTCATGCCCGGGGTGAGGGGTAACTGGGAGTTACCCGGAAGGACAGGGGCTTCCGGGTGGAGCTCGTTTTCTCTTGGCCGGTGGTATCGTATTCTCTTCCCTTGTTATTTTCCCTTATCATTGTTGTAGCTGATAGTAGCGGTGGTGATTTGTTGCTGGACTGTTTTTGTCTCAACCCGTAGGAGTTGCACTCTCTCGATCCTCCTCCCTGTTCCTCCGGGAGCGGGGAAGGGGAGAGCCCCGGTGCGGGGAGGCAGGGGGGGGGAGACGGACACGGACCTCGATTGTTGTCAGCTCGGCACCACTCACTGGGAGTGAGTGAACAAGCTATCTGACTGGGTTTAAACCACGACAGTACCTTCACCACCAGGTTCTGCACCCTGGCAGCAATATCTTTCCACAGTGCAGCAGCCCAGATGGGTTTACCTCTGCGTTGCCAGTTGCTCTGCTTCCACTGCTTCAACCACCCCCACAGGGCATTTGCCACCATCCATGAGTCAGTATAGAGATAAAGTACTGGCCACTTTTCTCGTTCAGCAATGTCCAGGGCCAGCTGGATGGCTTTCACCTCGGCAAACTGACTCGATTCACCCTCTCCGTCAGCAGTTTCTGCAACTTGTCGTCCAGGACTCCATACAGCTGCCTTCCATCTCCGATGCTGGGACAATGGGGCTGATGGTCACGAACTAGAAGGTACAGAAGCCAAGCAGCTGGGATCACTTGCTAGAGAAGGGGGAATTGACAAAGCAATTGCAAGAGAGAAAAAGTCCCTCAGCCTTTGGAGGAGGCTCTTGGCAGCTGTGAAAGAAAGGTTTCCGTACAAGGACGATGTTACGAGTCGTTCGGCCAAGTGGAATACTATAGACAAAGGCATCCAGTCTCTGAGGGAATCAGCCATCGTAGAGATGATCTATCACATCAAGCCGAATAACGGGGATACACCTATAGATCCAGATGAAGTTGAATGTACACGACCCATGTGGCGAAAACTTACACGGAATGCACCATCATCATATGCCCATTCATTGGCAACAGTAACCTGGAATGACATAGTACCACTAACAGTGGATGAAATGGTTCATAAACTCCGAGAGTTCGAAGACAATCTCACCCCTTCCATCATCTCAGCTGTGAAAAAACTGTCCCAGGACATCGAACAATTGAAGGACAATCTATCTGATTTATCCGGCTCCTCACGTGTACCAACACACGTCTCAGCTATTAACAAAAGGCGTCCTATTGTTCAAGAGAGGAGATACAGGAGGTATACGTTAACACCTTTCCCACAATACGGCAAGAGCCATCAGTAAACAAGGCATACTGCTTTTCACTTTCTGACAGTTTGTAAAAGGATGTCTCCTTCCCAGGTTGAGCACCTGAGAAGGAGAAAAAAGATGTGTAATTGCTAAGCACCTCCATCATATACCTCCCAAAGTATAAAGGTGGTGACCACACTGGGAACATAAGCCAGATCAGTTTCATGATCAATGATTCTATTGTATTACAAGTCATTACCATAAAGTACAATGGGACAAAAACCTTAGCCCAAGCCCCACACTTGAAAAACACTACTACAGCAAGTACCGGATGGACGTAAGATATCATATACTGAAACTGTGAGATCAAGAGGAACAACCTTGAGAGCCAATAAATCAGCATTGTGACGAGTGACTATCAATCCAGTCAGATCTGTTCTTATCTCAACCCTTCGTGCCCCACGTTGGGCGCCAAAAAGAACTGTCGTGGTTTAAACCCAGTCAGATAGCTTGTTCACTCACTCCCAGTGAGTGGTGCCGAGCTGACAACAATCGAGGTCCGTGTCCGTCTCCCCCCCCCCGCCTCCCCGCACCGGGGCTCTCCCCTTCCCCGCTCCCGGAGGAACGGGGAGGAGGATCGCGAGAGTGCAACTCCTACGGGTTGAGACAAAAACAGTCCAGCAACAAATCACCACCGCTACTATCAGCTACAACAATGATAAGGGAAAATAACAAGGGAAGAGAATACGATACCACCGGCCAAGAGAAAACGAGCTCCACCCGGAAGCCCCTGTCCTTCCGGGTAACTCCCAGTTACCCCTCACCCCGGGCATGACGTGCTGTGGTATGGAATACCTCCCCGGCTAGCCCGGGTCAGGCGCCCCGTCTCTGCTTCCTCACAGCCTCCCCTCCTCCCTGGCAGAGCATGAGCCTCACAGAGTCCTTGGTCAGGGTAAACATCACTTAGCAACAACCGAGAACATCGGCTTCACCAACACTGTTCTCAAACTGGAAGTCAAAACACAGCACTGTACCAGTTAACACAAAGGAAAAACATGACTGCTACTGCGGAACCCAGGACAATGGCTTTTGGCATCTTCCAGCTCTCCAGGTCTAATGAATACTTTTTCATGTCTTCCATATTCTTCTCTGCAATGTGAGAGTCTTGACTACTTTCATCCAGAAACTGCTACCGCTTTTCCATCTTGCTGCTCTGCACAGTCTCTCTCTATACAATGGCTGGATTGTTGTATCTTCTCAGAGATGAAATGACAAGTGCTACATCTACACTGGCCAGTGGTGCAGTCCTGTAGCAACAGGAGTCAAGAGCAATTGAGGAACTAGAATGCATATTATACATATGTGGGAAGAGGTGGGAGTTACTGCAGAAGAGTTCTGTGGCCTAACACCCATTAGCAGCTTGATGATAAATGGCTTAGTGTCATCCAATAGAAAGTAATTTTCTGTGCTCTGAGACTATCCTGCAAGATAAAGCAGAGTCAGTGGGGATGATCAGGAAGATCAGAAGTGTACTGCTGATAGGAAATAAAATGCTTATGTAGATACAGCCTCAGTTTTCAAATAATGGTCACAAGGTGGAATTATACAGTATTGTAACTGTATTTTCTGCTTTCAGTTCCCAACTTAACAAGCTGATGTTTTCAGAAAAATTATCATAACAATTTCAGGACCTCCTTTCTGAATTGTAAAAGGACATTTATACCTCATTAATGTGTGTGTAGTTAGAGTATTTCACTTTGAGTACGTAGGCTTTTGCATTTATTTCCACAGAATATTACACTACTTCTTGTTGTTGCCCAGTCACTATGTGAGATATATCTGCAATCTTCTTTGGTACCTCTTCATTAAAATGTATCATCATGAATAAATTTGTGCCACTTTTGCTCTATATTTATTAAATTATTTACTATATAATCTAAGAAAATTACAAACATGGGGTTCAGTATGGATTATTTTGGCAACCCATGAGACAGTCTGTTCAGTGTGAAAACTTATATTTTTGTGCCCCCACCCTTCCTTATATTTAAAACAGTTATTAAGGCGTGACAAAATTTTTATTCCTTTTTATTCCGTATTCATTTATTTGATTTCACAACGGATTAGTTTCATTAAAACCCTATATACTCTTTACATGTATTACTCATTCATTTGCTCTCTTTGAGCAAGAAGTTTTGAACTGTTCAAGGAAGAAGATTCCTTCACAAAAATTGCTTTGACTCTTTCCCAGCAAATAATGTTAATCCACATCTCTAATAATTTTATTATTTGCTATATTTTTTACCACTTCACACAGAAAAAAAGTTCCATTTGTTGATTGGTAATTTTTCTGGAGCATTTTTAAAATTTAGACACTACTTTGCGTTCCCACTTACAGTTAGACCACTTTAGTGAGAGCTTACAAACCATAGTTAAGTTCAGAAATCTCACAAGTGAAAAGAACCTTATATTTGCAGTTGTTAATGTTCAACTATTGCAAGACCTCTCCAGATGACAAATCAGTTTTTTAAAAAAGTCGTCCAACTTCTTTTTCCTTTAAATAATGACTCATTTAAATAATGACTCTTGATAAAATTCAACAAAGGCAAGTGTAGAGTCTTGCATCTGAGGAAGAACAACCTCATGTACCAGTACAGGTTGGGGGCTGACCTGCTGGACAGTAGTGAAGGGGAAAGGGACCTGGGGGTCCTGGTGGATAGGAGGGTGACCATGAGCCAACACTGTGCCCTTGTGGCCAAGAAGGCCAATGGCATCCTAGGGTGCATTAGAAAGGGTGTGGTTAGTAGGTCAAGAGAGGTTCTCCTCCCCCTCTACTCTGCCTTGGTGAGGCTGCATCTGGAATATTGTGTCCAGTTCTGGGCCCCTCAGTTCAAGAAGGACAGGGAATTGCTTGAAAGAGTCCAGCGCAGGGCTACAAAGATGATTAAGGGAATGGAACATCTCCCTTATGAGGAGAGGCTGAGGGAGCTGGGACTCTTTAGCTTGGAGAAGAGGAGACTGAGGGGTGACCTCATCAATGTTTACAAATATGTAAAGGGTGAGTGTCAGGATGATGGAGCGAGGGTTTTTCCAGTGATGTCCAGTGATAGGACAAGGGGCAATGGGTGTAAACTGGAGCATAGGAGGTTCCATGTGAACATCAGGAAAAATTTCTTTACTGTGAGAGTGAGAGAGAGCACTGGAACAGGTTGCCCAGGGGGGTTGTGGAGTCTCCTACATTGGAGATATTCAAGGCCCGCCTGGACAAGCTCCTGTGTGATGTACTCTAGGTTACCCTGCTTTTGCAGGGGGGTTGGACTAGATGATCTTTTGAGGTCCCTTCCAACCCTTGGGATTCTGTGATTCTGTGATTCTGTTTTGCAGCTATTTTGCATGGTAAACAGCAATGCAACAAATTCTCTTAGCTGCTCAGCTGTAGCCTCATCCTTTCTGATACTTCATTTAACCTTTGAAAATTTTATGGATTTCCCTGGGCTGTGGTAAGTGCTTCTGCTTCTTGTGCATTTGGAGAGTTTTTACATCATTTATATGGTTTTAAGATTACACAGCTCTTGAAGTTCTTAAACCTTTTTTGTCAATCTCTTATTAATTTTATCTTTAACTCGGTGGAGTTGGTGCTCTTTTAAGGCTGAATGTCTGCAGGTGAAATGAATGAAGATGCCCTGGTCAAATTTTGGAATCAGAATTAATGTTTATCACATAGGAAGCAATTGAGTCACACTTACACAGCATCCTATACTTAATTCCACTAAAGTTAATTTACAAAACTATAAGAATCTGTTCAAAATATCTCAGTTAGAACATACTCCCCATCATAGCATAGAATAATTACTTGAATATGCTTTAGGGTTGGAATGCTATGCTGACAAAAACTGAGATATGATTAGTTAGCTCAATTTTAGTGGGGTTTCTGCTATCACTTCTCTTACACTTCCCTTCTGTTCAAAGGCACTGAAGCCATGACAAGGCTTAGGTAAGAACTGTGGGACCTGGGACACTGAAAATGACCTAAGAACATGCAGCATACAGCGGCATGCATGAACACCACCATTCTCCCAGTAACAAATTCTTTTTGATGAAGATGTATCAGAAAGTATTTCATCCAGACTCTAAAATTTATGAAATCCATTCAAACAAGTTAATCTTAAAAAAAAATAAGTTCAATTAAAATTCGTTTGCATTTGAAATAGCCTCATTCAGCTCCAAACTAAGATGAATCACAGAGGTCTTCTGCATTTTAGAAGGAAGAACATATCTGTGAAAATATCCACCTCAAGAAAGGTGAAAAAAACATTGCATCCTATTATCATATGAAGTCAACAGAAATACATGAAGGTGAAATCAGATGTAAACAAAGAAAGAGTCAACACCATTACCTGGAACGCATTCTGAAGAACTTTAAAAAACATTGTCATGCTTGTCTTCTTCTCATCCTTGCGAATCCCATATAGCCATTGAGAATTAATTATGGATACCTACACTTCACATGTGTTAATTTAACTGTATAACATTCACCCATCTAGGAGCAATTTTATTTAGTCTATGTTTCTCTAGTGTGGATTTTTGGTTGGTTTTCTACAGTTTATTTTGAACTCCTCTTCTAGTAGTGTGACACACATAGCCTTGTCCTGACACACACCTCTGTGCATCACTGGATTTATCATCCCTATTTCTCTGTTCAGGACTGCACAGTGCATACCAAACCCAACATTATAACATTATAAAGAGGTCACACAGGGGTGACAAAGGTCATAGTGGGGTTAAGCATCAGTATAAAAGCAAACAATACAAGGTGTGCTTTTTATTTCTAGAATAAATTCCTCATGCAGTGTGCATTATAGCTGGTTATCATCTTCTACCCTGAGTCTTAGGATGCAATGTGCACTTCTGAATCACTTTACTTGTACACTGACCATGCATGCAAGACCCAGCCATTATGTGCTTTAAGTGTTCAGGTCCTCTTGTAATTTTTAAAATGTTGTCATTTCCAAATCTGTATGTTTGCCTTTTAAAGACCAAAAACCCCTTGCATGACTCTTATTAGTCCCTTAATTATCTACAGACATTTCACTTCTTCATTTACTATCTTGCCACATTTTGGGCACAGTCACCAGCTTTGCATTATTCCAGCTGCATGGCTACCATAATTAGATTTCATATTTTCCAGGCATTCCTGGGATTGCCAACACACTGCTATGCAGAATAGCTGGCCAAGTCATTCTTTGCTGGTCTTATTCATCCTAATGCTTTCATAGAATATTTCTGGCTTATTGTCTGTTCTATTTGAACTGTAAGCTCTTAAATCCTAGACTTACTAATCTGTAGAAACATTGCCCAGTACATTAAGATTATTAACATCACTGACTATAATATACATTATTAAGCTTAATAATACATACCCAAGACTGTATGACATTTAAAGCAAGATCAGATAGCCCTAGAATATCTATATTATGAAAATTGTCCTCTTATGACTGTCCAATAAAAGATAATAAAGTCCATTAAAGGTGCATATTTCTTTGCTTCTTTTGACACACTGTCATATCACCATTGGCCTACCCTAAATAAAGCTGATGGAAATTTTTCCACTCAGTTCATTTGCCTAATGATGGTGACTGATTTGATCACAGGAACAGACAAAACCCTATCATTTTTTTACCTGGTATTCTGAGCTGTAATATTCACAGAGCAGAGACAGACTTAAATCACTGATACATATATATATATATGTACATACATACATGCACTCATATATACACACACTAACATGGACAAAGGTGTTCTTTGTTCACAATCGATGCTCTCCCAGTGCCCAAACCAAATTTCAGAAAATAAGAAAAATGCTTTTCAGATACAGAAGTGTTCAAACTTTCATGTTGCTGTTCTGGTATGAAGCAGAGGAAGACTCCAAGAAATCTTCAATAACTAGAAGATACAGCTTCTGCTACAAAACTGAAAATAACATAGTGAGGGATTTTCCTATTTCTGTGGAATCATTAACTTTCCAGATAATTTGAGACTTTTCCTCTGAGCTCTACAGTCCTTGATAACTGACTTCATGGCTGAATTATCAAGCATCTCTATAAATCTGCTCACCAATCATATAAGGGGGCAATCCATCTGAGATTTTAGTAGCTTTTCATCTAAGAGGCAGCAGACATATAAAGATATGTGAGACATGAACTGATGAAGTGGGCATTTCTTTGTCATCACTTGTCAGTATTTTCCATTCTTTGCATTGCCCCTTAATGCTACTTGTAGAACAACAAATTATAACCTATTACCATTGGTCCCATCTCTCCTCTTCCACCTATGCAGAGAGTTCTGCAAGTCACACCAAATGCCTCAAGAATTTTACACCATCCCAGATGCTTATGTTTAAGACATAAGTTTTCTTGGAAACATTCATCACTCCATCAATAGGATTCTAAGACTGTCTAAAACAGTCTTCTCTCAAATTGTTTAACAGCACGATAAATTACTCAAAATCTCCTATCAGTTTGTAGGATGCTGTCCATAAAGTCTTTCAAAGGTTGAATTTTCCTAGGGCTGCTGGCAGAGCAGTATCTCCTTATTATAAGCTCCACATGGAGGGTAATGGAATACCAGAGAGCAAGCTACCACTTCTTAATCAGTTCTGATTAAAGGGTCAGTGAAGTTCTGATTCCTCATGACCCTTTAAGCAAAAAAACCCATAGCCTTAATCACAGTTGGAGGCCAGCCAAGGTCTCTTATCTGGTACGCTTCAAGACACAGGGTTTTAATCACAGAATAGCAGTGATGCTTCATTTTAAAAGAAGATAGAGTCAGAAGGAGAAAAAAAAGCAACCTTTATAACACTGCTAATTGACCTTAATCTAATGTGATGTGCAATACTCTCAGCATGCAACCGTGGCAGGGACACAGCATAAGTGTAAGAAAAAAAAACCTTCTTTAAATTAAATTTAAAATAGATTAGATTATTCCTAATGTCCTCAAACAAACCTCTGCATGTCGAAATTCATCTTGAGATTTCCACTTGCATTAGGAGCCTGCTACACAACAACTGTACTGTACCTCGAATACACCTGAGAAAAGCTAGTTAATCAAGATCACATCTTAATTATTAGTAGAAAATCTCTTCCAGTCGCAAAAGGCTAGTGTGTTCTATCAGATTGACAAAAATATACTTTTGGTGTGTCTGATGTCTCCTGTTACTTTGTGAACTATACTATTTTTTCATTTTCTGGCGATTTTTTTAGCAACTACTTCTCATTCTATGAACAGCCCAAACAAATTGCATTTTGACATGGACAAAGAACTGAAATAGCAGAAAGTCCAAGACCTAAGTCTTGTGCAATAATACTAATGCAGTTTAATGGACAGCACTTTGAAGGGAGCAATCAGGAATTTTGGATTCTATTCATAGGATCATAGTATGGTTTGGACCTTAAAGATCATCTAGTTCCAACTCCCTACCATGACAGGGACACCTTTTACTCTCATGAAGTCCTTTATGTCCATATCAGTCTGAATTCCCTCTCACCTTATATCTTCTGTGCCTATTTCAGCTGTAGTTTCTTCTGGCAAAGTTTTGGGATTTGTAACATGTACAAAAAATACTCCACCTGGTCAATCTCTGATTAAGTCTTCTAATTAGTTTTGCAAAAAGCAACCAGATGGGAAACAAATTATTAGCCTGCTTGTAAGTTTATGAGCCTGATGAATATATACTGTGATTTTCATTCTATAAGTAATGCTATACATCACTATTATGTCCAGGTCCAGTAGCTTTTATGTACTATTAAATATATATATGAATATGTATTTATGTTCTTTCCATTTGTGACCATTTTGATAGTTCTGCCTGCTGCTTTTCATGATCAGATGTACCTAACTAACCAAATAGTTCTGTATTTCAGTAATGCTCTTAACATTTAATTCAAAGATCTTTATTGTTGTTTAGTTTTAGACATCATAACTGAACTTAGTGACTCTGCAAAGCCTTTTTAATGCTCTTACAATGATCAATAAAGCTTTTATTCTTACTACCATGTTTTTATTCATAGCAAAATACTTAACTTTTAAGTGGTGAAATAGGGGAGAAAACTGACTAACTGATAAATCCATCATGGATTATGGTGGGGATAGGATTCTTCTTCCTCAGGATTTTGATTCAGGAAAATAATACAACTTTAGTTATAGATGCTTGGTTTATCTGGGATGTATATGATAAAGCATATTTAGCTGCTCTTTGTTGGAGCTGTGTAAAATTAGACCAAGATCCAAACAAAGATAATAAAGATACCATCTAAGCCCATCACCACCATATATTAATCACTTTAAAAGACCTGGATTTGTCCCGTCCTGTGCATTTTAAACATTTGCGCTCTCTTTAAAGTTCAGAGAAGATTATCTAAAAAGGTTTTGTATTCATTTTCTAGAGTCTCCTCTTTGCCTCACTAATGTCTGTCATCTTGTCTCTATGCTATCTTCCATAAATCTACTAAGAGATGATCTTTCCAACAACTTACAACACTGCACACATATTAAATGGTTTGTTGGAACATGATGTCATACTCCTAATTTTGCTGCGGACTTCCACTGTAGTAGGTGCTATAAAAATGCAGAATAGAAAGGTAATCTTGACCCCACATAGTTTACAGTGTAAATATAAGAAAGATGGAGATAAAAAAGCAGCAAGTAAATAGTAAAAGAGTACAAAACTTTGCATTAGAGAATAGTCTCACCCCACCTATAACCCTGATGATTTTTTTTTTGCAAGAATTGCAGCAGAGGAGGGCCATGAAAATTCATCTGTGGAAGAATAGCAAAGTAGCTCTCCCATCTCATTGTGTGAAGCAGTATGGCAAAAAGCTCAGGAATTTGCTATATTTGTTTTCTGGGAATTTAACAGTGCACAACTGAGATCAATTTGATGACCTAATAAAAAGAAAGAACTGACATCTCAGTAATAAAGTATGATATGTAAGGATAGGTTGCAGAGAAGCTTTACACTATTCCTGATACATTGCATTCTTCCTCAAATTTTACCCACTGATTTCTTTCAGTTGTAGTTAAGAGAAGGGCAGACATTGGTTTAGCACACTCTTCATGCTCTATAGATGTCCTGCTATAGGTACTCGTTAGCTGTTAAGGTTATTTTTGCTGTAACAAGGTACTTTAATAGAGCCATTAATCTCTTTCTAGAAGAGGAATATTTTTTAGAGAAAATACATTTTGCCCTCCTTCACTGACTTCAGCTGGTTGGTTCACAGGATTCATCTTACACCTCCTCTTCTGCTAATTTACAGATGAGTTTTTCCAAACAAGGTCTACGCTACTTCTTCCGGCAGGCTTGGAGAAGACCTAGACTTTTCTTCTTTTTTCCTTTTTGTTGTTTTTTTTTTTTCTCCCTGAAGGAGTGCTGATTCCTACCCCCAAGCCAAATCTTTCAATTTGCAAGTAAAATTAATTTTCACACTTCATATGCTAACATGAGAATGACAGAAATGCTTAACATTTTTAAAATCTGTCAGTGGAAAAGAAGAAGACAAACATAACATTAGATTTTCAACAGAGTTTATTGTTTCTAAGCTCTGTTTTCAGTGAAATGTTAACTTGACAAAAATGCTCTGTATCCTATTATATTTGGGAAAGGATATAGAAAAAGTTCATATAGAAACTCTTGATAATTTGCTTTTGAAAGAAATCTCATAAAAAACTCAGGAAGGGACTCTTGCTGGGCATCTGACTCTTTGCATATCTGCCATCTTACAGCAAGGATTAAAAAGTCTAAATTACAGTTTATGCCCAGGACACAGTCAATAGGGACTAAAAAAAATCCCCAACATTTTGCAGTTCCAAGGGGATGACTGGGATCTAAAGACTTTCTAGTAGAATCTGAAGCCAGGTTTTTGGTAGCAATTTGTACAAATTTACCCACATGGATTCCTTGGCAACAGTTGATAAAGCTGAAGTCATGCCTCAATGTTTTCCTTGCCAGCAGGATTAATAAATATTACCTTTTATTTTCACTCCCTTATTTCCTTAAAATAATGAGGAACTTAGTATTTTTGAGGCCAGACATAGCAATAAAAATTGGTTAACAGCTTTCAAAACATTTTGTGGTAGTAAATGGAGTAAATGGAAACTAGGAAGCTAGGAAAGATGGACGACTGAAACTGACAACTACCTAAATGACATATTTTTAGGAAACAAAGATCAAATTTCCCTTGCTTCTGATGCAGTATTAGCAACGTCATGATATTTCAAAGTGTAAACATTACTATTATGGTTTGTGGAAAAGAACTTTTCTAATGAGAAAAAAAATGGTTCTTCATTATTTTTTTGAGATTTATCTGGAGCCACAAAAAAAGCCATTGAATTTTTGGCATAAACTTGTCAGAAACTGCTGAAAAACTCAAAATGAGCACTGGGAAATGGAGCACAGTAAAGCAGTTTGAGGCAGCATAATGTAGCGGTGTCAAGAATTCAAGCCAGAAAGCACAAAAAGTGCAGCTCAACACTACCCTGACTTACTGGCTCTCATCTGAATGCAGTGCAGTCATGCTAGCCCAAGGCTGTCTCAAGTCTGCTGCTACGATTTATTAATTTAAAGGCAGCTGCACGCTCCACAGCAAGAGATGGCTTGTACTCTGCATTCAGCTTTCTCCTTCTTCACTGTCTTCTGGAGGTGACGCCAGCAAGAAAAATTTCACTAAGAGATATTAATTGGGGAACAAGAAAAGAGAAGAAAAAACAGTAGGAAGAGAGAATCCCCAGTTCAGAAGCAATGCTTTAGTCACACCTGGAAATCCTAGCAAAGTGCTAACAGGAATGTCCATTTACAACTGCCTGAGTGAGCCAAATAGAAAAAAAGTGTCTCCTTTCATATTCAGAACTATACCTAGAGGTATATTTTTTTGCATTTAATATAACAGAAATCAGGCTTCCAATCATCTCTGACATCTTCAGCTCCCATTATTTAAGCACAAAATTACAAGATTTCTAAAGTCAGTGCTAAATTTTAGAAATACTTAATTTCTCTGTGAGGTGAAAACTCAACCCTCCTATTACTGAAGACTCCATCAGCAGGAAATCATGTCACACTCACATTATGCAACAGAAAAGGAATATTCTGGTTTTACTCTGAAGTTAATTGCTACTTTCTCCCTAACTAGATGGTAAGTGACCTTTACATGTTGTTACAGCTAAGTAGAAAGAGAGAACAATAATGTTAATTTAATTGATTTGTGAATTATTGAACAGGGTTACAAACACCGACCTCTTTCTGACTGGAAGAATTGATTAGGTACTCTTGTTTACTGTTTAGTATTTTGTATTTTTTGGTCTTGTGCTCCTGTTTGCGCACAGTCATTCAAAAGATACCTAGAAACAGGACTGCAACATTACCATTTAGATCAATTCCTGTGAAATGTGAGCTCACTTGTCTGTTCATCCCTTCCTAATAAACAGAAAAGGATTCCTATTCTAATATTTTTGCCTATATAACTGCAGGCAAGCCATTTTCCCTTCTCTTTTTGTCATTACTTCTGCCTTTCTTATCCATTTAAATGGTTTTTCAGAGAAGAATTTATCTTTTGCTGTAGCCTGCCAAATGCCAAGTATTACAGCATCCTAACTTCACTTAGGACTATGGCAAAGTTTCTTCATAAGAAAGTATCTGTTGCTCACCTCAAAATCTGACCAAAACTGGAATTTCACTGGGGCAAAGCTTGGTTCATTTACATGGTGTAGTCTGCTTACCTTTTCATCCCTTCATACTCACAATCTCACTGCAGTTCAGTGTGAAAGTTTAGGTAATTAAATGCTTTTAAATAACTATGTGTGTGTGTGCTGTCATTTGCTTAGGTATCTGTAACGAAATTTTAGTGTTTAGTGGAAGTAGCACATCTGTTTTTCAAGACAATTAAGTTATTAGATGCAGATTAATTCAGTAAGCCAGACAGATGATCCAAGAATTCTGAAGTGTAATCAATAATGTGAGAAATGGAAATTGGATTTGGAAGATTAACAAAGCCTGCCATTGAAAGATTCAGTTTCGCATAAGTGGTTGGCTTAATCGGAATTCCCAAGGGACCCATGCAATAGCTAATTAATAATATTGTTTAGCAAGAAATATGAAGAAAAAAGATAAATAGTGAGGAGCAAAGTTTTTATTTTCTATTCCAAGTGCACCAAAAAATGTTGTGTCATTTCATAGGTTTCAGAAAAATAAAAGCAGACGTAACCTACATCTGTGATGTAGGTTACTGTGAATTCTTCAAATTTCTTATAGCCAGAGTTCAAAGTAAGAACTAAAAGCACATATTTGAAGGAAAACAAAACAGTGCTAGTCTGCTAAGGCCTTAGTATCACAAAGGAAAACATGACTCTATTTCTTCATGAAAGATCATGGCAAACCATCATTTTCATCAGCATATCTTTTTATCTTGCCATCTTATGGCCCTTTTACAGGGATTCTTTCCAGTACTAGAGCAGGACCAGCCCACAGATGATTTATGATTAGGGTTGTCAGCCCAAAGTTGTTTATCATCCAAACTGTAGAACTCCTAGAACTATTTATGATGTTACTTCAGAAAACTTAATGTGCCTCTAATGAAACATTTTTAACTGTAGCATGTTTCTGTTACCATACCTTTCTCTATTGAAGCATAAGCTGCTTCTGTGATAAATAATAAATGCAAGCATGACCTGGAAAGCTCCTGGCTGCTGGAATGTGACTGTCTATGCTACTGAAGGGTGAGAATATGCCTGTGCATTTGGATTGCTGTAACTAATACGTACTGCAAACAAGTCCTCAACAAAGCCTGGCGGCTCACGTTTTCTGGGTTCTTTAACAGGCAGTCTGTATGAAAATCCCAGTTTTGGAGAACAACATTCTCTGGAACAAGAAACCTTCTCAAAAAACTGAACAATTTATTTAGCACTAGAGACACAGCTGAAAAAGGACCAGGTTACTCAAGGTTGTAGAGTAAACCAGTTTTCATTATTTGATTTCAACCATGGAAGAATTGCTTTAGATAATGAGCAGATTCTCAGGCTTTTTTTTTTTCTGTTTTGAAACATAACTTCTGCCCTCTCACTCCCCTTGCCCCAGTTTTCTTATTCACAACAGCTACTTAAGGAAGGAAAGCCCTCAAAAACCAAGAACTCCATAAAAAGTATGGGTCATGTTGTTTTTTTCTTGTAAATTGATGAATATGAAGGATCTTTCCTCTAGCCATACAAATACTTTAAAAAAATTATCATCATCTTCAAACAAGACTTTAGGAAAAGACCGAAAACATTATGGTGCAAGTGTAATAGTTCAAGTAGATAATCTGGCTTAAAGAAATATTTTCTCTTTCTTTTTTTTTAAATCTAAGGCAAAAAGAAGTTTTATCCACCAACCCCATAAATAAATAGTCTCCGAGAATTTCTTCTAAAAGCAACCGAATTGCCCTTATTTAGCTGCCATCAGTGTCAATATGCAGAATTATGCATGGAGGCTATAGAATCATAGAATAGTTAGGGTTGGAAAGGACCTTAAAAGCATCTATTGTGTGACACCTCACACTAAACCATGTCACCCAAGACTCCATCCAACCTGGCCTTGAACACTGGCAAGGATGGAGCATTCACAGCTTCCTTAGGCAACTTGTTCCACCACCTCACAGTAAGGATTTTTTTCCTTACATCCAACCTAAACTTACTTACCCTGATTAAGTTTAAACTCATTGCCCCTTGTCCTGTTGCTATGGTCCCTGATGAAGAGTCCTTCTCTGGCTTCCTTATAGGCCCCCTTCAGATATTATGGTTTTCACTTTTAGTGACCTTATTAAAATAGAGAGAAATCAATATGCAATTCAAAGTACTGAAAAATGCTGTAGAGCTTGGTGATCTCAGAAAGCAGCCAAAGTCATGTCAGTGTTAGGTTTGATTTTGAAGATTAAATGAGCTTATGCTTCAGAAACTTAGGTTTTTCAAAAAACAAAACAAACCAAGACAAAAGCAAAACGCCAACCCTGATGGTCTGCATTAAAAATACCTTTGAAAAGCCATTTCTATTTTTCTTTCCTGTTAGCACTGCAGTCCCATTAAATTTGACATTGACTTTAATTCAATTCCGCAATTGCTTTTGGTTTGTCCCAACAGTGACGTCCAGGAATGAAAATTCAAAGTACTGCAAGAAATATTTCCCTGTTAGAGACAGAACAAATTCTGGGAGTCAACCCTTATCCTGTGTCACAACAGTTAAGTGAAAATGTATTCTGTAAGAATCTTGTTCCATAAGCTACTTTTGTGTCCTTTCAAATCTGTTTTTACCTCCAGACATGCTGCACCAATGACTTCCACAACTGAATTAATCTCTTTGCTTAACCTGGTAACATTGTGAGTGCAATGGGTCATAGTTATTGTATTGTAAGAAAGTAAATTCTCATTCTGTGTACATCTTTTCCATTATATTTCATTAATTTCTAACATACCCTCTGTAATTCTTCTCTACTTATTCCACTCGATGTTTGTTTGGTCTGTCTACACATGTAAGTCATTCCATCTTTATCTGCCTTTTTGCCATTCTCTGTGCTTTTCCTCATATTGTTAAAGCCTTTGTGGTGAGATGACCAGAACTCTGTTCAGTATTCAAGACATATCATAAACTTAGACAATGGCAGTCTTTGTTTTCTTATCTAATCTTTTGCTAATAACTTGCAATATTTACAATTCATTAGCATTTGAGATATGATTTGAGATTCACAGTGAATTATACACAAAAAAGTCAAATATATATTAAAAGAAGCTTTTTTCATATTAAAATAATACTCAGACTGCTATAGCTCAGAGATAAAATTTCACAGCTACCTGTTCAGAATTGCTAATATATCTCAATAAAGCTCAATATCTTTATCCATGGAATAATTTTCAAAACCCCCGTACTGAAATAAGAGAAAGAATAAGATATCTGACTGGATCCAGAGAAGAGAAAGGTGAACTAGAGGTAGAACTGGCAAGAAGGGAAAGATACAGTATTATAGAGGGAAAAAAGGGCTAAGTTATTAAAAAGAGGGGAACATAGGAAATTTGGTAAATAGCTAACTAAAATGCAAAAGATGACTCCTCTTACAAAATGAGGAATAGTTTGAGATGGTCATGATTCTTGGCCACTTGAAACCTTTGCAATTTATTTAAATAATAAATCTCTAGCTTCCAAAGTACAGCTGAACTCAAATTGCTGTCCTTACACTTCTTTTTCTCCAAATGGTTCTCTGGCCAGGAATTTTAAAAATAAATGTTGCTATAGTATTCCTTTATAACCTTTCATGGAAAACTCTGGCACCATATCATTAGAAAAATTACTGTGGTGTCAGATGCCATAATGGGTTAAATGTATAGACAAAAAAGGTATTTCTTTGCTCAGTTACAGCCCTTTCAGCATTATACTATACTGGGTTTGCGTTTTGGTAGTGGTGGGCTACAGGACCGGCTTCCGTGAGAAACTGATAGAAGCTTCCCCCATGTCTGACACAGCCAATGGCAGCCAGCTCCAAGACGGACCCTCCGCTGGCCAAGGCTGAGCCCAATGATAATGGCAGCTCCTCTGGGACAACATGGTTAAAAAGCAGGTGAGGGACCCCACACTGGAACAGGGGAAGAGTGTTGAAGGCCAAGTTGGACAGGGCCTTGAGTAACCTGATCTAATGGGAGATGTCCCTGCCTGTGGCAGAGCGGTTGAAACTAGATGGTCTTAAGGTCCTTTCCAACCCAAACCATTCTATGATTCTGTGAGGAGGAAGGAGCAGCAGAAACCACATGGGATGAACGGACCCCAGACCCCATTTCCTGTTCCCCTGTGCTGCTGCGGGAGAGGAGGTAAAGAACTGAGGAGTAAAGTTAAACCCAGGAAGAAGGGAGGGGTGGGGGGAAAGTGTTTTAAGATTACCCTACTTCAATTTGATTGGTAATAAATTAAACTAATGGGAAAAAGTCACTTTTGTCTGTGATGCCAACTGGTGAGTGATCTCTCCCTGTGCTTATCTCAACCCACAAGCCTTTTGTTACTTTTTTCTCCCCTGTTAAGCTAAGGGGGAGTAATAGAGCAGCTTGGTGGGCACCTGGTATCCAGCCAAGTCAACCCATTACATAGTCATAATATCTACCTTGTATTCTTTGGTCCTTGTCTAAATCAATAGAGTAGCTTCCTTTGGGCTGAGAAGTTTCCTTTGGGCTGTCATTGTGTTACCAGTTTATTGTGTATTTTCCCAACATGAAATAATGAACTGTTTAAGTAAGCTCTTCTGCCTTAAGAAATACTGCATTCAGATCAAGCCTTTGACATATGAGGAGAGTCTTGGTCAACAAGCATTTAAAGAAGAACTTCCCTGAAAGTTTTCATTAAAATTTCACTTCTAACTACAATAAATACCTGAGCTAAAGTCCAGATAAACCAGTGAATTTTGTGGAATTTGGAATTTAGTAACCTTTGGATAAGGCCTCAAATATTAACCATAATTTAATGAAAAGTAGCTCTCTCTGCTTATTTATTTTTTTTCTCATCTAATTTTCTAGCATGTTCTTTGGAAAAAAATAATGAGAGTAATTCAGCATTTAGAGGAAGTTTACACCTATCCAACTTATATTTATCAATCACAGATTTATTTCATTATTCACCAGAAATAAGCCAATAATTACACAAGGATTCAGAGACCTCATTCCTTTATTCACTTTTTACCAGAGTAAATGCTTTGACTTTGGTAAATCGCAACTGTTCTAAGAAGATATTGCATCTGAAGAGACATCTCCTCTAGAATTATCACAGTATCACAGTATCACAGTATGCTAGAGATTGGAAGGGACCTCAAAAGATCATCTAGTCCAATCCCCCTGCCGGAGCAGGGACACCTAGATAATGTCACACAGGAATGTGTCCAGGCGGGTTTTGAATGTCTCCAGGGAAGGAGACTCCACAACCTCCCTGGGCAGCCTGTTCCAGGGTTCCGTCACCCTCACTGAGAAGAAGTTTCTTCTCAAGTTTAAGTGGAACCTCTTGTGTTCCAGTTTGTACCCATTACCCCTTGTCTTATCATTGTTTGCCACTGAGTAGAGCCTGGCTCCATCCTCGTGACACTCCCCCTTTATATATTTATATACACTAATAAGGTCACCCCTCAGTCTCCTCTTCTCTAAACTATAGAGACCCAGCTCCCTCAGTCTTTCCTCATAAGGGAGATGCTCCACTCCCTTAATCATCTTAGTTGCCCTGCGCTGGACTCTCTCAGCAGCTCCCTGTCCTTCTTGAACTGAGGGGCCCAGAACTGGACACAATATTCCAGATGGGGTCTCACCAGGGCAGAGTAGAGGGGAAGGAGGACCTCTCTCGACCTACTAACCACCGTCCTTCTAATACACCCCAGGATGCCATTGGCCTTCTTGGCCACAAGGGCACAGTGTTGGCTCATGGTCATCCTGTCGTCCACTAGGACCCCCAGGTCCCTCTCCCCTACACTGCTCTCTAACAGGTCGTTCCCCAACCTATACTGGAACCTGGGGTTGTTCCTGCCCAGATGCAGGACTCTACACTTTCCCTTGTTATATTTCATCAAGTTATTCCCTGCCCAACTCTCCAGCCTGTCCAGGTCTCGCTGGATGGCAGCACAGCCTTCTGCCGTGTCAGCCACTCCTCCCAGCTTAGTGTCATCAGCAAACTTGCTGATAGTACACTCAATTCCCTCATCTAAATCATTGATGAATATATTAAATAATACCGGTCCCGGTACTGACCCTTGAGGCACCCCACTAGTTACAGGTCTCCAACTAGACTCCGCCCCATAGACTACAACTCTCTGGCTTCTCTCCTTCAGCCAGTTCGCAGTCCACCTCACTACCTGATCATCCAGTCCACACTTCCTCAATTTAGCCGTGAGGATGCTGTGGGAGACTGTGTCAAATGCTTTGCTGAAGTCAAGGTAGACCACATCCACCGCTCTGCCATCATCCATCCACCGTTTTATTTCCTCATAAAAGGCTAAGAGATTGGTCAAACATGATTTCCCCCTGGTGAAGCCATGTTGACTGCCCCTCATAACCCTCTTATCCTTGATACTCCTTAAGATGGCACCAAGGATAAGGTGTTCCATCACTTTCCCAGGGATGGAGGTGAGGCTGACCGGTCTACAGTTACCCGGGTCCTCCTTCTTGCCCTTTTTGAAGACTGGAGTGACATTCGCTTTCCTCCAGTCCTCAGGCACCTCTCCCGTTTCCCAAGACTTGGTAAAGATGATGGAGAGTGGTCTAGCAATGACTTCTGCCAGTTCCCTCAGCACCCGCGGGTGCATCCCATCTGGACCCATGGATTTATGGATGTCCAGATTGCTCAACTGATCTCTAACCCATTCCTCATCGACTAAGGCAAATCGCTCCGTCGACCTGACTTCATCTAAGGTCTCAGGGGTACAGGGCTCTTCAGGACTGCCTGCAGCAGAGTAGACAGAGACAAAGAAGGCATTCAGTAACTCTGCCATCTCTGCATCTTCTGTCACCAGGGCACCCATCCCGTTCATCAGTGGGCCTACATTGCCTCTGGTGTTAGTTTTGTCTGCCATATATTTGAAAAAGCTCTTTTTGCTGTCCTTGACCCTTCTTGCCAGGTTTAATTCTAAGGATGCCTTAGTCATCCTAGCTGCCTTCCTACATCCTAAAATATTATCATCTGTCTGGCTTTTCTCCTCCCCCTTCAACACCATATCTGTACATCACAGAAGTAGCTGATCAGAGCATTATGGTGCTTTGACTGTACTCTTGAAGATATGTGGATGGAAGAATCCTCTTGTGGGTAAATCAGCTGTTAGAAGCACTACAGAGAAAAATTCTGATTCCAACATGCAATAATTACAGGCAATATCATAACTCTACCTTAACTTCCCCAACTGCATTAGAAACCAAACATCCAATCTAACTGCATTAGAAAGTGTCTACCTCAAGGCTTACTGTGAAGATTCATTCATTAATATTGATTGGAAGCTTGCACAAGGTTTATACAAGCAAAAAGCTTTGTCAGAACAGTTATGATAATTCTTTTGGTAATCATAGAATCATAAAATAGTAATGGTGATATATAGTGAGATATAAGTATATATCCTCATGAATTGCATAAAATAGTTTACTTAAATTAAGCTTTTTGCTGAAGTGGTCAGCACTTGGTACCAACTTTATTAACTGTGACAGCTAAACATACGAAGTATTCACACACTGCAACTGATACCCAAAACATCATGTGTCCCAGGCATGGATTGGATGTTTGGTTGGTTTTGCCAAAATACAGTTTTTGCTAGCTGAACTGAGACCTAACTGAAAGAAGTGACTTTCATGTGGACTTTGTAACTTGGAAAGAAGACATCGAAGAAGTGATTTATCCTGTGAAGGACTTGGTCTTCACCCATCTAGTAAACAAAATTAAAAATAAAAATGAAGATGGTGTGCCACAGATCTATCAAGGTCTGAGTGTAACAGGCTAAAAAGACAGATGAAATAAACTAAGAAGTGATTGTGTAACTGATATTTCTCACTGCAGGTTTTGCTCTAATAAGGGTTTGCCCCATGAGCAACCACTGGGTGACCAGGTCTTCTAGTGAATATTTAGAAGATGGTAAGAGATGTGTTTCTGTTATTACCAGGTCTCTTTGAAGGTGTAGGCAAGTTAATTTGTCAGTCAAAATAGAAAGTAATGGAGAAGATGATTGTTTTTAACTTGCATATTATGAAAGCATTTATCTACAAAATATTTAATGAACAAAAATAGCACTTACCTTGACATTTGAGAACATATTAAATATTGCATTAATAAATAGCAAGAAATAAATATAACTTTAAGTGCTACAACTGAAGCATGACATTTTAATTTCATTAAGCCTTAGGTCTTCTAGTCATTTGCATTGATGACACATCAGAACCTCTAGGACTCTGTTCTTGGGTTTGACTTTTCATTGTTATTTTATTTCTGTGAACTAAATTCTATGATTTTTTTTAGAAGTAATTTGCAAAATGGATCCCATCTGAGATTTATTCTTCTCTTGTCAAACAGCAGTACGTTATAACACTGCTGCAGAGAGCACCGATTCCTGCAGCAAAAAGGGTGGAAAAGCATATTGCTGAAGTATGAAAGCCTCAAGATTGGGTGCATTTAAAATTCACATATATGAATGTGTTTATATAGTATATTGCATTCTTATATCTTTTTTTTCAAATGTGGGTACCAAATCAGAGCACAGCCTAACAATCTAGGAAAACAGAAAAGCCATCTTCCTTACTTCTAGGAAACATTTAAGTCTCAAGTCAGCACAATCATTTTAGCTGCTAAACTGGGCTCCATGCTTTCCCTCAACATCTTTTTCTATTATGTCTTATTTTGGATCATTTGTCACTTCATGGTAGAAAACAGTTTTACTTTAGAATGATTGCATCTTATGTTTCTTTGACTGGTGAAAGAAGAGTGAGGAAATAGACAGGTTCCATATATTTATGATCTTCTTTACATAGTACAGAATTGAGCCATCAGCCTTTGGTAATAAGTAATCAGTTAATAGCCTAGCTAGTTAGTCATTAAGCAGTCATGTACTGCACCAAAAGTTATATACTGCTTCAGGTAATTGAGGAAGATACATACTAAGACAGTCCACCTTCAAATCACTGATCAAATGCCTTCATTGCAAATCTTGGGGAAATTACATAGATGCTAACATACGGCATTATCTTCAATGTCTAATAAATAGACTTAATGGGATCTTATTTTCTTAGCTCCTGAAAGAGCTGATCAGAATATTTGTATTCTGTAATACTTATGGAAATATGTTCCAATTTCTAACACAATCCTCATAGCTAGGAATTTTTTACTTGAATCTTTTTTTCTGATCAGCTTTTATGAGCACATTTCAAGTTCAGAATAATTCCTTCTCCTCGGCATACAAAGGTCCCAGACTCAAATTGGTTTCTACGAGGTTCTCCCCATTTTACTGGGACTCTAGCTGACTTCTTTGCTTACTCAGTCCCAAGACTAATTCTAGGAATGTGATGCATGTCCTTTGTAGGTCCTTTGTGCTCCTCGGGGATTTACATGTGCATAAATGGTGATCAGTAGGGTTGATGAGGTTACATGCAACATGCTCTGAGAAACTAGCTTGAATGCTGGTGTAAATTCACCTTTCTGACTAATATACCTCTCCCTTTTACTACTGAACACCAGTTTTCTTGGTCAGCTACCATTTTTCTCTTGAAAGATGGCTGTGTTTCATGTTCTCAGTTATACAATACCTCAAGACAAACTGCTTTAAACTGCACAGAATTATTGTTATTAAAATACAGGATTCATTGGTGCATTTACAGATTTTGACCTTTCTTTAGTGCAAATAATGTCATTCGTTGTTTCAAACACTGTTTTCAAGGCTATATCAAAAGTGTTCTGCTTGTTGTCCCTACTCTTAAGGCTCTTTTCTGCTTTTCAGGAGATCAGAACCCCTCAACTAAATTTCCTTCCAGTGATGGAGACCATTAAAAATCCGTTTCCATTGCAAACAAAAGCAACCAACTCTTCCTATCTTTTATAACACTGAAGTTTTATTTCACAAAGTACACATGTTAAATCTATTCATTTTAACATTACAGTCAATGTTAAAGACATCAAAAAATCCTCCCAATAACTTTCTCATGGTCACAGAAGTTGCTCAATATAATCCCAAACAGCTTTTCAGAAGCTTAGATCCCTGCTTATGAATGCTACTGCCTAAAGACCGGGTACAAAATTGTAAATCTGATCACCTCTCTGCCATAACATCCTCCAACCCATGTTTGTACTGATCTGTCATCAAATTCTGGAGGCAGTGTTGAAGCAAATTGATCAACAATTCCTCTGAAAATGCTTTGAATTTCAAAACCACTTCTGGTGAATATTACCAGGCATAAAACAATTCTTGATAGAACTCATTTCAACACCTCAAAGTATTGTCAATAAAAAAAGTCACATTCAGCTGCAGTTTCAAAATGAGGAAAAGCATCAAACCATGTTTTTTTCATCAAAAGTTGAAAATGATTAATCTTTTCACTGCTGATAGAAAGGCAAGTGGATGGTGATTACTAAATAATCGGAAGGGTCACAGAGTTCCCTCTCTTCTTCTTCACCTTCTCTCCCATTTCATCTTTGTTGCCAAAACTTCTATCCTTATAGTCAATCAGCTGGCTTAAAAAAAAAAAGTAATCTTCACATACAGGAATCTGTGTCAGTATCCTTTGTGCAGCAGCACCACAGTTACAGAGATTTCCAGTTTAAGCCACAGCAAAGCACTTGCCTTTCTGTTAAATTTTCTTGCATGGTCTACTCAGAACTATCTAATCAGGAGCTGCAAATTTTAAGTGCATACATATTGTCTGGAGGAAGAGACTGTTCTCATTCTTTTTTGTCTAAAATATGTTGTTTGTTTATTTGTTTTTTCTCTCCCCCCTTAAAAGAAACATTTTGCAGGGACTCGGGCTGAAATGTGGACTGTCTTTGGTGATAGCAATCTTCTAGCAGTTATTGAAATTTTCTCAAGGACAAGATTAAAGACATAAGTAATTAGGACACTAACTAGTATACACACACAAATCAACAGCCTCTCTCTACACCACTTCAGTTGTTTTTTCTTTGTGCTTAATTGGGTTACCTGGGTTTTGGTTTGTTTTTTTTTTGTCGTCGGTGTTTTTAAATCATCTCCAGGAGTGCACAACTCCTTTAGGATTCTCAAGTGATCCAAGACAGCTGCAGCAATTAGCAGATATCAGCTATGTTCGCCATGAAGCAACTGGGTTTGATATGTAACTGAGTTAGGGCTGCTAGCAAATATGCAGTGAAACCTGGACCTTCACTATTTTTATGAGAACAAAATCATGATCAGTGAAGATAGTTCCAAATCTATTGAGGTTCCAATAATCATCACTAATGTTGTTCTTCACAATATTGTCCTGGCATTATTATTTGAAATCTTTGTCAATACACTCCCTGCCATCCTTTACCAGTATATTATTTGAACTATGCTAGGATTCTTCTTCTCCCTTCTCTGCTTGAATGTATAGTGTCCAGCACAGGAGAGTCCAAACAGTTTGGGATATGTGAATTGCTGCTTCATACTTGAAGACAAGCAATAACAGCAGGAACAGCCTAGAGAAAAGCCTGAAGCTAGCAGGCAGGCTCCAACTGGAAAACACCACCTCAACACAATGGGAGTGAGTCAAGTTACAAACAGTATGGTTTGGGCCTAGCAAAGAAACAATAGATGAGCCTATCTATCATTGAAAGGAAGAAAGAGCAGAAACAAAAGAGAGGAATAGGAAAAAGTGATCAAACCAAGCAATATCTGATGCCAATCCAGCTCACATGTGACAACACGTGTTGAATACATTCAAACTTAAATATTGATGATTCCCAGAACTCCCCCTGAACTCTTATGCATTTGTTAATCAGTGCATAATTCTTCATTGCAACATATTCAGCTTACCATTCCTGCTTTGAACTATATTTGCTTGTTCCTCATAGACCTTTCAATTGTGTCAGGCTATTTGCATAGGTACTGCTAAAAATAAACTTTCAAAAGGGTAAAATACTAAAAAAGAACAATAGAATAGGTCAGAAAACTAGTATTTATACAAACATATGACAACTTTCTGGAAAGCAGTCTCAGCTGTTACATCACCTTTCAGACCTACCCCCATGAAAAATGCCAGAGCCTGAGGTTAACGCAAAATTGTTGGTCTATTTTCTTCAGAACTCCCCCTAGTGAACAATCCCTGTCTTAACATCTCTTTTAAAGAAGGGCTAAAACCCATCCCCGTCTTAAGCCTTTGATGACTGTAGCGTTTAATTAGGTATTTAAAGCCTGTATATATAAGCAAACAATGTACTGCACACACAGATTAGAAGATAAAATACTATCCTCGCAGTCCCTAATTTACATCTTCAGAGGACATTTCTAGAAGTAGGCAGCTCTGATATTTGAGCATTGATTCCCTGAAGGATGCCTGCTTCATAAAGGATTCTTTTTAAAGAGTTTTGGGGGTCATTTGTACACAGGGTTATGTTTCAAAGATACCTTTATTCTCCATTGACTCAGTTAATATATCAAATCACTGTCACTAATGTCAGTGAACCCTTATAAGGCCCACAAAGGATTTCCAGGGCTCGCTATAGGCCAAGTTCTGCTCATTCCTTTGTGCTTGTGCAGCATGAAAGGGAAGTGAACCTCATAAGCAGACCACTCCTAGAAACAATATGCTGCCTCTTTTCTTCTACTGGGTCTCTGGGAAGCAATCTTCAGCTGCCTGTGATGATTACTCTTCCCTTTCTAGGGACACAGCAAAGCAAACCTGCACACCATCCGTCCTACACCCAGTCCAGGGATGCTTGTTTTCACCTTTAACCTAGACCAAAGACACTGAACAAGTTACAATTCTTCCTCATAGAATCATAGAACATCCAAGGTTGGAAGGGATTTTGGAAGATCATCTGGTCCAGCTTTTGCGTAAAACAGCGCCTGTGTTAGAGCACATAGGGAAATCTTGTTACTGCTTTTGTGTACAAAAGTATACACATGTACGGAAAACACAATCACTGCTATTTATCATTTTAAATCACTCTCATACTGTGGGACAGACCATGTATTTCAGTTCACCCTCCATTACATCAGATTCCTTTGAAGGTTTCTAGCATTTCCCTGTAGCATGTTGCACTTCAAAACCAGGACATGTGCTAAATGCATCATTTAAAATGAAAACTATTAACATGGATTTTCACACAAAGAAAGAAGTGCAATATCATTTGGAATTATAATTATGGACTAAAACTAAGTTTGATCAGTTTATGAACAGCACTATATATAATAATAAGAGATTGGACTTGATTACCCAGGAAATATTTTCTAGTCATACATTCCTTTGAGGTTGAGGATGTCTGTTTTGTTAGTATAAATGGAATGTGTAATCCCTTGTGAAGTTTCAAAGTCTCATGCTTCTAGTTTACTTTCTAGACATTTCCAGTTCCTTCAATGTTTTTATTTTACCTGGGGTGAGAATCTTAAATCCTTCTTTTTCTTTTTTTCCTGTATCTGAGGACTTTTCATGGTTCCCTTTACAGCTAAGGTGTAGGAACTATTAATCTGGTCTCCTGAAATGTTATAATAGTTTTCTGCGGGGGTTTTTTTGTTTGATTGTTTGTTTGTTTGTTTGTTTCATATTGCATGGTTATGGGGCAAACTTGAAGACTTGGTTTGACTAGTGCTGGTTCAGTTACCTATATCTGGGTCTATGGAGAGGTTGATATTGCCAGATTTTTCATTTCTGCTATTAGATTTCCTAAACTGTTTCACACCACCACAGTAGGATTCTAGGTATGGGATAACCTTTGAACACTTTAAGAAGAGCATAGGAGAATGACAAGAGTCTCTGACACAAAACTCTCTGCTTGAGTGAGACACCTACACCAGACCTTGTCAGAGAGCAGGGAGGAAGAAGCTTGTCCAGTAAAAGCTGCATCACTTTATCCCTTTAACAGTTAGGTCCCATAAAGCACATTGCAGCAGCAGTATGGATGCAGCACAGTTGCTCCATCTGGCAAACCAGAAATCCTTTTTCTCCAAACACTCCTAATATCATTACTGATCATTACATCCATCCACTTTACCCTATGCCATTTCTAAGGAAGCGGTACACAAAGTGAGCTGTGTGTGAAGTCACTAGGACAAATAAGCCAGTTTGTAGCCAAGAAATGTGTACAGACATTTTCAGTCCTGTATCAATCAGAATATACGTAAATTGTGCTTATTCACAATACCTCAGCAGCTATTTTGATTCATTATTACTTTTTTTCTTATATATATATATAGGGTGACAGAATACGCATAACAGCTAAAACACAACACTATGTACAGACATGTTTCACACTCTATTCCATCCACCCCATGGAAAGCACACTGCTCTTCATTAATACATAATGTGACATATTCAGTCTTATTGTTCAATGGACTCTCCAGACAGCTGGGCAACCAGGCATACATGCCATGAATAAAGAGATAATTGTGCTGAACTGCTTATTGATTCACAACTTCTCAGCCTTCCAAGCAAAAGAAGAAACAAAATGCCCACAACAAACAAAGCAAACCCAGATAGATACTTAGTTTGCAAAAAAGGGGTCTTCAAGCCCATGAAATCAGGTGGCTAGGTGAAGTTAATATGATATACATAGATCATCATGGCTATAGAAAGCCCTCACTAAGCCAAGATAGCGATTGATGCTCCTTCATAGGTGAGAGGTATGCACTTCATCCCACCTAGTACATTTACTCTCAGATGCCAACAGCCTGGGTGGGAAAGAACTGTAATTAACTTCTACCTTTTTCCTCTAATTCTGAATACTGTGCACTAGTGCTTACTTAGGCTTGGGTTTTCTCCTCATTTAAAAGAAGAGATTTATTTAAAAAAAAAGAAATCCTTAAAGGCAAGGGTTCACGCTGCATATTTCCCAGGGTTATTAATCTTACTCAAAACACTGGGGTATTTCATACAATCACTTTAGGGCACAGGAAAAGCCATATCACCCCCTGAAGCCAACATACCAATGAGCTGTGCCGTGGTAGTATTTGATATCTCATTATGACTTTCATTCACATTTTCAGAGTAGGGAAGGCTTTTTAGAGAATTGTTTTTTTTTTTTCTCAGAGAATATCTGACCTGCCATCTTATGAGCACCCTCTGTGGTCCCATCCTGGTTTGTACCACTGTGCAAAGGACTATCAGCCCACAGTACTCATAATTTTCTTGAAGCATCATCTAAGGGGAAAAAAAAAAAAAAAAAACAACAAAAAAATGAAGCCACAGCAAAACAAAAAAAATCTCAAAAAACCCCAATCTCCTATGATGAATTTGGAGTGTAAGAGCAAGTGAGAAGAGTCCAAAATAAGAAGCAATAAGCTCATATTATAGCACGAAGGAATCAGGCTGGTCAGAAAGAGAAACTTCCTGAATTAAAGCAACACAGCACTGAAATCAGTTCCCTGGGAAAGGTGTTGGCAGCTCAGTGACTGAATGCTTTTATGAAGACAGACATAGGTAGAGTTGATCCTGCACTGGGACAAGGTTATAGAAATCACTGTAGTCATACTCCCTATGACTTGGTGGGAAAGGGCTAGAAGACAATACTAATCAAAATGATCAGCAGTCTCCTGTGAGAAAAAAACCCAAACACTTTATCAGACCTTCACCTGGCATTAAAGAGTAACACAATTGCCTGGTCTCTTTAATAGCCTTAGTCATGATTCAATATTAAGGCAATATGATGGAATGTGCTAAGTTAAAAAAAACATAGCTATTTCCTGCACACTGTGTTTATGAGCACTTTTGAAATTGTACAGGTTTTCTTTCCCCACAGGGAAGGCATGCTGTGATTTATGGACTGCAATACTGAGCTTAATTGGGAAGGAGATATCACTGTTGACAGCTTTGTCTTTGCCTAGTAAATAATGGAATAAGTCTGCAGGGAGCATTTACTCATTCTCTATCAGGGTTTCGGACAGTAGATTTTGGAGGCCAAACAGCAATATATTTGTAGTATAGCTTGGATGCTGAAGCCATTACCATTGCATCTGTGAATGGCTGTCTCTGGAGCCCCTGTTTTATCAGTGAGATAGGAACTGGATAATGGAGGGTAAAAGTGCTGTAGTGTGGTGCAGTTATCCATCTACATTGTGCAATGGAGTGTCACACAGACATCCACAACCACATGAACCCTGAGTCTACCACAAAGTCCAGAGATCGGCAGATTGATCAGATGGGTCTAAGGCAATCTGGCCCAGGGCTAAACAGCTTGAGGCAAACACTACATGAATGGGGCTTGCCAGAATCTGAAAATGAACAGAACCAGGAGCAGTTAACTTGGCTGCCTATCAACCATTCGCCTTAGTGATTCTAGCTGGGCAGGGGTGTTGTTAAATGGGTCCATCTGGTTTGGCATTTGTTGTTTATTTAGTGACAAAACATTAATTTAGAAGAAGATCATTTAAGCTTTCTCTTGAGCACATTTTCATTGCCATTAGGGTTTCTGCTAGTGTATTTCCTTCTCCTCTTTTCCTCCCCCACGACTATCATCGATTTCAGTCATCCAGGACTAAGTTCACAGAGCCAATGGACCAAAATCAGATGCATTCATGTTGTAAGAACAGAGGTCAAATGAATGATGCATCATTTTCCCTGTCCAGAGGGCAGCTGGCTCACACCAGGCTGGAGTCTACCAGGGGAGGTAAGGTAATGCACAAGACAGCCAAAATTAGAACTCACAGTTCATAGGCCAGATCCTGAAGATTCATAGGCAAAAATAGGATCCACTGAATTAATGAACAAACTGCATTATGTTTTGCATATTATTTGCATGAAGTCCCATGATTCTCAGCACATTGCTTCTATTGTCAAGTGCCACATAAATAACGAGGCTGCGGCAGAGACCACCAAATGTCACTATTATTCTGGGCAATCCATTCCTGCCAGTACGGTTTACTATTCTGAGCTGCAGTTCCTCTTCATAGAAGAGATTAAGATCACTACAGGTCCCCCACACCATGTGCTATTGTTTCTCAGCTGCTAATTTCCATTTGCTGGCCCGAGATGAATCAGCTTGCTTTGTAAAAGGAGTCAGACTTCCATACTTTCACAGGGCAAATGGAAAAGAGAAGACACAGTTTACAGAAAGGGCTGTAGATGAGCTCTGTGCTCTGCAGTCCTATAGCTGCTCTGCTTCCCACTGCACTGTTCATAAGGAATGTGAACACTTCCCCATATTTGGGCTTTCAGGAATCAGATGCAGGCTTTTCCAGAGAGCAGAATGAATGTATTTCATCTTACTATATTCTGATTCAAAAAACTATCTTATTATGCTTAAACATCACTGATACACATACTTCTGAATGTCACAAACTGCTTGCTTTCCTCATGTAATTTTCACTCTAAGATGATAACAATTTAGGGCCATTAGCATTTTGTTAAGGTAGCAGCCTTTCCTCTTTAAAACAACAAAAAATTTTTTCGCCTAATGTGGGAAAGCCTAAGAGTTTCTACCGTGACTGCCTTTTGTACTACCCTATCCACCTCTGAAAAGCAGGCAGTCTCCCTTCCATACAATTCAAGATTCCAAGCTGAAATTCCTTACTCCCTGTTGACATGCTAATGCATATAAAATGGAAGCCCAAATTCACTGATTATTCATTTGGCCTTGAGTTTAATGATCTATCAATATTATGGTTTTCCTTTCTTTCAGCAGAAACTATATATCAATTAAAGACATGACAGCACAGCATAGAAATAAAGGCATTTCTCTATATTTTAATATTTCCTCCACAGTTTCCCAAGGTTGCTTCACTGTACAATTATAACAAGACAACAACAAAAAAAAATCTCTTCAAACCATTCAGTGCAGCCAGAAGTAATTTCTATGTGAAGATTACTTTCACATCACAAAGCAAGTTGTGGAGCTTGCCAGTAGTTGTTGATAGATTTAAGTGGTTTTCAACAGTTTTTAATTTACAACATCTGTGCAGACTACTTTAATTTTACTGGCAACAGGCTTAGCTTGGTTTGCTACTATTAAGAAACTCATAGAAATAGCCTTTGGGTCCCAGGTAGAAAGTAGTGCCTCACAACAACACTGTATTTCTCATAATACTAAATATGACATTTGAGATTAGCTGAAAACACAAGGTTTTGAGAGGTTGTGAAGGGAAACGGTTACATCATCTTGCCCCAGTAAAACAAAATAGAAACATTCATTTTGCCTAAGGTGTGATGCCTAAGTTCAGGTTAAATGAGTCAGGTATGGCACTGTATTTCATAGTGAGGTTTGTGCTAACCAATGATACTTTTCTGAGATCATTCTGACCTCACAAATCTTTGGTTGTGCTCATTGAATCAAATCTCTCACAATTAGTCATTATTACGTAGTACACATGAGTTAGTATCACACATAAACTGAATCCTTCAAGCTTTGAAAGCTACTGCAGAGCACCAAACTACTCAGAGATTAGTGGTAATTGTTAGGCATGCCCTGTATCTGTCAAAGTCACAATCCCAAATCAGGAAACCAAATCTGTCTAATTTTCCATTTTTCAAGCGTAGAAAAGCCCATGAGAACAGACCTGCTAATGATATTTCATATACCTACTAGAAGTATACAGGCAGGAGCTGCTTATGTCAACTTTCTCTAACTTTTCTTACTGCAGACAATCAGTGATCATTTTACAAACTGGAATTCTGTGAATGGTGTTTCTTTTATGGTATTTTATTATGTTGACCTTGTCTTTTAAGGCAGGTCTTCTTTAGACTATTATGTGGTATGCTGGACGCCATAAAGAATAAGGAATGATGGAATAAATACATTGTTATCTCCTCATCTATTACATCTGCACTGTTCTATTTGCTCCATTCTCAAGTAACAGTGCAGCATTAGAAAAAAAATTGAAAATGAAAGAAAACAGCTGCCTGAGAAGCAACCTTACATGAACAGAGATTTTAAGTGCTGGGGAAGTTTATTCTAAGAAAAGAAACAGATAGACAAGGCGTAATCAAAAAACATGAAAGAATAATCAGTCACCCAGAACTTAGATTTGGAATTCTATTCTTTTCTTATAATATGAAGATAGGTATGATTGTAGCACTTGAAATGCAGTTAAAAATTTCCAAAAGACTGTAAACCTCACTGCCATGGGATATCTGTAGGCAAAAGAGGTTGAAAAGACTTCTAGAGTGACTGCACATTTGTAGAGATATAAGTTTGTAAAACTTCAAATTATTAATGGTGAAAAGGAAAACACCTCAAGAGAGAGAAAAAATCTGACAGAACTAGGCTAAAGCTGGTCTTTATTTACCTGGGGACTGGGTGGGATTTTTTTAATAAGCACATATGAGAAATATTAATTACATTAATTCTCGTATCTTCTAAAAATTGTTTTCCCATCACTGTTGGATCCAGAATATAGAATCATAGAATCATAGACTAGTTAGGGTTGGAAAGGACCTTAAGATCGTCTCGTTCCAACACCCCTGCCGTGGGCAGGGACACCTCACACTAAACCATGTCACCCAAGGCTCTGGCCAACCTGGCCTTGAACACTGCCAGGGATGGATCATTCACAACTTCCTTGGGCAACCCATTCCAGTGCCTCACCACCCTTACAGGAAAGAATTTCCTCCTTATATCCGATCTAAACTTCCCCTGTTTATGTTTTAACCCATCACCCCTTGTCCTATCACTGCAGTCTCTAATGAAGAGTCCCTCTCCAGCATCCCTATAGGCCCCCTTCAGATACTGCAAGGCTGCTATGAGGTCTCCACGCAGCCTTCTCTTCTCCAGGCTGAACAGCCCCAACTTTCTCAGCCTCTCTTCATACGGATGCTAGACACTTTGGGTCTGATCTAGTCTGATAGTACCTAACTATAGCCACCCCTATAGACACTGCAGAGAATGTGTACATAACTAGCAAACAATGGCAACACCAAAGGGCAAATAAATGACCTCTCTGGTTGCAATATAGATAACTAGTTTCAATAGACAACACAAATTTTTGAAATATGAAATCTTTAGGAAGACATGTATGAAAAGTACCCAAGAAATGAAAATATGTCCCTATATTGTTTAGTAAAGCTCCTCTCACATCCAGTGAATTTCTGAAACCCAAATACAGACACATAGATTAACTAATCTGATGGTTATAGTGCAACCTTTTTTTCCCTTAGAAGTGAAAAATAATTAAAACCAAAACCTCCAGTAAAATCCAGGGAGGCCAAGGCCATTCTATTGCATTTCTACGTCCCAGTGAGGAATCAACAAATTTCCTAGTGAAATTATATAAGCACAGTGAAGCCTTCGGCCTTTAGGAATTAACAGATATTTCTTCTCTCTTCCACATCCTTCTACAACAAGTTGTTTCTAGAAAATGTACATCTATTGGAAGGTAAACAGGCAGGGATATTAATATTCCTTGCATTCATACCAATAACATGGAAGATCATTAGTGACAATTCAGACCCCACAGCATGTCTTCTCAGAAGAGATTTGCCAGCTTGCACACCTAATTATGTACAGATACTCATGTTGCAAAAGGATCAATAATCACTTACTTAATTAGCACCTTTCTTGGGTACACAGAGAATCTTCCCAGACAGAGAGTTGTAATTTTTTCTACTTAGCTGTTTCCTCTGCCCTGTCCCCCCTTTCTCCTTCCATCCTTAATCTTCATTTTGGTAACCTTAACTCCTAGAAAGATAAGTGACAGAAGCCAGTGGCAATATTTCTTTCTCCAGTTTCACAACAGGTAAACTCTTACAATATCAGTTTAGCAACAGGAGGACAATAAAATGTCATCTGAGAAGAGCACGAAGGGGAGATAAAGATGCACAAACAGAATTTATTCTGCACCAGAACTAAAAAGAGGGGGAGTGGGAATCAAGACTTCAAATGTTTCTTAGGGCACTTTCTCCTCTTTTTTTGTGCCTATCAATGCAATGGTATGAATGCCGTATAGAATTATTTTCCTCTCTTAGGCCCTGCAGTTTAAAGTTCAGTAGTGATCTTGTGTTTCAAAAATGAGAGCATCCAGGATGCCTCTAACTCAATATGCTATAGAGAAAACAAGCATATCCTATTTTATTTCAGTAAGATATAGGGCATTGTGTCTGGTGTAGAGCAAAGCACACATGAATATTAGAGGCAGCATTTCCCCAATTCCCTACCTATTATGAAGTGGCAGTGTAAATAGCTGTTATTTGGTTTCTGCCTCTGCTGCTCACCATGTAAAAGTCAGCATTTTGTAGACTAAATAATTGCCCATTACACAGGATATGTCCTTCCATGTGTCTCCGGTAAGTCAATATGCAAAACTGATTCAGATTTCCATAGGGATAGAGTTCAGCATCCGAATACAGGATAGTGCTTGTGCTTGAACCACAATTTCCAAACAGAGGTTTTCTGTTATGGAGATAATGGATTTGCTTGTCCCATAGGGCATTTAATGGGCTTATAAAATGAAAGAGATCAGTGTGATACTCAGAACAGACCTCTTGTATATCATATAGCAGTTTCTTTCAGCAAATCTGTACTAATCCCTAAGCACCCTATCCTCCATAGTGATTTGAAGTGACAGAGAAAACATATCCAGTGCTAAGCTCTTCAGTTAAAGTTATTTGCAGTTTGAATTTCTCCTTGATCTTACTTCTTTGTTAAATTGTTATTCTTTTATTCACAAGGTGTACAGATAGAATCATAGAATCATAGAATAGTTAGGGTTGGAAAGGACCTTAAGATCATCCAGTTCCAACCCACCTGCCATGGGCAGGGACACCTCACACTAAACCATATCACCCAAGGCCTTGTCCAGCCTGGTCTTGAACACTGCCAGGGATGGACCATTCACAACCTCCCTGGGTAACCTATTCCAGTGCCTCACCACCCTAACAGGAAAGAATTTCCTCCTTATATCCAATCTAAACTTCCCCTGGTTAAGTTTTAATCCGTTACCCCTTGTCCTATCACTACAGTCCCTAATGAAGAGTCCCTCCACAGCATCCCTATAGGCCCCCAATACCATAATTCTCCCACAAAACCACTGTAATCAAGTCAGTTAATTCCTCTTATTCCTTAATTTTTAAAATACTAGTATTTGTTGATGTTACCCCAGTTTAGAGTGTGACAGTGCCTTCATTTAATGGATATTTATTCTAGATTTTTGGGGGTAAGTATTAAGTACTGTTCAAATACAAACTTGACCTTGAAAGATCTCTCTCTGAGTCAGAGATCTCAGTGGTTTGACTACAAGAGCAAAAGAAATACATTTGATTACAATCTACAGACTATTTTAACATTTAAAGTAGGCATTCACATTCATCTTACTGACTTTCAGACAGAATAGCTATAACTCCACATGCAGATTCCCAGTTAATCAATACACTTTCATTAGATTGTGATACAGTTCCTGCATCCCCCCAGCAGGAAGCCTGATTGTGACAGACACCTGTCATATTCTCACCCATCATGAGCTGCTGCTGCTGGCAGAGTGAGCCCTTGCCAGGTCAGAACTCTCCCTGCAAGTTTATTTTGTACTTGCCTGCCTGCCTACCCCCAAGGCCTTCAGCATGTTTCTTATCTGCATTACATCATTCATCCCTGCCATGCCTTTTCTTCTATTTCCTTATCCCCTTCTATACTCTCTTCCAGATAGCCCCTACAGCATTTGCCTTCATCCCCCACTTTCACCCACCCCTATTCTTTCTCTTTAAAGACCCTGCACAATTGTTCTAGTTTAGGCTTGGATAGAGGTAATTTTCTTCCTAGTAGTACAGTGGTGTGTTTGGGATTTAGTATGAGAATAATGTTGATAATTCACCAATGTTTTAGCTGTAGCTAAGTAGTACTTACACTAAATCAAGGACTTTACAGTGCGGGGGGAGTGAGCCAGTAGCTGCATGGTACTTAGTTGTTAGCTGGGGTTAAACCACAACAGTGATACTCCTCTCCTCCTGGAGCATCTTGCAATCAGGCAGCTTCCCTCTTCCTGTGATCCCTGTTGATTTGGACTCCTTCTCCACTCTCAACAGGAATGACTCAAAGTTACCTATCAGCAACACATCTCATTCTTTACCTGCATATTTTCTCAGCTTTTCAGACCTGTCTGCTGGGCAGCTAAGATTTATATATTGTGCCATGTGTTTATTTACACAGTGTACACAATCCTAAAATGGAGAAGATTGTAAACAACATGCAGACAGTTGTCTTAAGACATTAGGATCAGATAAAACTCTTACTTCCCCAGGGCTAACAGAGAAGACTCTAGATAGGGAGCTTAAGAACAGAAAATAGCATCCCTCATGCCTTATGATACACCCTACAGTCAGAAATTATTTCACAAAATGAAAACTAATGTAACTATGTCTTTTACAGTACTTATGTAGTCAGAAAAAATAATCTCTAAAATGTGTGCAATAACTCCACCTGGTGATTCTCAACATGATATCATCAGGCTTACAGCTGTCTCTTTGGAGAAATAGGGGAGCATAGGTGTTATACAAAGTAAAAGCTTAATCTGTAATGTTAAGTAGGACAATTTAGCATATAAGCTCTACACTTTGTTGTTAGCCTTTCTTTGGCTTGACCTGTAGATAGCATTTCAGACTTAAAACATGTATAAATTGGAAAGTAGTGTCTATCCTACCATCAGAACATATATTAAGGGTTTGATACGATAGTAGGAAATATGTATATCCCAGAGGAGATTGTGGAACACTTATTTTAATAATGTCTAAATTTAAATTGTCAGATTCATAGGCAGAATATGAAAAACATCACCACCTCCTTCATAACTCATACTTCATTTTCCAGGAATGGATAATAACAGTGCTGCTGACATTCAAAATGCAAAGCTGAGAAGTAAATAGACCAAAACCCCACACCTTTAAAGCATCAATTCCAAAGGCTGTCCAAGCTTTGGACGGTCCTCCAGAGAAAATTGATTTTTGATACTAGAATCACAGACTATTATGGATCGAAAGAGAGTGTATTGTTATCCTATCGTGGTAACAATAACATTTCCCATGTCTTTCAGACTAAAATGAGAGGTACTGAGCTAGGTTTTCCTGCCTCTCATGCCATATCCTTAATGTAAAAGTTTTTCAAAACCTGCACAGATCCTCTCAGGGCAGACCATTTGAAAAAGACAGATCTAATTCTCTACAGCATATTGTCAAAGTTTCTAGCTTTGATCAGAACTAGCCAAAAACTGTTTGCGCATACACATTGACATAGATGTATTGGAGACTTCATTTGCTACAGGTTCTGCTGGTGAGATTTCTCAGCCTATTGGTAAGTGATACTGTCATACCTTACCAGAAATTATAACAAGGCTTGATATAACATATGAAAAACTCTCAATTACGAGTATGTCATAAAATAAATACAACAAAGGGAAAACCTGTTTGAATTACAACAGGGTTTTCAAAATATTTCCCTCAGTCCGGACATGTGGGTTTTTTTCTTGAAAAAGAAATATCTGAAAATGTTATCAAAACCCATTGGTTTGCAGTTGAAGTCTTTTTGAGTGGGAAAGTCATCTGAAATTGGAAAAACAGAATCTCACACACCTTTTACTGATTGGATCATACTGCAGAAGCACTGACATAGAACTGAAAATGTAAATCATCACAATAAAAGATCACTGGATGAGTACTCTATCCCTACTGAGACATGAGCTGAACAACATCTGCTTTTGCCTGCTAACTGGAGGCTCACTCACCTTTTCTATGCTGGCTTTCTGGAGTGTAAGATTAGCCTACCTACCAGGGCCACACCTTTTAAAAGGAAGATATCTATAAGAAGACTTAATTTAGTGCAAATATTACAGAATTGTGCCCTGGGAAAGAAAAGGGCATGACTTCTGAAGAGTGTCAGACTAAAACTGACAAAGTTACAGAAGGAGCTTCTGCTCAACTCCATGGCTGGGCAAGTAGAAAAATCCAATTGTGCTGCTCTAGATTTACCTTCATTAAGTGAAAGACCTCACCTAGAAACAAGATCTACTGCCTCAGAGGGCTCTTTGAAAAAGCCAGTTTGAAAGTCCATCTGACCTCTGGAAAACAGATCAACACTTTGCAAAACAGTCTTAAAATAAAGGCTTTGCCAGGTCACTGATTATTTGTGACAGAGTAGCAGGGGGATACCCTGGGGCACCTGAATGTTATAAGGGCACAAGCAGGAACTTAGCATAAATACGGGGAGCTTGAACATAACTGGCTAGGGAAGTGTAAAGCTGGCTATATAGGGAGGAAGAAACAAATATACATAAGGAGGAAGAGATCTTCCATTTCAGCAAATTCAGGTTCCTGTTCTCTTTGTGGTTGATGGTGGTGGTTGACTGAATCTGCACAGGAGTTGAGCTGAATCACAAGGTGATGAAGCTCTGTAGAAAACTCTCCTTTAAGGAAAAAAAAAACAACAAACAACAACTCATCTGACTTGATGCAGGATGCCCAGAAATATTACTAATTTAATGTATTTTTGGGGGGAAGGTGGAGGAGGTGAGCAAAGGCTGGCTAAGTTTCTTACTGAAGCATTAAGCAAGCCCATTTAATCTCCTTGTGTTACAGGTGCCAGTCCTTTTCCCCAGATGGTAAAGCTATTTTGGTATTTGCCTAAACTGTATGTTTTTTATGGCAAGGACTCTCTGGGCATATCAGCACAAACAGGTGTAGAAGAGACACCCACTTTGTATTGTATCTACATCAAATTGTTATAGCATGTGCAAAATCTGTCTGGAAAGCTGAACAGCTAGCTTAAACCAAACAGCTAAACTACCTTTATTCCCCACCCTTATTTGTTTTCTGTTTGGTTGGGGTTTTGTTTGTTTGTTTGTTTAACAAATGTATCTATAGGAAACGCAAAGTACAAATTTGTGGATCAGATGAGCATCCTGTTTTATTTACCCAGTGTCATTAATGGTGCCACAAGTCACCACTGCCTCTGAAACGGATGGAAGTGCAGCAGATGCATGCCTCTTGGAACCATGTGTACACTGCTGTAAAGAAGCCAAAGAGGAATAAAACTAGTTGTGTCATGGGTTCAACAGCAGCAGTCATTTTTCTCCTTCTTAGTAGCTGGTGCAGTGCTGTGTTTTTGACTTTCAGCCCGTGAACAACACTGATAACACCAATGTTTTTAGTTGTTGCTAAGTAATGGTTACTCTGACCAAGGACTTTCTGAGTCTCATGCTCTGCCAGGGAGGAGGGGAAGCTGGGAGGAAGCTGAGACAGGACACCTGACCCAAACTAGACAAAGAGGTATTCCATACCACAGCACATCATGCCCACTATATAAACTGGAGGCAGTTACCCAGAAGGGCTAGATCACTGCTCGGGTCGGGCTGGGTATCAGTCGGCGGGTGGTGAGTGGTTGTATTCTCTTCCCTTGTTATTTCCCTTATCATACTTATTATTGGTGGCAGCAGTAGTGATTTGTGTTATACCTTAGTTACTGGACTGTTCTTATCTCAACCCGTGGGAGTTACATTCTTTCGATTCTCCTCCCCATCCCTTCAGGAGCCGGGGGAAGAAGGGGGGGTAGTGAGCAAGGGCTGTGTGGTTCTGGGTTGCCAGCTGAGCTTAAACCACAAGTTGCAACAGGTTTTTTTTTAAAATTATTTCTTTTGCGAAAGAGCATGGTTCATCCCAAATCACCCAGAAGTCAGAGAAGTAGACAGAAGAGTGCTTTGCAACAGAGAGCTGTGCAGAGGCACTGAGTCATTAATATTTATATGGCAGCACTGCCCTGGCTTCTTCACTAATGTGGTTATACTGTTTCCAATCTACATGCAACATTTCCCTGTTACTGCACAATGTCATGATCAGACACTAACTCAGGGTGACAATGCACACAGTAATCACTATGCAGGACTCTGAATGGGCACAGCTGTGGGTATACATACCTACAGTTACTCAGTAAATTGTTTATAAATTGACTTCAGAGTACAGGGCATTCGGGGTTCAGTAGCTCCTCAGTTGGAAATGCTGCCCAGCTTAGTCTGATGTACTACTTTCCTGCAATGGGTTCTTTGTAACCAATTTCCTTTACTTGTGAATAGCAATGCTCATTTTTATCCCTATCAAAGCCACTTGTTATTGCTTCTGCTCCTTTGCAGGCAGATTTGTCTCAGTTAAGTTTAGCTGTCTAGAAAATGTGTAGCAGTTTAATGGTTCACAATCAATGAAAAGAGGTATGAGCCTCCAGAGACCAATTCATGTCAGAAACATATCTTAGGACAGACCAGCTCTGCTTCCTTCTCTCCACCAATGGCACATGAAGATTGATCTGACAGTTTAGACTCCACAGCTATTTGTTAGTTTATGACAGTTCTTCTGCAGATGATCCATGCATTTGAAACAAATAGATTGAAAAAAAATACATCATTATTAATAGATATCACAACTTTAGTATGACTGGAGCCATATTTTCACCAAGAAACAGGCAGCTGCTCAGATACTGTCCAATGAGAAGTATGACCCCACTCGTTAACAGTAAATGTGTCCGTTTCATTCACAGAGTATTTCTGAATCATTCCATAAGTTCTGTCCATCAAGAATCACCATATGGTAAAGAATCTAATAACAGTCCTGAGTGACACTTTTCAAGGCTGTAGCTCCTGAAGACATTACCGTAGAAATCTCATATACATATATTAAGGCAGATGTAAGCACATTTGGTTTTTTAACTTGCAACAAGTTCAGAATGAGTTGATAAAAAAATGGAAAATGCATGTGTCGTGGTTTAAACCCAGTCAGGTAGCTTGTTCACTCACTCCCAGTGAGTGGTGCCGAGCTGACAACAATCGAGGTCCGTGTCCGTCTCCCCCCCCCTGCCTCCCCGCACCGGGGCTCTCCCCTTCCCCGCTCCCGGAGGAACGGGGAGGAGGATCGAGAGAGTGCAACTCCTACGGGTTGAGACAAAAACAGTCCAGCAACAAATCACCACCGCTACTATCAGCTACAACAATGATAAGGGAAAATAACAAGGGAAGAGAATACGATACCACCGGCCAAGAGAAACGAGCTCCACCCGGAAGCCCCTGTCCTTCCGGGTAACTCCCAGTTACCCCTCACCCCGGGCATGACGTGCTGTGGTATGGAATACCTCCCCGGCTAGCCCGGGTCAGGCGCCCCGTCTCTGCTTCCTCACAGCCTCCCCTCCTCCCTGGCAGAGCATGAGCCTCACAGAGTCCTTGGTCAGGGTAAACATCACTTAGCAACAACCGAGAACATCGGCTTCACCAACACTGTTCTCAAACTGGAAGTCAAAACACAGCACTGTACCAGTTAACACAAAGGAAAAACATGACTGCTACTGCGGAACCCAGGACATTATCCACCCCTTATTCCATACCATTCACGTCGTGCTCAGATCCCACATTTTTCAATACACCATCGCTCTCCCACATATATACATCCATATACATACAGACCAAGAGGAAAAATCATTTTCTTAGTGCATGGACCAATCCCTATAATGCTGCCGAGTCCATTCGGTCCATGATGTTCAAAGTTCATTCTCTGTTGGGATGATGGCTGGAGGGAAGTCAGGGCCAGTCGCTGGTGACCTGGAGACATCTAGTTGATGGGCTATAAAAGCATTACACAGCAGGCAACAGCATACAATTGAGTTCACTGGCTGTTTTCCCCTAAAATCAAATCCCCTTGAGGTATACATCGGACTTCCCCATCTTCCCGCATTACCCACCAAGTATATCCAGGTCCCTGAGCAAAAGCAATCCCACGAGTGGGTTTGCCTTTACCTGAAGCAGGAATTACCCAGACTGTCTTTCCCAGCAAATTCTTCATATGCACCACGGGAACTTTGTCCCCCTCTACAATATGTAACAGTTCTGACTGGGCTGGGCCAGCCCTGTTGGCAGATCCTCTGGTGTTGACCAACCAGGTGGCCTTTGGTAAGTGTGTATCCCAATGCTTGAAAGTTCCCCCACCCATCGCTCTCAGTGTAGTTTTTAACAGCCCATTGTACCGTTCGATTTTCCCAGAGGCTGGTGCATGGTAGGGGATGTGATATACCCACTCAATGCCATGCTCTTTGGCCCAAATATCTATAAGGTTATTCCGGAAATGAGTCCCATTGTCTGACTCGATTCTCTCTGGGGTGCCGTGTCGCCACAAAATTTGTTTCTCAAGGCCCAGGATGGTGTTCCGGGCAGTGGCATGGGGCACGGCGTATGTTTCCAGCCACCCGGTGGTTGCTTCCACCATGGTAAGCACATGGCGCTTGCCTTGGCGGGTTGGTGGCAGTGTGATATAGTCAATCTGCCAGGCCTCCCCATATTTATACTTCAACCATCGTCCTCCATACCAAAGAGGCTTTAACCGCTTGGCTTGTTTAATTGCAGCACATGTTTCACACTCATGAATAACCTGGGCAATAGTGTCCATTGTTAAGTCCACCCCTCGGTCACGGGCCCATCTATATGTTGCATCTCTGCCCTGATGGCCTGAAGTGTCATGGGCCCACCGGGCCAAAAATAATTCACCTTTACGTTGCCAATCTAAGTCCATCTGAGCCACTTCAATCTTAGCCGCTTTATCCACTTGTTGGTTGTTCTGGTGTTCCTCAGTGGCCCGACTCTTGGGTACATGGGCATCTACATGACGTACCTTCACCACCAGGTTCTGCACCCTGGCAGCAATATCTTTCCACAGTGCAGCAGCCCAGATGGGTTTACCTCTGCGTTGCCAGTTGCTCTGCTTCCACTGCTTCAACCACCCCCACAGGGCATTTGCCACCATCCATGAGTCAGTATAGAGATAAAGTACTGGCCACTTTTCTCGTTCAGCAATGTCCAGGGCCAGCTGGATGGCTTTCACCTCGGCAAACTGACTCGATTCACCCTCTCCGTCAGCAGTTTCTGCAACTTGTCGTCCAGGACTCCATACAGCTGCCTTCCATCTCCGATGTTTTCCCACAATACGGCAAGAGCCATCAGTAAACAAGGCATACTGCTTTTCACTTTCTGACAGTTTATTATATGGTGGGGCCTCTTCAGCGCGCATCACCTCCTCCTCTGGTGACATTCCGAAATCTTTGCCCTCTGGCCAGTCCATGATGACTTCTAGAATGCCTGGACGACTGGGATTTCCTATTCGAGTTCGTTGTGTAATTAGTGCAGCCCATTTACTCCATGTAGCATCGGTTGCATGATGTGTAGAGGAGACCCTGCCTTTGAACATCCAGCCCAGCACGGGCAGCCGGGGTGCCAGAAGGAGCTGTGCTTCAGTGCCAATCACTTCCGAAGCAGCTCGAACCCCTTCATAGGCTGCCAGTATTTCTTTCTCAGTTGGGGTATAGCTGGCCTCAGATCCTTTATATCCCCGACTCCAAAAGCCGAGGGGTCGACCTCGAGTCTCCCCTGGAGCTTTCTGCCAGAGGCTCCAGGTAGGACCGTTCTCCCCAGCTGCAGTGTACAGTACATTTTTTACATCTGGTCCGGTCCGGACTGGTCCAAGGGCTACTGCATGAACTATCTCGCGTTTAATTTGCTCAAAGGCTTGTTGCTGCTCAGGGCCCCATTTAAAATCATTCTTCTTCCGGGTCACATGATAGAGAGGGCTTACAATCGAACTGTAATTTGGGATGTGCATTCTCCAGAACCCCACTGCACCCAAGAAAGCTTGCGTTTCTTTCTTATTAGTTGGCGGAGACATTGCTGTTATCTTGTTGATCACATCTGTGGGGATCTGTCTACGTCCATCTTGCCATTTTATTCCCAAAAATTGAATCTCCTGTGCAGGTCCCTTGACCTTACTCCGTTTTATGGCAAAACCGGCTTTCAGCAGGATTTGGATTATTTTCCTCCCTTTCTCAAAGACTTCTTCCGCTGTATCGCCCCACACAATAATGTCATCAATGTATTGCAGGTGTTCTGGAGCTTGCCCCTGTTCCAGTGCAGTCTGGATCAGTCCATGGCAGATGGTAGGGCTGTGTTTCCACCCCTGGGGCAGTCGGTTCCAAGTGAACTGGACACCCCTCCAAGTAAAAGCAAACTGTGGCCTGCACTCTGCTGCCAAAGGGATTGAGAAAAATGCATTGGCAATATCAATCGTGGCATACCACTTGGCTGCCTTTGACTCTAGTTCATACTGAAGTTCTAGCATGTCCGGTACGGCAGCACTCAATGGTGGTGTGACTTCATTCAGGCCACGATAGTCTACTGTTAGTCTCCATTCTCCATTAGACTTTCGCACTGGCCATATGGGGCTATTGAAGGGTGAGCGGGTCCTGCTGATCACCCCCTGACTCTCCAGTCTACGGATCAGCTGATGGATGGGAATCAGGGAGTCTCGGTTGGTGCGATATTGCCGCCGGTGCACTGTTGTGGTCGCAATTGGCACTTGTTGTTCTTCAACTTTCAGCAACCCCACAGCAGAGGGATCTTCTGAGAGACCAGGCAAGGTGGACAGCTGCTCAATTTCCTCAGTCTCCAAAGCAGCAATACCAAAAGCCCACCGGTACCCTTTTGGGTCTTTGAAGTACCCTCTCTTGAGGTAGTCTATGCCGAGAATGCATGGAGCCTCTGGACCAGTCACAATAGGGTGCTTTTGCCATTCCCTCCCAGTCAGGCTGATTTCAGCCTCCAGCACAGTCAACTCTTGGGATCCTCCTGTTACTCCAGAAATATAGATGGGTTCCACCCCTTGACAGCTTGATGGCATCAGGGTACACTGTGCACCGGTATCTACTAGAGCCTTATACTTCTGTGGGACTGATGTGCCAGGCCATCTGATCCACACAGTCCAGTAAATCCGATTGTCCCCTACCTCCACCTGGCTGGAGGCAGGGCCCCTCTAACAGTCGTCACAGCATTGGACACTTAAGTCGTGTTGAAAGGGATTATTCTTCTTTATCACAGGAGCTGGAGTAAAATCAGCTCTTCCACTCCATCTGGGAAACTGATCACCAGAGACTGAAGCCGTAGCTCTCATGGGACGATCAGTCTTGGCCCTTGCTCCCCTCTTCAGTTCACTCACCCGTTCCTCCAAAGCTGAAGTAGGTTTTCCATCCCACTTTGTCATGTCTTCTCCGTGATCCAGCAGGTAAAACCATAGGGTACCCCGTGGCGTATACCTCCTGTATCTCCTCTCTTGAACAATAGGACGCCTTTTGTTAATAGCTGAGACGTGTGTTGGTACACGTGAGGAGCCGGATAAATCAGATAGATTGTCCTTCAATTGTTCGATGTCCTGGGACAGTTTTTTCACAGCTGAGATGATGGAAGGGGTGAGATTGTCTTCGAACTCTCGGAGTTTATGAACCATTTCATCCACTGTTAGTGGTACTATGTCATTCCAGGTTACTGTTGCCAATGAATGGGCATATGATGACGGTGCATTCCGTGTAAGTTTTCGCCACATGGGTCGTGTACATTCAACTTCATCTGGATCTATAGGTGTATCCCCGTTATTCGGCTTGATGTGATAGATCATCTCTACGATGGCCGATTCCCTCAGAGACTGGATGCCTTTGTCTATAGTATTCCACTTGGCCGAACGACTCGTAACATCGTCCTTGTACGGAAACCTTTCTTTCACAGCTGCCAAGAGCCTCCTCCAAAGGCTGAGGGACTTTTTCTCTCTTGCAATTGCTTTGTCAATTCCCCCTTCTCTAGCAAGTGATCCCAGCTGCTTGGCTTCTGTACCTTCTAGTTCGTGACCATCAGCCCCATTGTCCCAGCATCGGAGTAACCAGGTGATGATGTGCTCCCCTGGTTGACGGGTAAAATCTTTTCGCATATTCCGCAGCTCGGTTGAGGTCCGAGGTCGAGAAGTTACCTCTTCTTCTTCTTCTTCGTCATGTGATGATGACTCCTGATCAGATTCTGGACCGGGTGGTGAATTCATTGGTTCTTCATCTCGCTTCACCCTTTTTGCCTCCTTTTTGCTTGTTCTCTTGCGTACAGGGGCAACTGATATTGGTACGAATTGGTCCTCTGGTTTGGCTGCAGTGATTATCACTGTGGTTTGAGTAGCAACTGTACTTGTTACTGGGGGTGGTGTAGCTACTGTGCTTGGAGCTGGGGTAACCGCGCTGTCTGTTGCAGTTGAAGTTTGAGCAGCTGCTGTACTTGCCACTGGGACAGCTGTGCTGTTCATTGCAGCCAAAGTTTGAGTAGCGACTGTTGCTTTGCCCTCAGATCCGCCGACATTCTTTTCCTTTTGAAGGTGCTGGATAGTGTTGAACAAGGCCCTGTAAGCATAGGCCAAGCCCCAGCACGTTGCCATGATTTGTCCATCTCTGGTATGGCCAGAATGACCACACACCTCATTTAAGTGTTTTACTAATTCTTCTGGATTTTGCAGTTGTTCAGTAGTGAAATTCCAAAGTACTGGAGGGGCCCACTGACCTAGATACTTGCCCATACTATCCCACACACCCTGCCACTCATGGCTGTCCAGCCTCAGGGAAAATCTCTCGGTCCTCCTACATCGTCGTTTGACCCCAGACAAGACCCAAACCTGAATCTGCTTAACTCTTGAAATCAGTAGTGGGTAAAACACACTCTGTATGCGTGTTAGCATGGTGATTCCCATCACCATCAGCAAACAAGTCTCAACAGCATTAAAAGGCCATTCAAAAAATTCAAAACTCTCAAATGTAAATGGTCTGGGGGGACGACTAGGAGGGTAAAAGGATGTCTCCTTCCCAGGTTGAGCACCTGAGAAGGAGAAAAAAGATGTGTAATTGCTAAGCACCTCCATCATATACCTCCCAAAGTATAAAGGTGGTGACCACACTGGGAACATAAGCCAGATCAATTTCATGATCAATGATTCTATTGTATTACAAGTCATTACCATAAAGTACAATGGGATAAAAACCTTAGCCCAAGCCCCATACTTGAAAAACACTAATACAGCAAGTACCGGATGGACGTAAGATATCATATACTGAAACTGTGAGATCAAGAGGAACAACCTTGAGAGCCAATAAATCAGCATTGTGACGAGTGACTATCAATCCAGTCAGATCTGTTCTTATCTCAACCCTTCGTGCCCCACGTTGGGCGCCAAAAAGAACTGTCGTGGTTTAAACCCAGTCAGGTAGCTTGTTCACTCACTCCCAGTGAGTGGTGCCGAGCTGACAACAATCGAGGTCCGTGTCCGTCTCCCCCCCCCTGCCTCCCCGCACCGGGGCTCTCCCCTTCCCCGCTCCCGGAGGAACGGGGAGGAGGATCGAGAGAGTGCAACTCCTACGGGTTGAGACAAAAACAGTCCAGCAACAAATCACCACCGCTACTATCAGCTACAACAATGATAAGGGAAAATAACAAGGGAAGAGAATACGATACCACCGGCCAAGAGAAACGAGCTCCACCCGGAAGCCCCTGTCCTTCCGGGTAACTCCCAGTTACCCCTCACCCCGGGCATGACGTGCTGTGGTATGGAATACCTCCCCGGCTAGCCCGGGTCAGGCGCCCCGTCTCTGCTTCCTCACAGCCTCCCCTCCTCCCTGGCAGAGCATGAGCCTCACAGAGTCCTTGGTCAGGGTAAACATCACTTAGCAACAACCGAGAACATCGGCTTCACCAACACTGTTCTCAAACTGGAAGTCAAAACACAGCACTGTACCAGTTAACACAAAGGAAAAACATGACTGCTACTGCGGAACCCAGGACAGCATGCAATGTCATTGTATCAAGCATGAAAATTTGACATTTTAAGAAGTTAACAAATTATTCCAAATATTTGCTTATTTTTTAAAAGTCAGCTAGAAGAACTAAGCTCATGATGTCCTTCAGTAATACAAGGTATAACAGCCCATGGAAAACACTCAGTGGCAAAGTACATGTACTGAAGAACTCAAGTATTCCAGGATGGAGATAGAAACATGTTATATTGTCAGAGATATAAAAGCCTACACACCCATAGATCACATAGTATCATTCCTTTTACAATTGTCCTTGTCCTGCCCTTATTTGCTCCCACACTTCAGGGAGCCCAACAGGAGAAAATATTCCCAGTCTCAATGGGGCAGTGTCACTCATCAGTACTAGAAATTGTATTGAATCTGATGTTGTTAGCAATTTGCCATTAACAGCTTTGCAAATGGCTGTGATTTCAGAGGAGCTGCCTAGTAAACATTGCCCAGCTTTTCACAGTGACTAGCACCGGAGGCTTCACAGTAAATTGCAAGAAGCCTTTAAAAATATTGCTAAAAGACAGCTTATTGTCTCAACTACTGCTGGCAAATAAGTTCCTATTCACAGAAGTATAGAAAGTCTAGAAACATATAATTCATTATGGGATAGTTATTACACTTTATAGATTTTATTGATCCTATTTAAAAAAGCAACAACCTGTAGTTCTACTTACTTGGCATTAAGCTGTGTCACTGAAGAAGTGAGTTCCACTAGTGAACTATGCATACTGCGAGAACACATTTCTCTAAGATTTTGAAGGAAAAAATAAATAAATAAAATTGCAGGAGACAGAAGTTTATAGAATCATAGAATTGGGTTGGAAAGGACCTTAAGATCATCTGTTTCCAGCCCCCCTGCCATGGGCAGGGGCATCTTCCACTAAACCATGTCACCCAAGGCTCTGTCGAGCCTGGCCTTGAACACTGCCAGGGACAGCTGCATACAGCTGTACTTGCACAGGTTTTTAACTTTGCAGGGAACAGATGGAAACTGGGAGTCGCAATATGATGTAAAAAAGCAGCTACAAAATCACAAGAGTGCAAGTTCCTGCCTCCACTGAGTTCTGAAGTCAGAAGAGGGTGGGATCTTTGTCTTCCTTAAGAACCATTTCTTCCTTCTCCTCCCAATTTTACAGCACTTCATTTAACTTTGAAAAAAAAAATAAAATAGGCTGACAGATCAACATAAGAGCTTGCCCATAACTATTTTATATCTATAGTTGAGCTTGAAAATTCACTTTCTTGTTTATTTATATATTATCATAGATGTGCTTACACAAGGAGGAAATCAGAATCACAAGGGCATTTTCTTTATCTGGTGCATTCAGTTATTATTTCATCAAATGGGACTGATACCTAGGTGGCTTCACTTTCAGGAGAGCTGATACTAACCTATATTATAATTTTAATTCCATTTTGGGTTTGATTATTTATAGACAGACATAATGCAGACTCTATGATGCTTTATGAAACCATTAAGAGGTAAAAAGCCAAATTCAGACCTTTCTTACACTTTATGAAAAAAATTTCCCTAGCTCAGTGGAGAAACTCAAATTCATCCCACTGTGTTGAAATTAATGCCCTAACACAAACTTATGTCCTAAAAATATGTTATTGATTATCCATATCCTTGAAGAATTATTGTCAGATTCTGTGATCCATATATGTACTTCTGCCAGTTTAAAAAAACATGGCTCAATCCTGTAGCTTGCTTTATGTGAGTAAACTACATGTGCCAGTCATTATAATTAAATTCAGCAGAAACATTCAGATTATGTCAGCTGAGTGAAATTCCACAGCAGATCTGGCTAGAAGAGTAAAATTGAGACAGAGAGCAAGTGTCCTTTCTTTCCACAGCCCTCATGTTGCAGCTGAAGTTCCAAATTGAACTATATTCTTTGCCCAACCCTAGGTATGAATCTTTCCATATCTAACAGCTTACAGCCAACATTTCAGGCTTTTCTAAAAGACCCATCAGCTGAATGGTTCAGGACTTTCCAGCTGTGATTCTAGGACCTGGTGAACGATAAAAAGATGATTCGCAGCCTATAGGAGCTCAATGTGTATGTTATGTCTTCAGCTATGTCAATCATACCGTTGAATCACCTGTAAATCCACCAGAAGCATCAAAAGGGCTCTAACAAATGAGTTTTGCAATACTTTTTTCAAGTGGCTTAAAATGTGACCCCATCACCCTCATATTCCTCAGAGAGAAAATTTCAGTTCCACAGCAGTGTGCTGAGGGGACCATGCACCTCTGCTTCGGCACTGGGTTCATCGCCCTGTGTATGTATCACACACAGGATTCACAGCTGGGGCTGGGGCAATCCTTTTTGCTCAGGAAAGCACTGTCAAAGCCATGACTTGTAGGGAATGCTTGAAGACTCAAAGTCAGACAGACAGAGAGGGAAATTAACCAGGAGGAGATAACACCAGTTATCCAGTATTATTTAACTGGGGCAAGTGTCTTCATCAATGGCTATTTGAAGGGAGGACAAAAAGGAGGCTAAACTGGCTGATGCCACCCACAGCTGCTGATTTGTGTTGAGAGATGGAGAAATATCAACTGCACTGTTGTCCTGGGTTCAGCCATAATTTCTGTATTATGAAGTTAATCCTCTCATTTGCACAGTAGGAAGCCAAATTACACCACCAAATGCACAAATAAATCTGATATTTTGAGAAGCTGACATTGTACCACTGGAGCTGGTTCCAGCAATATTTCCCACCTCACAGATAGAGGATAAAGGTGTCTTCCCTGGACAAAGACACTGGCAGAAAAGCAGCCAGATCCTCAGCCGATGAAGTTTGGAAAAGGTTTTCCAGTTTAAAGAGGACAGCTGTGACCTGCCTCCCAGAAATGCAACAAATAAGGAGTGGGGAGAAGAAACATCTTTCTAAACTAGCAAGAGAAGTTGCCATGTGACCTACTGCAGCTTCACATTCCAGCCTGAGTATATTCCCTGCATATGAGTGCTGCCTGCAGGTACCATATAGAGAACTTCTGCCCTAAAAACAACATCTTGACAGACAACACAAAACTAAAATAGGAGAGGTGAAAAAGATCTACCTGCAGTCATACAGAACTGAGAGCCATATCCACTGGTAAAGCTACATTGTCACTTGACTTGAATGACAACTATAAAATGCCTGAGGAACATTAGGCTTTGTGAGGGAAGTATTTCACTCATTTTTTGTTAGTTTGGTTTTATCTAATTGTTATTCTGTATTAGAGATTCAAAGACTTTCAGGTAGAATCACAGAATCATAGAATAGTTAGGGTTGGAAAGGACCTTAAGATCATCTAGTTGCACCCCCTCCTGCCATGGGCAGGGACACCTCACACTAAACCATGTCACCCAAGGTTCTGTCTAATCTGGCCTTGAACACCGCTAGGGATGGAGCATTCACAACTTCACTGGGCAACCCATCCCAGTGCCTCACCACCCTTACAGTAAAGAACTTCCTCCTTATATCCAATCTAAACTTCCCCTGTTTCAGCATACTGCTGGCTCATATTAAGGTTCTCATCGACTACCACCCCCAGCTCCTTTTCTGCAGGGCTGCTCTGAATTTCTTCTCTGCCCAACCTGTAGCTGTGCCTGGGATTGCTCCGACCCAGGTGTAGGACCTTGCATTTGTGTCATAATTCAAACCCAGCCAGACAGCTCGTTCACTCACTCCCCCCCCTTCTTGCCCTCCCCCTACTCCCGAAGCGACGGAGAAGAGAATCGAAAAGAATGCAACTCCCACAGGTTGAGATAAGAACAGTTTAGTAACTAAGGTGTAACACAGATCACTACTGCTACCACCAATGATAATAATGATAAAGGAAATAACAAGGGAAGAGAATACAACACCTCAGCACCAGCCGACCGATAACTTGCCCCCCCCCCCGCCCGACCAAGCACCGACCCATACCTCCTCCAACCCTGCAGTCTCCCAGCCCTTCCGGCTAACTCCCAGTTACCTCCTGGGCATGACGTGCTGTGCTCTTTGGTCAGTTTGGGTCAGGTGTCCTGTCTCTGCTTCCTCCCGGCTTCCCCTCTTCCCTGCTACTGCTGAACCCAGGACACCAGGGAAGAGAATAGAACACCTCAGCACCAGCCGACAGATAACTCGCCCCCCCAGCCCGACCAAGCACCAACCGATACCTCCTCCAACCCCCATAGTCTCCCAGCCCTTCCAGCTAACTCTCAGTTACATCCTGGGCATGACGTGCTGTGGTATGGAATACCTCTTTGGTCAGTTTGGGCCAGGTGTCCTGTCTCTGCTTCCTCCCGGCTTCCCCTCTTCCCTGGCAGAGCATGAGGCTCACAAAGTCCTTGGCCAAACCAAAACACCATTGTTATCAGCTCTGTTCCCACGCCGAAAGTCAAAACACAACACTGCACCAGCTACCAAGAAGGAGAAAAATGACTGCTACTGCTGAACCCAGGACAATTTGGCATGGTTAAACTTCATAAGGTTGGCATCAGCCCACCTCACAAGCGTGTCAAGGTCCCTCTGGATGGCATTCCTTCCCTCCAGAGTATCAACCGAACCACACAGCTTGGTGTCATCGGCAAACTTGCTGAGGGCACACTCAATCCCACTGTCCATGTCAGCGACGAAGATGTTAAACAAGACCGGTCCCAACACCGATCCCTGAGGGACATCACTCGTCACTGGTCTCCAGCCGGACATTTAGCCACTGACGACAACTCTTTGCGTGCAGCCATCCAGACAGTTCTTTATCCACCCAGTGGTCCATCCATCAAATTGATGTCTCTCCAATTTAGAGACAAGGATGTCATGTGGGACAGTGTTGAACGCTTTACACAAGTCCAGGTAGATGACATCAACTGCTCTACCCCTGTCCATCAGTTCTGTAGCCCCATCATTGAAGGTCACCAAATTGGTCAGGCAGGATTTCCCCTTAGTGAAGCCATGCTGGCTGTCACCAAGCACCTTGTTGTTTTTCATGTGCCTTAGCATGCCTTCCAGGAGAATCTGCTCCAAGATTTTGCCAGGCCCAGAGGTGAGACTGACTGGTCTGTAATTCCTCGGGCCATCCATTTTCCCCTTCTTGAAAATGGGGGTTATATTTCCCTTTTTCCAGTCATCGGGAACTTCACCTGACTGCCATGATTTTTCAAATAAGATGGACAGTGGCTTAGCAACTTCATTGGCCAGCTCCTTCAGGACCCACGGATGGATTTCATCAGGTCCCATGCACTTGTGCACGTTCAGGTTCTTAGGATGATCTTGAACCAGATCCTCTCCTACAGTGGGCCTAACGTCTTCATTCTCACAGTCCCTGCGTCTGCATTCCAAGACTTGGGTGGTGTGGTCAAAGCATTTGCCGTGAAGATCAAGGCAAAGAAGTCATCAAGAACCTCAGCCTTCTCCAAATCCTGTGTAGCCACTTCTCCCGAGAGCTTCTGGAGGGGGCCTACGCTGTTCCTAGTCTGTCTTTTATTTGCAGTGTACCTATAGGATCCCTTCTTGTTATCCTTAACATCCCTAGCCAAGTTTAATTCTAACTGGGCCTTAGCTTTCCTAATGGTTCCTAGCTTCCTGGACAACATCCCTGTATTCTTCCCTGGTCGCCTGTCCTTGCTTCCACATTTTATAAGCCTCTTTTTTCCCTCTAAGTTTCTTCAGCAGCTCCTTATCCATCCAAGGAGGTCTCCTGGCCCTCCTGCTGCACTTCCTTCTAGTTGGGACCCAACACTCCTGAGCTTGTAGCAGGTGATCCTTGAATATATATTTGAGGATCTCAAATTCAACCATCTCATGATCGCTGCAACCAAGGCTGCCTTGGAGTGCCACATTTCCAGCCAGCCCTTCCCTGTTGGTGAGCACAAGGTCAAGCATGGCACCTCTCCTTGTTGTCTCCTCTATTACTTGCAGAAGGAAGTTGTCTTCCACACAATCGAGGAACCTCCTGGATTGCCTGTGCTGGGCCATACCTTCACTCCAACAGATATCAGCGTGGTTGAAGTCCCCCATGAGGGCAAGGGCCTGCGAGCGTGAGGCTGTTCCTATCCGTGTATAGAGTGCTTCATCCACATAGTCGTCTTGATCAGGCGGTCTGTAACAGATCCCCACAGTAATGTCCCCTATAGCTGTTCTCCCTTTAACCCTGACCCACAGACTCTCTATTAACTGATTCCCTGTCTCCAGACAGAGTTCTCTACTCTCTAACCTATTCCTAACATAAATAGCAACTCCCCCTTCCCATCTGCCAAGGCTTGTCTTTCCTAAAGAGCCTGCAACTTCTGTTCCACGTAAATCACAGACTCCCTGAAATGTGAGGAATAATCATCTGCCAACTTATTTTCACTCACCTATTTTCCTCTTCTTTGTTGATCCAGTCCTCTCACCGTTTTGATTTCTAAATGTCAACTTTTAAAAATTACTAAAAAAACACACATAATTTATTAAAAAAACAACCAACCATTAGAACAATCACGTTTTTCCCTGAGTCATTGATTAGGGAGAGATGCTGAACCACAATTAGTATGTGGTTCAGCAGCTAGTGTAGGCTAACCTGTTGCTGATGAACAGCCTGATTATAAACCCCAACAAATGCTGCTCACATCCAAAGCACTCCAATATATTTCATAAAACTTACATAAACCAATGTCCTGGGTTCAACAGTAGCAGTCATTTTTCTCCTCCTTGGTAGCTGGTGCAGTGCAGTGTTTTGACTTCACTTCACTTAGGATATGTAATAAAAAAAAGACAGAGATCTTTCACAGCAAGCAGGAACTGCAGCTGCCAATTCAAGCTTAGCAAGGTCTACTAAAAGTGTATATTCTCACCTGACTCCAGGATCTTGGGCCTTAGGAAAATATGCACATATTCTGAAAACAGTAGCAAAAAGAGTTAGCAACATCACCTGAAATTCCATTTAAAATGGTTACATAACCACTCCCTCCCACTCCATCTTCTTCCCAAAACAAAACTAGTTAGGTATAACCTTGTTTGTAGTTAGTTCTTTCATACAGCAATATAAGATCTAATCTGCGAGCATGTGCTTTAAATAAAAGGCAGCTGCTCATATGATCTCCTCATTAAGTATTGTATTCCAAATGCATACAAAGATGCCGTGGTAATTAACAAGGCACAAAAGCTTTGGGGCAATAGGGGCTAGGCTGAGACTTATCTTTACATTTACAGGATAATAGTCTATGAATGTAGCCTTCATTTTAAAATCCATTTGCTCTGAGAATGACATTCCAGAATTATTCTCTTTGAAAAGATAAGATTTATTTTCTATTCTTTGAGATCCTAAAAAATAACCTTTAGTGCTTTTAGGATCTATTCCTTCTCCTTTCTCTTAAGCTTCAAGGCCTCTTGATAATGTTTCATAGAAGGATTTGAAAATTTTTGAAAGTATGAAGTTTTACCATGTAACAAGTCATTTTTACATCAACTACCACTTCCAAATGTTGGTTTATCACCTTCTGTCCTACTTTTGAGCTTATTTTTCTACCCTATACTTCAGCCTTAACTTTTCCAAATCTCTATACCCTTATCTTGCATGGAACAAAACTCCTTCCCATTGTTATTTCACTCAAATACTACTTCCTCTTTGGACAGTGAGGCAAGCATGAAGTTAAAATAGCTGTGATAGCAATCTATTTAGTTCTTTTCTCTTTTCTTTTCTTTTTCTCTTCTCTTTCTTTTCTTTTTTTCTCCTTCCTGTAAACGGCATTTAGAGAGACCTGGGTTTTTTTAGCTTACAAGATATGCAATCTTCTCCAGTAATGCTAACCAAAAGCCTTAATGAAAGGATGCAAATCATGGGAGGACAATTTAAAAGCCACACCTGCATTAAGAGGAAATAGATCTCTTGCCACAGATGCAATTGCTTCTCCTTTAAAAAACAAGAGAACAGGATTTCTTATAGACCAATTAATTGGGTGCATTTCACAGTTTTTTTCAGTATCTATTTCTCATTGTGCCTGAAGCTAAATCCCTAGGGTCCTCCCATATTCTCAGCAGCAGGTTCATCCTTTCCTATATTTTTCTTATGAAACTGAGCTTTCATAATACAGCTGAAGACTGCATACCTAAACAAAAAGTGCTAGAATAGAAAACTCACAAAGTAATCATGGTGCTGGCTGGAAAATGTGCTTTCTTTTTTAACAATATAAATTTAAAAGTAAAATCAAAATTCAGCTAAGGTTTAGAATAGGATCTTTTGGGGACATTTTCCTGTTTTGCATGGGCAGAAAATTCTGGCTTTTGCCCACCTACAAGGCTGGCAGCAGAGTACCCCACCACAGCATTTTCAGGAGTATGAGGAACTAGACTTGGATATTCTCAGCTTCAGAGGAAGATCTTCAACCAGGCCTGGAACAAGGCTTTGTTGAGCATCCAGCTAAAAATTTGTCCCCTTTTTGCAGGTGGTGGAGTAGGCCTGACAAGGGGGACACTCTGTAAAATCTCTAATTAAGACTCTTGCTGAGATAAAGAAAATATCTCTAGAATCAGCTCAAAATCACATGAAGCCAGTAGTTAATCATGACTCCTCCACAGTAAAGCAAAGCTGCTTAACTTTATAGTGTACCATGTTTTCTCTTAAACACCCCATCCCAAATGAATCATGCGCTACCTCTGATTTTATCAGAGCATGGTTGACAAAATGCTTAGCCCCATGCTGGCCAGGATCCCCTCAGCTGACCCCTCTCCTCCTGAGGACTACAAAAAGAACCCAGCTGCACTTCACCCCCGAAACAGTCCTTGTAGTCAGCTTCCTAAAATTATGAGGGATAAATGTGGGCCTTGAACTCCTTTTAAAATCCAGCTGTATTCCCATTAGCCAGGAACAGTAATAAACAGCTCCCTTTCTCTGGAGTCAGGAAGGGAGCATCCCATGGAGATGAAGGAATTTTATAACAGGCCTAAACTGCAGGATTTCTTCTTTTTCCCTTAGGGTGCCTGGTCCTGAAGGCCCTTCAAAGACTGAAATACAGTTCACAGATGCTGACTTTGCTAAGTTTTAATCTAGAGGAAAAACAGAGAGAAGAAAAATAAAATACAGTTGTGTCTGCTATATAGAGAAATAATAAATACCAGATATAGATTTTTCCTTCAAACAAAACAAAGGGGACTGAAAAAGCATGAGTCTTGTTCTTATTTCTTATCAAAATTGCTAAAAATTAGCTGACGCAAAACAATAATAATAGCAATAGTAATGATCTTGTAAATCTATAGGGATATGCATTATTTTAAGAAAGATTGAGAACAAAGTATATACCTGAACCCGAAAAACGTGAAACATGGGGGAAAACAAATGGCCATTTCACAAAGAACAACAAATATAGGAGATAAGTCATCTGAGTGACCTCTGACGTAGGGAAAAAAAATGGATTTAAAAAGCAGATGGATTTCCAAGTGAAGGATAGAGAGGCCTGAACGAATCAGCAGACAGAAGGAACAGTGGTGGGGATATGATCATTAAAATATTAGTGTCATTTCTGGAAATGTGAAAAGTTCAGCAATCTGTGATACTGTTTTCTCAATACGTGGCCATTGCTTTGTTCCAGTACATCGCCCAGGCTCTCACTATCTCGGTTGACTCCCCAGCTGCCTGCAGAGTCCACACAGCATTCAAGGAGCTGTCAGCAGCTCACAGTGGCTGGATGCAGGGGAGGGCAGAGGGCACAGGTTTGTGCTGTCAAACAGTGGGACGCAATGGAATCAGACATATCCAACACCAGTCTCACAGGCTATACGTATTTATGCATTAATGCATGATGGTTGAAATGGAGACGCAAACCTCCTGGAACAAAACCTACTTGCCCAGACTTACTTCAGTCAAAAAGTGCTTTCTTATTTTTCTAATGCTCTGAGATTGCTGATAGAAGTATCATTGAAATTATCCCATTTCAGTCACACAGTATAAGTGTTCACATTCATCACTACATGTTGGTCTTTACCTCAAGGACTCACCCTCTGCATTATATATGAAGAAGTTTCTCTGTCACAGACTGTACTCCTCTGTGCCAACCACCTTTCATCCCCAGTGGTCTCATTAAAAAGAAAAAAAAATAAATAAAAATAAATAAATTATTCCTAAGGAAGGACATTAATAAATGGAAATGTGTGAAAAAAATAACTGAATAATTCAAACCACTCCTTGGCTCTTCATGATGATCTCAATGCATATAACCATATGGTTTACACCATTTTTTAAAGATACATTGATTTTTATTTTTCTTACAACAGTTCCTAGGTAAAGCACACTATTAGATTTCCTATTTTAACAAAATAGATGCCCCAAGGCTTTTTGAATGCTGCTTTCCCTGTGTTGCAAAAGCCTCATCTCCAGGGACTGGAATTCGATTCTGATGCATCAGTTTCTGTGGGCAGTGCAAGCTGCAATGCTGATTTTGACAAAGAGGCATGTCTTTTCTAATTGATAGGAAATAGACTGAAAATGCCCAAGACATCTCTCCAAAGTAACTAAATGCTCAGTAACAAATTTTTGTCTCTTCCAAGTTACAACAGAATCAATGATCTAGAAGAGAAAAGCTCACAAAACCATTATTATTGTTCATCCTTCTTTCACCGCTTTATACTCTCATCATTATGGTCATTCACTTTCTAGCATCCTCCCGAGTCTGGCAGATATTTAAGCGCAGAGAAATCATAAAAATTCTCATAATAAAGCTGCTGATTGCTAAAGAAATACAATGTTCTGGCTGATGGGAGTCTAAGACATTTCTGCAGCACTGGGTCACCTCCTATTTTGAACTACTTTGTCTCTTGCAGAGAGTAAAATATGACTAAGCTTTCATGAGGTTACTACCCCTATAGTAACAGGCCTATTTCTTCTTATGGTCCCATGCCTCATCTTTGCATCAGCAGAAAATCTCATTCCTCAAGTCTATATATCATTCACTTTCATGAACACGCAGATCACACAATCTAAACACGACAGATTTTTTGCTGTTTCTTCAGAATATCCAGTGCTGATGATTTAGTGCTTAGAAACAACTCTGGGAACCTCTCCGAACACCTCCTTGGTAGGCTGAAAAAATATCTGTGAGAAGAGACTTGCAAGGATAAATCAAAGTGTGAGAGACTTTACTAAACTAGAGCAATTTTTATGGCATTTAGATGATACTGCAGTACTGTTAACCAGAGTGTAAATGATTGAACAGGTGATGAATCCCTTAGAGGAAAAAGCCATTAAGAGGTTTTAAATCCATAGAAAAACAGTATTATGTGCTATAAAGAGCAACAAGATGTCCTTTTCTTCCCTTTCTAATGCAATCTTGATCAGATTGCTCCTATACAGTCTTCTCAAGGCATTTTATCAACGCATGCCAAACAACATCGGTATTGAATTTCACTATGATTTACAAATTAGCATTTGAAGAGAAATGCTGCTGATAGGCTCCATTTTCATCCACATGAGGATCTCATCTTAGCCTACCAAGAGAATGCAGAATGTAGTTACTGACAACTGCATTTGCCGTATCTTTCACTTCCCAACCAACTCTCCAACTAGATTTGATTTCACAATACCAGTGAAATCCTTTTCTCACAAGTTATGTCTCTGTAAATAATGGTGTTTAGGATATTCATTTGCAGTGGACCCACTCCGTCCTTAGGCTACTTAATATGGACAAGAGACTCCAACACAAATTTTGTTTCTCCATCAGAGTATCTGAGTCAACAAGCTTATTAGATCTCCTCAGCTGTGTTCTCTGAAACTGTCCAACTTTGCTTAACTAATTGAATGACCACTGGAGCAGCAACCTGGCTTTCCTTTCTGATGCTTGACTTCCCTAACCTCTTTCTTGTCCAATGAATGTTTAATTACTGAGGTAAAGTGAAACATATGCAAGAGAAGAGATGAGAAGAGCTTGCCCACAGCATGCATGATAGCCTAGTTATTCAGGCAGTCTGATGAGCAAGTAGGCAAGATAGGTTTAAACATCTACTTCAAGTCTTCTAAACTCAAATGTCACAAAACTTAGGAAGCCATTCTCAGAAGTGCTTTGTGGCTATTTAAGAAGTACAGTTTACTTACCTTGCACATTTGAAAGTTATTTAAGACTCTAAGTTAATAAATTTCACCATCACATTTCACTCCTGGGATGCCCCCATGCAGTCTTTTATGTATCACCCACAAACTCTATAGATGAACTTTTAGAGTTAGAAGACTGACTTCTTCAGGCCTCTGTGAAAACTGGTAAATCTTTTGTGAGAATCCTTTTCATAGCATAACTGGTATACAGTCACTCGTACAAAAACTTCTGTCATCTCCTCTGTAAGTAAAAAAAACAATATACTCAGTAGAGCAGGTACTGAATGAAAATAAAATCAGTGTAGATTATAAACTATTAGGAAAAGACAGTAATCTTTTAATTTTAGATGGAAAAATGGCCTTTGGTTTCTTCTCACAGACTCTCCAGGTGTTAGGGGATATACTCTTCCACTGCAGGGGCACTTGGAAAGAATTTAGGCCATGAATCAAAATTCCAAGCACAAGAATAAAATCAAAACTCAATCTGGCTCCCTGTATCTGAGACAGGTTAAAATATAGTGAATGTTGTGAAATTCTAGGACAATTTACACTATATATTTGCTGTTAGCAGTTCCCCATGAGAAATTAACTCATCCTAGGACACAAGTCAGCAGAGGCCAGGGCCTGGAAGAGTATACCGTGAAGCAGAAGGATAGCTTTATTTATGCTTGTGGTCCCTTCACTCTAGTAAGCATTATTCTACATTGTGGAGTCGAAGAAGTCCTTCCCAACTCAAAGGAGGAATGTACTGACCTCAACCAGCTATAATGAAGTGTAAATTTTGATAAAGTATTACTAGGATACCATAAGACTGAAACCTCTTCAACAGCCCCTTCCAGTGATATTTTCTCCCACATCCTTTCAGTTTTCAGAAGCATCACTATCGAATCACCCTTCTTGAAAGAAAGTAAATCCCCTGTGGATGCTTTCCTGTGTTTGCTGCCCACCACACAGGTGAACTCTGAATGAGCACATTGCCACTTTCAAGCTTAAAATTCTACCTCTCCTCTTTCACAGCAACTGCCTCCTCTCTTTTCTCAGTGAAGTAACCAACTGTCTGCAATTTAACTGGGACACGGAGAACTGTCTCTAAGACAACTACTTCAAGCAAGGAAGCAAGCAAGCAAAAACCACCCTTCTTAGTGCCCTGCTGAGGCTGCTGCTTCTTTGACTTAAGGTTTTTGGTTTTTTTTTTCTCCTCAGCCTGCTGCTTCTCAGCAGTTTCTCTCCTGTATGAATTCTGCTTGTGGGTCCTTAACAGTATGGGAGGTGAGCTGAGTTTTTGTTTTCTCCTAAGTCTCACAACTGTTCTCTAAAATAATGTAGGTCAAGGAAATAGAAGCATGCCTATTCTGTAGTTGAATGTGAGAAGCAAAGGCTGCTTTAACCCAGCCTGCCTCTCACAAATGGAAATTGTCATGGATCATTCTAAAGAATAGTAAAACTATACATCAAGTGGATAGTCTCCTTGTCTGTTATCTCAGTTGTCAACAGAAGAAAAAGGACCTAGTAGAAAGATGACAGCAAAATAACAATGTTTTTAATTGCCTGCTGGATTAGAAACAATTTTTGCTATGGAAAGAGAAAACTATTGTTAATGCTAATTATTGTAAGGTTTAAAGGCACTGTTATCTTTCCTCCAAAATATCATGAGACAGGCTTTGTTGCACACTGTCCTTTTGGGATCCTATCCAGCAGAACAGTGAAACAGAAAGCAGGACTGACTTCAGTGATGTCAACAGGACTATTCACACATAGAAATACACACGATTAAGAATTTTGTTGAAAAAGGGTTAAAGGACTTTCATATTCTTTAATGTCACTTACAATAATGTGGGCCCACTATTTCCTGCTGTTTCTATTTTCTGATAATAACAGTTCTTCATCTCTGGGTTGCTAGTGTATTGTAGTGTTGCATGTTGCAGTTAAGCAAACCTGATGAATTAATTCACTTGGACCTTCTTGTCTTTACCTGATGAAAGAAGCAATAACCCATGCAAATAAATCAGGCTCCCTCTCTCAGTGAAATATTCTGTTTCAGTTTAGTGTATTTTTTTAAACAATTTGTACACAAGCTATATTGATACTAAGCTGGCAGATGAAATCCCATCACATTGACTTCTCATGTTACTATGAGTTGTCATATTCACTAAGAAGAAGAGATGTTGCCACCCTATAACAGTAGAAAACCTATTAATCCTGCCATTTCCAAGAACCTGTAAGAAGTTTATAGGCCAGACTAATAAACAGTTAGTACCCACGCCTATTAGTCTGGCCAAACTATTAGGCAATTCCTTCAATAGGTACCTTCTCCCAGCATTGCAAGAAAGAGAAGCTGAAACACATCCCTGGTAAAGGATAGGTTAGGAATTTGCTCTAAGTGTGAACCCTTATCCTGAGGCTCCCCCATGAGAATTTGCACCAGGCAGCACACACATGCTGTAACAGCGATGACTGAATGTCACTCCCTGTGAAAGAAATGCATTAATCAGAAGCGATGCCTCCAGAACAGAGCTTCCTCCAAAGCCCTTAAAACCCATGCTATACAAACAGGCAAATTCTGAATAATGATTTCTGTGAGCCTACCCAAGTGTTCTGTGATCCTGAGCTAAGACAGCAGGAACAGAAAGATGTTGGCACTACCATCTCCTCTGATGTCCACTTTACAACAAGATGGAGGAAACAGGAAATCTCTTCAGGGATCATGCTTAACGGAGCAACGAGCTAAATTAGCATCTGAAATTAGCATTCAGAAAGTCCTCATATTTTGAATGACAAACATTTTCAGTTCTCACAAGAATAAGTATTGACATCCTTTTCAGACATTTTTGTATGTGTTTGTGTGTTACAATCTCTAGTGCATAGTATAGGATCATGAGGCAATATTATAATGAGGAGAAATAGTTTCTTCTCATTCAAAAACCTCTATGTGAACACACTGTCCTATATTACATTTGAGGTCAGATCAGGAGTGTAGTGTACTGTGGGCTTAAAATCTTTAGAAGCACCTATTGGATGTTCACTGTTTCCATAGTTCAATTAGATGAAGTGCAGACAGGTAACAGATTGCATCCTATGTAGGCCTGCAGGGGAAAAAAAAGGGGGTTCCCCAGTTCTACACACTAAACTAATGTTACCTATGGCTTTAATGTGAAATCATTCTTTAATGATGTAAGTACTGATCACCTTTTTATATCTATCACAGTTATGCATTCATTTTACAGGTCAACAAATTGATTGTGAGTGACCAGGCAGTGCAAAGCAGGGCAGAATATCTGATCATTATGTTCTGCAAGTGTCAGTACCAGAAGCTGCATTTTTGCTTGGAGGGAGACATTAACTTTTCCCTCATCTTGTAAAAATTCCAAACTCCATTTCAGCTTTGCCTAGAGCTTCTAATTATATTTTTTTAATCTATTTTGATGTAAGCTTCCCTGCAAGTTCCACAGTAGGTTTTTTTTTAATTTGCTTATCTTATCATTAATTTACATGTCACTCTGGCTTTTTTGTTTCTCTGCTGTTTCTCAGTTTAAAATTTTAACTGAAATGATTGTGTTTAATAACCTTGCTGCAATCTAATAGTCAATTGGAATAAATCTTTAACATTTTATTTTTTAACATTTAGAAGCTCCATCAAGAGCTATCACACACACAAATTAAACTCAAAATAAGGGAAATTGGAAAATCAGAATAATTTTTCTTGTTGTTTTTATTTTTTGGTTATTTGCTTTTGGATGATGTTATTTTTTTCCAAGTCTTTATCTTTGCTCTGTAGGCAAATAGATTTATGAAAGTATTAGAAGTGGCCTTTTGACAGCTAAATGAGATAGAAGCAAAATTTCCATTTTATTCAAGCCTGCCTTCACAAACAGTGTAATTTTCCTTATCCAGCCAGTTTAGATTCAAGTCTTCTCTTGTGATATCACACTCAGTCAGATACGACAAGTTATTTCTATTAAAGTTTGGGGTTGAATGGAGACTAACTAGAATGTCGATTCTATTGTTAATATTACATTCCCTTGGCAGAATATATACCTTGCATGAATTTAAGATTATACAATTTATATTTCTTGAATTGAAAACCTGTTTATATAGTTCAATTTGTTTAAATAAATAAAATAATATTTCTCCCGATGTCCTTAAATGATATTTTCACTGAAATTGCCTTTAATTATTTTTCCTGCATGGCTTTAATAATTTGGCACTGTTATCATTTATTCTTTAAAATATTTTGTTATATCCTTTTATCCTAAGCCATATTTTAAATGATCAATGCTGTTAACCTACCATTTCCTGTTGTCATACTAAAAGAAAACACACTTCATCATTTAAACTCATGGGGAAAATATTGTATATTTAACATCTCTGCGCATTAGGACTTGTTTTATTGAACCTAATGTAGTAGAATCTCATTCATTGTTTTTCTATTTCTTTCCTCTTAACTGATAATCCCTGGAAAGATCAGTTTATTAGTAGAGGAGGGATGAGAAAATACCAATTATTGCAGGTCCTTAGTTTTGCTCTTCACCTATTAATCTGCGTCTGAAGAAAGGCAGTTAACATAACTGACAGCTGAGTGCTTGTGTGAATCAGAAGATATTTAAATGGAGAGGAGTGGACTTATTCTCTAAAAGAACATAGATTTTCTGCAATGAGAATGTAACTTTAAAATGTAAAAATGTAACATTATAAAAAACAGATGGGATAGACAGGCAATGTTAATCCAAATCCTACTTACATTCTCATGTATTGTTAATACTTCCCATCCTGGTAGCTAATTAATTAAACATTAATTGGAAAAAAGAAATTTACTAGCATACAGAGGACAACTTAAAACTCTCATGAGACTAATGTCATGTGAGGCTTTTCAGAGACTGTTTTGGGAGGGCACATCTCAGATTTAGAACAATACAGAAACTTGAAAAGTTAAATCAGACTTAACTGTTTCTCATTGATCTCTGCCTATGGATCAATCACTTCCATCAATTTCCTAAATCAAGATTCTTACTGAGTTACATTCATCCAATTGCGTGATGTGTTTTCTGGTTGCTGATAGTTACCATTTGCACCAGTCTTCTGCCTGGGGAAATCTAAAAAAAAAAACCTTTGCAAAGCAGAATACTAAAGGTCTATTTGTAAAAAAAAAGTCATGACGTGTACACATGAATTTGAACAGCTATGTTAGTGTGTGCAGACTCACTGTTCAGGTAAGAATTTACCTGTTGAACTGGTCAGACCTAAATGCACTTTGGGAAAGGTGGAGGTTTGACATTAGTAAGAGTGATTTTGACAAGCCAGCTCTTAACAGTTCATGTAGTAGTAAGAGTTATTTTTTTCCTTTTTAAAGAAAATTATAAAATGGAAGCTTACATTTTGATCTCAAGCAAATGACCATTTTTGTTTTCTTGTTTATAAACTGTAAACAGGTTTCTTGTTTTCTGCATATTTTCACTCCAGACACTATTCTTGGATTTTGTTCATTTAGTGACTGATGTGCTGCATTATGAATTTTGGTATAGACCTATTTAATTTTCTTACTGCTTACTCCTTCCATTTTTTGCTGATTTATACAGTATACAGCTAGAGAAGGAACTGCAAATGACAAAATGGAACAGACAACCTAAAACTTGTCTTCAGGGAGTATTCAAACATTTCAGCTTAATATTTGCTATTCAGGAATATTTTTATCTAGCTATGCTCTGCTGCCCCTGTGTCCCCAGAAAATAAATGTGGTACTATTTAAACATGAGCAACATGAAAAAATATATCATCAACCTATCTTATCAGAATACCTGATCATATTCCGTATTCAAGCATATATTTATGGATTTATTTTTTTCTTATTATTTATTTCCTTAAATAAGTTACCAACCATGAAGTCAGGTCTATGAGCAGTTATCAGGCCCTGAATGTGAAATTTATCCCAGAAAATCTCTAAGCCACTGATCACCAGAAGATGGGGAGCAGGATAAAACACAGAGGCTACCTAACCAGTGAAATAATCATACTACTCTGCCCAGCCTGTACTAGTTTTTCCTTAAACATCCACAATTGACTACATGTGGGGAATTTTATTAGGGTAGCAGTACTCTTGTTCTGAGAACAACCATTCTCTGTTCTCATTTTCTTACAGTTATTCAAGGAATCTAATCAATATTGCATCTGAAATGGAACACCTGAAAAGATATTTTATAATAAAATTAGTTTTATTTCTAATTTATTTGCTAGAGTCCAGATCAAACTTTCCAGATCAAACTTTAGGAAAACAGAAATCATCTTCAGAGAATAGTTTTGAACAACACCTGTGAAATGCACCAATATCTTTTGTATGGATGTCTATGAGCATAAAGAGGATTGGTTTTATGGCTTCCTTTTCAGCATGTTTTAGCAGGGTAAATGTGTATGCACCTTTCAAAGCATTTTCAAGATTAAATATGTTTCAAAAAAAAAAAAAAGCTGTTTCAAATGAGATTCAGCTGATAGTCATGTAACCCCACAGTATGGTTTTAGAGGCTGTCAGCAGTCCCAGGCACAGCTGCAGGCTGGGCAGAGAAGAGATTCAGAGTAGCCCAGTGGAGAACAACTTGGGGGTGTTGGCTGATGAGAAAATGAACATGAGCTGGCAGTGTGCACTTGCAGCACAGAAAGCCAACTGTATCCTGGGCTGCATCAAAAGGATCGTGACCAGCAGGTCGAAGGAGGTGATCCTGCCCCTCTACTCTGCTCTTGTGAGACCTCACCTGGAGTATTGTGTGCAGTTCTGGTGTCCTCAACATAAAAAGGACATGGAACTGTTGGAACAAGTCCAGAGAAGTGCCATGAGCATGATCAGGGGACTGGAGCACCTCCTGTATGAAGATAGGCTGAGAAAGTCGGGGCTGTTCAGCCTGGAGAAGACAAGGCTGCATGGAGACCTCATAGCAGCCTTCCACTACCTGAAGGGGGGCTATAGGGATGCTGGGGAGGGACTCTTCATTAAGGACTGTAGTGACAGGACAAGGGGTAACAGGTTAAAACTTAAACAAGGGAAGTTCAGATTGGATATAAGGAGGAAATTCTTTCCTGTTAGGGTGGTGAGGCACTGGAATGGGTTGCCCAGGGAGGCTGTGAATGCTCCATCCCTGGCAGTGCTCAAGACCAGGTTGGACGAGGCCTTGGGTGACATGGTCTAGTGCGAGGTGTCCCTGCCCATGGCAGGGGGGTTGGAACTAGACGATCTTAAGGTCGTTTCCAACCCTAACTATTCCATGATTCTATGATTCTATTCTAATCACACATGGCATGCATCTGCAACTACAATAGGACAGAGATCTTCTTAAGTTTTTATTTGTCTGCATTCTGTTTTAATTAAATTCTGGGTAACCACAGTAAGATAAAGGTCAGGACACCTAGGGAATGATACACACCTAAAGGTTTTAATAATCATCAGCAGACAGCTACATTGTCATTCATCTGTGTATAGGTGTGGTGGGTCTGGGTATCACATCAGACAAATCACAATGGCAGTTTGAGACAGGATATCACATCAGTTCCTCTTGTCCCAGAATTTTCTAACCTAATTTCATAGCCCTGGAAGCACAGCTATCTGTCTAGGTGTATTGACTGGACTGAATTTACACAGGTCATTTGAAAGATAAAGGTCATATACATACCAGGCCTCCGGCCTGCATTTATTAACAGCATCCTCCTGACTTTCAACATCATTAGTGTCATCTAGAACAACACTGGAATAAATGAAATATGGCAGAACAAAAGATTGCTGCCAAGAGTGTAGATGTACATAACTGATATATAGGGAGGTTCAGCCTTATTAGCCCCTGAAAAACCACACTCTTTCACAGAGTCAGTAACCAGCATAGCCTTTGCACAGGAGACTATCCAGCCTGGTGATTTTATAGCACTTTTAATCGAAGAGAGAACAAAAAGGAAACTGCTGACTTGAGGTTTATGCAGCAATATTTATACAGAAGGTACAAGTTCTCGATAGGGGCATGTTTATTGCTATTTAATATTCACATTTCAGGTGCATGCAAAACCTAAACTGACAGAGAATCCCAAGTGAAAACTGTTGTCCATGGGATCATTATTACTATTTTTGGAAATTGCTCTGAATAAGTAGTGACTTTCTTACCAAACTCTACACATCTGACTCAGTTGTCAGGGACTGAGGAGCTTACTGCAGGAAATACACAGCACAGTGTAAATGCTTTTCGATTACAAAATTATTGCACTGTCTGTGAGACATATATTAAATAGTTCCTAGCACAGCTGTTGCTGGCATGGTATTACAGCAATGGTTTCTTTTAAGCTCTTGTCTGGGTATGAAGCCAGTCAATAAGAAAGTTTTGCAAAACTCTACCAATGTTCATGAGAAAACATTTTGGGAGTAATTTTTGTCAACATTCTCTTGTAAGCGGCGAGGAGAAGCAAGATACGCCAACCCAATCTGGGTGATAAGCAAACTTCTACTTTATTTGTGGCGCACTTCGCTTATATCCACGTGGTGTTCAGCCACGCCTACTAGTCAGAACAGGATTGGTCAGTTCTACACAGCTTCCTTCACGTTCTCCTCCCACATCCGGTATCCGGTTACCTGTGAGGCCTACCCCTTGCCTGGCTCGCACAAGGCCTCTAAGGCTCCATGGCCTTGCTCTTAGAGCCATTCTGCAACATTCTCTATTTGAAAAAAAAAAAAAATAAATAAATATCCTTAACTTCCTAGTACCCCTAGGCAAACAGCAAGCCAATTTGCTGTTTAAACTGCACAGAAAAATTCCTTCAGTATGAGCTAACTTGATCTTCATACACCAGGAAGATGTATTATCCAGGTCCTAAGTTTTTCAGTCAGAATGTTGCATTGATATAGATCCAACACTTCCAGATACATAACCCCAGTGACATCTCCTTCACCCTACAGCAATCAATGTGCAGCAATGTTTAGTTGCTTTGAGCTCTCATCCTCCCAGTCTTCTCTGTGGGTTTTTATTTCCCATGATTTACCACCATCTTCTCTGTTGCTTGCTTACCATATGTACTCTGAGAATCCTGGCATAACAAACACCATAGAAGGAATGATACAGGTAGGAAGCCGTGGCAACAATGATGAAAGGAAAATGCAGGATACTCAAACTTCCACAAAGTGCTGTCGCAATTCTTTTAGACTAAGGCTTTCAAGAAAACAGAGGGCTCCAAGAAAAAAAAAAATCCTTTAAAGACTTAAAAAAAAAAAAAGCCAAAGAAAATTTCCCAGAAAAAAATCCTTCATTTCATAAAATAAAATTCTTTCCACCTTTACATTCCAGACACAGAGCACTGAAAAGAAGACCTCCCAGAGAGAATAAACACATGCACACATGCCAGTACAGACAACCATGTCAGGAAGGATTTGATTTGTTATTGAGGCTTCTTCAGATTGCAGGTTTCACAGTACCTATTCAGACACGCACTCTTGCTGAGAGCTTTGTTTAATGCATGCTTCAAAAAGGACCTTTTAGTGCACTTCTTAAAAATCAGATTCTTTCAGAACTTTGAAAAGCTTATCATTTGGGTGACATGCCACTGGAAGGTATAAAGGTCACTTGTGGATAGCTGAGACCCAGAGACTCACTCTTATGCTTTACCACAGTCCCCATGCATTCACTGTAACTATGTACCACACATGGGGACTGAGGATCACCTCAGATTCATACATGCAATGCTAGAAGATGCTATTCACCCAGAGGTGAGCTGCAGGGAGAAGACATATTCTTCTGCTGTAATTGCACATTTTCTATCATTTCAATAATGCCCTGCTGGAATGAGGAGACAGAGACTACAGGGGAAGTGTACAATGTTGCACCAGAGAAAATTTAGAGGAGAAAATTCAATTGGCAGAGTCCTTTGGGAGTTGTCTAATCTTTCCTCGTGTCCCATGGCAGGATGGACTAGTCTTAAACCATTCCTGGCAAAGACTGGTTACATAGATGGAGACTCCAGAGTATCACAAACTAAATAACTGCTGTAGGTCAGCATCTGTTCTTTCATAATTTTGTTTTCCAAATGTCTAAAACAAATCTCCCTTGCTGAAATTTAAACTCAGTATGTCTTTTCTATAGGAGCTGTAGCGAATAAATTATTCTTTCCTCTCTGGCAGCTGTTTCTTACATATTTGAAGACTTTTCTCATGTCTTCCCTCCTCTCCTAGATTAGATATCTCACAAATACATTTGGCTTTTCATAGCATATTGCACTGGGTAGTGAAATCCAGAAATTAATTATATAGATTACAAAGCACTTGAATGACAGCATAACAGGATACAATGCCCAGTGCTGTGTCTGAACAAACATCATGTGAATACTTATTTAACATCAGTATTTGCATATGCTGCATTATAGCGTTATATAATTAATTACTTTATGAGGTGCTTGATTATGATATCAGTGAGTGTCTTTCCTGTCCACTTATTACTTGCTTAAAACTCCTGTTCAGCTGAGATATACATGCATCTGAAAGCTCATTTAGATATTACGTACCAAAACGTGGATTCTTATTCTTGGGGTGAGAGTAAGGGTGTCAGAACCTGTTATCCGATTGTCATGGGTTCAGCAGTAGCAGTCATGTTTTTCTTGGTAGCTGGTGCAGTGCAATGTTTTGACTTTTGGCCTGGGAACAGAGCTGATAGCAATGTTTTGTTTTGGCCAAGGACTTTGTGAGCCTCATGCTCTGCCAGGGAGGAGGGGAAGCCAGGAGGAAGCAGAGACAGGACACCTGACCCAAACTGACCAAAGAGGTATTCCATACCACAGCACGTCATGCCCAGAATGTAATTGGGAGTTAGCCGGAAGGGCTGGGGGACTGCAGGGTTGGAGGAGGTATGGGTCGGTGCTTGGTCGGGCCTGGGAGTGAGTTATCAGTTGGCTGGTGGTGAGGTGTTGTATTCTCTTCCCTTGTTATTTCCTTTATCATTATTATCATTGGTGGTAGCAGTAGTGATTTGTGTTATACCTTAGTTACTAAACTGTTCTTATCTCAACCCGTGGGAGTTGCATTCTTTTTGACTCTCCTCTCCGTCGCTCCGGGACCAGGGGGAGGGCAAGAAGGGGGGAAGTGAGTGAACGAGTTGCCTGACTGGGTTTAAACCACGACACCGATGATCACAGCTACTAAATAAGGACTCTTAATACCTCCAGCAGATCAGATTATTCAGAAGTCAAATAAGATGGAAAAAAAAAAAAAAAAAGCAGCCTGAAGTATTTATTCATTTCCCCGTTTTTAAGATCTTTCTCATCTCTCTCTGGGTGCCAAGTTTCAAGATGTAATTGGAAATGTTGAATACACTCCTTCAAAAATGCTCTCTGAACAAATTACCAAGTCCCATTCCATGAAATGTAGGGATCACAAAGAGCAACACTTCTTCAAAGGAAAGCAGGCACACTGAAATTCAAGTATTCAGTCTTTTATTGGTGGTCCCTTGCTTCCTCAGAACATTCTTTGGAATGGAATTATTTCTTGATTGTTTCCCAAGCAAGACACTTTGTGCAGTTCTCCTAATTTCACTGTCAGTTTTAATTGAATGTTTTAATTCATTCCTCTGTAAAGTTTCATTTTAAAGACATTCACATTGGGGAAATGGGTTGGTCTTTGCCAAATATATTCTCATGTCTGCTGTTTTGTGAATGATTATTACATTAGGATTCTTGTTCATTGATTATACATGTATACCACCCTACAGCTTTAAAACATAAAGGCCAGAATAATAACAAAGTATTTAAACTCAAAAAAAAAACAGATCTAAAAGGCCAACAGCAACAAAAAGAAGACCTTGTTCAAAGTGAGTTGTATAATTCACATGCTGTTTCTCAGTGTAGCAACAAACTGTTCATGTGTGAGCTGTGTTACAAAGTATTTATACATAAACAGGGATGATGGGCTCAGCAAGGGTCTGAGAAGTGTGTTTCATCCTTACGTACTGAGCCTGTAAGCATTATCATGGTGCACAGCAGTGCAATGGGACCTGTCTGTTAGGATCAGCATGGGTACAAATAAGCTCAGTAACTCAATTTGCTATTATTGTCCTGACAGAGGAGTGAAAATGGCCTTATGAAGCATCCTGGATCTTTCTATCAATTATCAACTTTGTATATCTTATATGTAATATTTTTATAACAAAACTGATGCAGAATCAGAGAAATGAAGCCTTCAATCCACATGCATCTGAAATCTGGGGGGTTCATACAGCAGATTTATGATGCATCCACTGTTACCCAGAGATAACAACTGGCAACTCCTGAAAGAGATTTGGTTGTGGGATATGAATGGTACAGAGCGACTTCATGAGAATGGCCATTGTGTGTAAAAGGTCATAGCAATTGGACTGTAGAATGCTTTCACTCTCAAAAAGTTTAGAATTGTTGTCATTTGCCCTCTTTACGGGGCACTTTGTGGAGATATGTCCTCTCATGCCAAACCTCAAGGAAACAACTACAATGGGAAGATGCTAAAAGAAGCTTCAGAGAGCTGAGGGTAGCTCCTGAAGGATCCATCTATGAAGTCAGGATACCGTTATCTTTTGCAGACTGTGAATCACTCAGAGGCACTAGTTCATAACCCTGAGGCCATGCCGAAGTTTGCTCTTGAGGACAGCACTCCCTCTATGATAAAGGAATAGGATTGCTTCAGATGTCTCTGTCCAGCCCAAGTGGCAGAATATTGACTGGCTGATTTAAGTAGAATAAACAGGAATATGTGTACCAAAAATATCCTGTGCAAGGGTCATCCTCCTTCTACTCCTGGTAATAAGGCACAAAAATTGCAGGGGAAAATCTCTCAGAACTCTCATATAACCCAGTTACTATGGTGGAATTTCTCATCTCCTAGCAAAGATTATCCTCAGCAGAAAAAAAAAAAAAAAAAGGTAAAAAAAAAAGGTACATATTCTGTTATTATTTTATAGATTTTATATAGATTTAATGGCTGGTGTGGTTGAGTATGGAAAAATAATTTAATGCTGTAGTAATTATATTGATTAATACAGGGATCATGTCTGACATTTGTAATATAAACTGAAGGACAACCCGCAATATGAATATGTGTATTTATGACATTTTTTAAAGTGCCTTCAGATTAAAATCACTAGGTAAATGTGACCCACTATGCAGTTATCTTTTGTGTTTTCCCCTTTTAAGATTCTTTTTACAGTCACTTGAGAAATAAGGAAAAAAGATGATGCTTGGAAGCTTTTATGAAAGTTGGGGCTTTTTTAGCTACTTCAACATGTAAGCAAAGAGCATCTGAAGAGACAAACAAAAACATGCCTGATTTTGAAGTTTAGAGAACGCACACAGCCATGGACTGCATTCCTCTGCTGGTGTGCAAGGTGGATACACTGTCATCTTGCAAGTTCAGCCATGGGTACCAGCTGTCTGTAGCCCAAGGTTGAATTCAGTTCAGCACAGCTGCGTGACCTTCACTAAGCTACACTGAGAAAATTGTCACTAAGGTGTGAGAAAGTCCATAAGCTGAAGTCACACAAGAAAAGCAAAAGCAGAGACAAAATTATAGTGGTTGAGATTATGGTAATTAGGAGCTCAAGGACTCAAGAGGAAAAATACTGACAAGAAAAGCTGAAACTCCTACAGGTAAAAAAAAAAAAAAAAAAGAAAACAAAAAAAAACAGGAAAAAAATGGAGAAAGGTAAGAATCAGAAGATGTTTGACTGGCAAACAGCTCACTCCTAGGAATGACGGAGATCTGCCTTTCCTCATCATTCTTATGAATGCCTGGCCAGAAAAGACAGTCCAGGTGGCTCAACAGGTGTGATGAGATTGTTAATGCTTAGATTTATGTGAGCCTTCCTCACCTCCTGTAAGCACTAGCAAATAAACAATTACACTTTTAAACTCAGTAATATCCTGACTGCAGATACCCTTCGTAACTTCCCCTTCATCCCTCCCTTGGTAATTTTGCTATGACTGTATTTCCCCAGGAGCAGTCTTCGTCTCATTGTGCAGTACCTAGGAGCTCAGTTATGCACATGATTGTGCTAGCTTCTGTCCAAGCACAGCACAAGCACTGAAAGACATCTCCTTCCCAGACAGCATCCAACCAAAATGCTCATCAAGAGAGGCTTTGACACCATAGACTTCTACACTGTTAAGAGGCCAGAGTTATTATTTCTACTTGCTTAACAAAGCAGTGATATGAACTTCCACTGAGGAAGCAGTTCTGTTAGCAGGCTTAAGGTGAAGAGTAGGCAGAGATTTCCATGGCAGAGATTTCCTCCTGCATCTCAAAACATTCCACAGAAGAATACACACCCCTGAGGACAATGGTAGGGGATGTGATTCATACAGACACAGCACTCATCTTCAGTGCTGCTTCCACTGCAAATAGGATTTTGCACTTTCCTTAGATGCCACTCAAAGGGCAGCCCTGTTTAGCAATGGTGAATTGTGCCCATCAGTGATGCCTTGGGAAAATGTCAGAAGGTGGTTTTGGCTGTTTGGCTGGTTTATGGCTAGACATCAGGTATAGGAGGTTGAATGGAACTCCCTGGTTTTTAACTTCAGCCCAATTCAAACTATATAAAATCAGCATGAGTCTTTTCATGAATTTCAGGATCCTGCTGAAACAGAGGGTCCCAAGGACTCCAGTGTTTTCCAAATGAAAATATTATGTCTGTAGTGGCAGTCATACTGTAGTTATGACAATCCATGATTATAAGCAAGGAAAAGGTTTAAGCAAGAGGAATATATATTACTATATAATATATATTACTAGCATGTAATAACCTCAGTAATAGTACTTCTTTTCCAGATCTGAAGAAAGGCTTATATGACTGAAATTTTGTGTGTTTGCTGTTTTTTTTCCCCCCAATTACATCAACTGATCTAATAAAATATATTACATTTGCCAACATATCTTGCTGTGCTAATAAATGCATTTCCTGTCCTTTTCTATTTACTTATATTCTATGCTCAGGATCAAGAAGGAAAGAGGAGACCACACTCTTGAGGCTGATGAAAAACTGTGATAACAGAATTTCTTATTGATTTTTCAATTAAAAAAAAAAAAAAAGCAGAAGAAGTTCAGAAATGTCAAAGAAATCCAGGTTTTGATTATTCTAGGAATCAAACTTAGAGATTTGTCAGTATTAAAGTGGTTTCATATGTCAAGAGACCTTTCTATTTCACAAAGTCATGTGTCTGAAAATAAAAACATAGTGTACTTTGGGTGGGTATTTTTTTCAACTTTTCTGTTTATCCAAGATTCCTCTATACACAAAAAGGTTTGATTCACCCAAATTGTTTTCTGGATTTCTGCATTTATTTATCAGAACTGCAAAAGCAGTAAATGATCAATTATTCCAACAGCTCAAGTTCGCTTCCATATGGGCAGGATAATATTTCTGGCTGAAACACTTCTTCTGTATACAAGCCTGCTCAGATGATTCCCTCCCAAGAACATACCATGAGATATGCACCATTCACTATGAAAACACTTCATTGTTCTCATGCTGTCAGACAGCAGTTTTGTTACACCATGCTTTTTCTCCCAGCAATTTAGTTTCTTCTGGATTGACGTACAAATTCTTTTACAGAAGCTGAGAAATGCTGGACCATTGTCAAAGTGTGAAGGATGTTAAGGAAATGTTCTCCAAGATAAGGGGATAAATCTGTGCATATCTGAGATGGTGCATTATTTCTACAGGTTTGTGAAAACACTGAACAGAAGCATGTGTTAAACAAGCATTTATTTCAGAAGGAATATTTTTTTATTTGCTTGACAGGGTAAAGAGAAGAGCCAGAGCTCCTCATGATAAATATTGCACTTAGCAATTAAATTTTCATATTTACAAAGTCCATGTAGTAAAAGTTCTAAGCTAAATAATCTTCATTTGCATACATCTTAATCCAAAGGGCATTGTTAGAGGACAGTATCTCCAAGACAATAATGAGCTGTTTTGATTAACCATGCCTTAATGATTACAGCAGGCTTGTACTTCAAGAGTTGTGAGATAGCTACCTAGGCAAGACCAAAGTAATAATTGTACATCTTTATCTACCTCCCCTTCCATCTCAGTCACTGCATTAGAAGGATATTTCCTTCCCCTGGGTTGATGTACTCAAGAGGCTCTTGAAAAAGATTTACCTGAACTTGGATATGGTGTGGATAAAGGATCAGGAAAAGAAAACTGATCTCAGTTACAGCTCTGGAAATCTGAAATATTGCAAATGAAATATTGTAGAAAGGAATAGACTTTCATTTTCTGCCTCTACAACCCTGAGAATAAACAGATCCTCTAATCTGCTTGATTCCTCCTATTGTTGCCAAGTAAAAGTATGTTTAAAGTTATGCTTTAAATTACTTAAGGGATTGACATATTTTTTTCTAACCTTGAGATTGTCCATTTATTTTTTAAAATATAATCCTCTGATGTATCTGTCACCACACTGTAAGAACTTTTAACTTTAAATTTGTAAAATTTGTTACTCAAATGTGACTGGTCTTCCTCACTATGTGATTTATTTCCATGTTTTTCTATCCCAAATGATATGTACTACTTTTAATTGTCAGGTCTATCTGATTTGTGTTTTACAAGTATATATTATCCCCCATACTGCTAAACAATTATCACTGAATAGTAGAAAAGAGATCTATCAAGGCTTGCAGTCAATCATGTTGTTCATCATTTGCCCTACATAGATCAACTAGATCTTTGTTATTTCATGAGTGTTTGTCCAGCTTGCTCTTTAAAGACTTTAATGCTGACAGTTTCCACAGTCTCCCCAGGCAATGTATTCCAGTACCTAATTATCGTCATTGTTAGAAAGTTTGGGGTTTTTAATGTCTAAGTTAAATTTCCCTTGCCACTATTAAAAAGGCCATTACTTTTTGTACTACCCACAGTAGACATGAAGGAAAGATTACTCACTTCTTCTGCAACTGACTGACTGACTTCTTCTGTCATGTGTTTGAAGATCACTATCATGTTCCTTATCCCTCTCTCCCTCCCTCCCTTTTTTCCCTTCCTTCCCAATCCCAATAACTATATACTGTATTTATAAGCTATGTTCTTAGACCTTTCTGCTTCTAGTGTCATAATACTTACTAGGGTCTTAACATAATTCCTGTTTAACACTGGATATTCTTCAAATGCTCCATGTCCTTGCCAAAGTGCTATGCCTAAAATTGGGAACAATGCCACAGCTGGTGTTGTAGCATTCATAGTATCACACAAATAACATTGGCAGTATTTGGGCAGCTGTAAGAATAAACATTCTGAGTTCTATCTTTCTTTCTCCATTTATAGTTCATCTGTCTTTATAGCAGATTCGTACTGTGCCAGTGTTTTGAAGCTGCACAAAACAGGGACACTAACCAGCCCTGGTTTATGCCAACTCAGGATCTCCTTTACTAGCCTCATTCAAGTCATCCAGATGTTCACAAAATGTTCATAAAATTATGGCTCTACTGACTTAAGCAAGAACATTTTTTGTACTAATCGCTGGTCACGTGCCAGAGTCAGTTATTGAGACTCCAGACATGAGAGCTAATGTAAGCTAACATAATTTCATTTGGTCACATAGCCATACACTAGCATGGCCCCACATTATCCAGAGTTTGGATCAATCACTATTGTAGCCATATACATATTTTAAGTTTATTTAAATAATATTCATTAACCTCCTATTCACGGCATCTTATCCAAATGAGCATACCGTGACCATGAATGATCTTGGTTTCCTAGTTCAGCTGTAGGAATCATAAATTCCATCAAACCTTCTGTGTGGATACTTTCACTTACTACTTCACAGAACTATAGGGTGTTGGCTGGGGATGACCTTAGAAGTGCCTCTTGTCTAAACCACTGCCTTGAAGGAGAACACTTATCCACATGGATATGGTCAGCCATGGCTCTGTGTGGATATTATTTTCTTCAGTGGTGATAAAATGAGAGCCCAGATTCAATACTCTAATTAAACATATGGTTAATGCCATTCTGCAAACTACAATAAAGTCACTCATGTACTTAAATTCAAACTCATGAATAAAATCCTGGAAATTGTAACCTATAAAATGTATACTGAAGTTGAGACATTATACTGGGAGAATCACCTGCAGGAAAAAATAATAAAAGCCAAAAACAACAAAACACAAAAAAACAAACAACCCACCAAATTGTTGCTTTGGGGATACAGCGAGAATTGAAAATAGGCCAGTTAATATGTTCTGTGATGAATGGCATTGTTCTGTATACATGAGTCTTTCTAGAGGTTTTCTGGCTTATTTAAATGCTTGCACTGAGAGAAATCCTGTCTCAGTACTCCTGGGTGATCAGGTTACATGAAGGAAAGTGCCTGCTTCAAGTGTGATAATGTCATTTCTGCTCTGAACATCACAGTTATTGGACGCAGAGTCTTAGTCCAATTGCCAGCCTGCCAGAATCTCAATCCTCATCAAGAGCCTGTGAAGTGTGCTGTAACAAGCATTAACTGGTGATTATAGGAAAGACTAACTGAGGACTGGAAAAATCACTGCCTGAGCTAGACATAAATAATGTTCATTCCTGGTAGAGGTTCATGTTCCATGTAGCTGGTCCTCATTACACTTGAGTCCAGCAGGCTCCATATCTACTCCTTAAGGACAGACCCTATCATTAATATCTTTAATGCTATCTTAAAAACCCAAATAGTGAACAACTAAAGTAAAACTAACAAACCAACTGCTGGTTTGAAGTGTACATGCTGTCACCCATGATGTCCCACTCTTCCTTTCCATATAGCCCAGTTTCAGCAACCATCCATGCATATGTATCCAAACACCAGCCCTTTCCATCTCTCTTACCAGGTTTTGGCCTTTTCAGCCTTCTAGAGCTTGGTGATTTTATCTTCTAACCCTAGCACTTTCACCAAGGCCCAGCCTCAGAGTCTGAGTGACTTCCCAGAAACCTGCTGCCCTCCCATGGTCACTGCAAAGACTTAACAGGGGCAGAGCCACACAATCAGTAAAAGCATGGCTGGCATAATCAAACCTGAGTAGTCTTCAAATGCCAAAGAGAAAGCTGGGGATTTGTACAGAACTGGAAAATATCAGGGTTTTTACTAGCAAACCAGATATTAAAAAATTTTCTCCTTCTAGTGCATTCTTTTCAGTGAAGCAGCTTGATCCTGCCTGAATCACAGTGAGAAAAATATCCAAATGAACTGAAGCAGATAGTCCTCAGATAACTGTAACTATAGATGTTAGCATAAACCTAAACCAATAACTGGCTTCATAATTAGTAATGGCTGTCAATCAGGTAACTCAGAAATTTGTATGCCCTCTCTAAAAGATAAATATCTGGAGTGTAATGTGTGAGGTTTGTTCATCAAGAAGTTTAAAGGGAAAGAAACTCTCTATAACTGTCACTGTGTGGAACCATATTCTTTTTTGTTGTTGTTTTGTAACTATTGTACTTCGTGAGTTATAAAGGGGAAGTCAGTTGTATTATTACACAAGATTATGAGAAGGAAACGAAGGGGGATTAGGTAGTTCGAAGTTATATCTTGTTGCAACATATAAGGGATGGAGGTTGCGATAATAATGAGGCTGGTAATGGACGCTTCTCGAAACCTCTGGGAACTTCTCGAAACTTCTCGACGATGAGGCCCCAGCAACAAAGGGAAGCAATGGAGAAGAGCCACGTCAACATCTGAGCAAAAAGAAACAGCAGGATTGGCTCAAACCTTGAACCGAGAAGTATAAAGGACAACCTCCCAGAGACCTGGTGTGTGCCTTGGGCGAAGCGGAGGAGTCCAGCGTGCACCCAGCGCTGTTTTTTTATCTGCTATCGCTTGCTCAATTTAATAAAATTTATGTTTTAAAACGAGATTGGCTCATTCATTGATAACATGGAGAGTCTTTTCCCAATTCCATTTTGCCGAGGCGAGCAGCTCGAGAGAGCTCCTTCAACCCCGGAGAGAGGGGAAACCCCTCGCCCAGGAGCCTCAGGTCTGAGCTGAGAAAGCAGCGAGAGGAACCTCGAGTCCTCGCCAAGCCTTGCCCAGGAGCCGCAGCTCCGCTGAGGCGAGCAGGGGCTCACAGGGGGCGGTGCCAGGAGGGACGGCCCCGCCCTGAGCGGGGAAAATCGAGGGAGCGAGCGCTCGCCTCCGCGGCAGGCCCCGGTCTGTGAGCTCTGCTCTGGCTGCCGCGGCGGTGACAGCGTCGGCACCAGACAGAGCCGATGAGAGAGGAGGCTGCAGGTCAGAGCTCGGGGTGCAGAAAGTGCCTGCACTGGGCTGGTGAGGCGAGGGTGCGCCATGGGCAGGGCTGCGCTCGGTGCGCCCTGGTGGAGGTCCCGCTGCAGCAGGGGCTGAGCTGAGGGACGCTGTCAGTAGCTGAAAGATGTCAGGGAGCTGGCAGGGAGCTGGACTGCTTGCTCCAGGCCAAAACCGTGCAGGGGCCACAAGCGTCCACCATAGCGCACGCAGAAAAGGAAGAGGGCAGTAACCTAGGGAGCTGGGAGCTAGTAATGTAAACCAAACCAAAACCAAACCAAACAAAAAAAAAAACAAAAAAAAAACACAAAACCAACAAAAAAACGCACACACACATACACACACACACAAAAAAAAAAAAAAAAAAAAAGGAAGAGGACAATTAAGAGCAAGTGGCTTCTTCCAAAATCCATCATCCTCACCCAGAACAGCTTTGCAGCTCTGCAGGGAGCTAAGGAGGAAACGCACGCCACACCAGATGAACATCCTGCTGATGCACCAGTAAAGAGGATCACTACTGGTGCCTCCAGGAAAAAGCCGTGGGTCATGGCAGTAGGTGACTACTCTGACAGGCACAGAGGCACTCATCTGTCGGCCTGACCCAGTCTCGAGGGAGGGGTGTTGCTACCAGAGGCTCAGATCAGGGATGTTGCTGAGAGGCTGCCTGGTCTAGTTAAGTCCCACTGGCTTACCTTCTGTTCCCATGTGGGTGCTAGTGATACTGACAGCAGTAGCCTGGAAAACATAAGGATTACAGAGCCGTGCGAGAGGTGGTTAGGGGCTCTGGAGCTCAGGTTTTTTCATTGATCCCCCAGGTCAAAAGGGAGGACCTGGAAAAGGCCAGGTGGATTTGGCAGGTTAATAAATGGTTAGAACAGTGGTGCCATAGGGGTTTGGTTATTTAGAACGTGGGATTCAATTTGGGAGGCCAGGTCTGCTGGAGGCTGGTGGTGCTGCTATGACAGGCTGAGAAAGCTGGAGAAGAGAAGGCTGCATGGAGACCCCATGGCAGCCTTCCAGTATCTGAAGGGGGCCTATAGGGATGCTGAGGAGGAACTCTTCCATCAGGGACTGTAGTGGTAGGACAAGGGGTAATAGGTTAAACAGGGGAAGTTGAGATTGGATGTAAGGAAGTTCTTTCCTGTTAGGGTGGTGAGGCACTGGAATGAGTTACCCAAGGAAGTTGCGAATGCTCCATCCCTGGTGGCATTCAAGGCCAGGTTGGACAGAGGCTTGGGTGACATGGTTTAGTGTGAGGTGTCCCTGCCCATGGCAGGGGTGTTGGAACTGAATATCTTAAGGTCCTTTCCAACCCTAACTATTCTATGATTCTATATGGAAAACATTACAGTACCTGTCTAGCACCAATTATAGTAAAAGGTACATATTTTTAGAAAAGCATAGTAATTTCAGAATATTGAATTTAAATGTTCTATCTATAAAAATAGCAGGAGGAGAATATGTGAAACTTATTGAAATAGTTCATTTTATATATCTGCTTCCCCATAATGTTATATCAATAAATACATTTGTATGGTAAATTTCAATTTTACTAAATACTGTTCTACTTCAGAAACAGTATTTGAACCAACTGTTCAGATATATCTGAACAGATATATCTGCTTTGAAACACAAAATAATGATTTCTGTAATTCCAATTAAAATATGAAGCAAAAAAAAAGCCTCACAATAAAAAAATAATATATTTAAAATTCAAAATGTTTAAGGGTTTTTATAGTGTCCTTTCATGCCAACCCTAATTATCTGCAGTTTTGGCTGAGGACTATGAAAGTATCTGTATGCTTAAAATGAATATGCGTGCATATCTAACTGATTCATATGCTCCTTCAGAACATCTTTATTCTTTATTTTTTCCCATCTGTTTCAAGGATGAAAGGAACAAGAAGACACAATCTGTACAATGGCTTAAAACCCATGTTTTTTCTTTCACCTTAGTTTTGTTCTGCACCTGATGTCAATTGTTTAACATAAAGATTCAGAAAAAAGTAATAAAAACTCTGAGGTATTTTTGTTCAGTGCTTGCCATTTTCAGTAGTCCTACACTCTGCTGTTGAGAGGTTTATATTAATAAATTACACTTTATTCAAGGTTTTTTTTTTCCGTTTGCAGGGTTAAATATGTAAAATGAAACAAAAGAATTAGAATTGGTCAAGAAGCATGATTTGAAATAACATGAGATTTAAGATTTTGTCTAATGTAGTCAAATGAAAGTCTACTTCCACCCTGCTGTGACCTAGTGCTGAAGAAGCATATAATAGGAATTCAAGTGAAAATAAGATTCACAGAAATATCAGACTTGTGATACCTACTATATTGATCAGCAGTGGTATTGTCTTGATGCTCTGAAAAAGAACATGAACAATTCCATCAGAAGTATTACGGAAAACATGACAGGCAGTTTCCTTTCATGGCATTAATACTATATGGCCCAGTGTCCATGACAAAATGGAGTCTCTGTTAGACTCCTTGAGTGATTTTTCTGAATCTTAGAAGTTAAAGCGGTAAATGGAAAACAAAGATCTTGTAGCAGGTCCACAGTGAATATGAATCCATAGAGCCCTGCTGAAGCAGAGTTGGTTTGATGACATGATGACAGCTGGGAGGACTCTACCAGCAAATTACATGTATGGTAAAATAAGCAAAAAGAAAATCAGAGAAAAGAAGAAAATTTGTTTTTAAAGACCAAGATATGTTAATTGGAAATATTGAAGTTTGACAATTAAAATTTACAGAAGTCCTTCTGGGATTTGGATGGCAAGCTGTGATTTAGCAAATAGCTGTTTTCCATCACCCAGTTGCTTCTTAACTGCTTAGAAGACTGGAGTGCCAATTACCCTTATCGTTACCTCATGAAGGGCCGGATAAAATGCTCCATCATTCACTGATGATGAGTAGTGTATGAGCTGTAAAGACACCACCAAGAACACACAGTCAGTTATGAGGATAAACATGATGTGGCTCATAAGGCAAAAATATAATAAAATATCTGCTGCATAAACCCTAAATAAACAAATGTTGTTTCACACACTTAATCTAGTGCCAAGATAATAACACTGTGGAATCAACTGGTAAATAGGTGTTTAGCCTTAATATACACTTCACTGGCATAAAGAGAGGTCTTTTATTTACTATATTTTTATTTCTTTTCAGCAGGTTTTCCATTCAGTAATAAACCACTGGCTGACTTACAGTTCAATGGCACTTTCTAAGTTAAATCCAAACAAATTTTATATAATGCTAAAAAAGGTATAGAAGAAATATGAGGAATAAAAGAGTGCAAAATCCCAGGAATAGGATACATTTCATCTCACTGATTATTGAGTTTGCAGGAGGAATTTTGGTATTTCCTTAAACTTGAAAAAAAATCCTGTTTTCTCTTCCTAGTTTCTGAAGGTTATGAAGTTGGCTGAAGAAATTATAAACTGAAAATTGTAGTTCCAGTCCAGTGTGACCTACCATGGTGGCACCACTGTCTCTGATTATCCAATTCTAAAGTAGTCTTTTGCCACTGACCAGCTTTAATCAGTCCTTCAGTTGATCAATTTTTCCATACAGTGCCACTATGCTATACACAGGTACTAGATTTTGAAAACATTGATCTTAAATCTGATCCCAGGAATCCCTGAACCTCTCTGCAGTATTGACTTCTGCCAGGCCACATCCTCTGATGACAGCCTTGCAAAGGAGGACATCATATTGTAGATGAGCGTGGTGCATATGTCACACAAGTGGGAGGGAGATGCAGGCTGAAACATCTATTTGATTCAGACTTGGATCTTTTGACACTATTTCATAAAATAACGAAACAAACAATGAAAGTTTATTTCTGTTCCATGGCAGAATAAGAACAAATTTGAAAGTCTGTCACAAAGTGGACCTGTCAAATCCTTGCCAACTCTGCCTCTCACAACCTCCTGCTATATGAGAGCTGAAGTTATTCCTCAGTGAAAAGAGGGATGTTGCTGTTTCTGTCAAGGCTGATTTAAATTATATCCACAGTATCTCAAGAGATAAGAATTTTAGAAAGAGCCACTTGTAGTTTTCAACATTTCTTTTTATTATTATTGCAGCAGATAATTTCCTAATCTCTCACTGCTGCTGTAAAATAAATGTTACTGTTTAGAAAATTACTGTTCAAGCTACTCTTGAGAAGTAGGTTGCACATATTTTAAGATACTCTTTCAGAGATGCAGTCTCTGAGTGGCTGTCAGAGGTCAGGAGACACATTGCTTTGGAGACTGAAGCATTAAGTACTCAGTTATCAATTCTACACAAAGACAGTTTCTAAATCTTTGTTAAAACCATGAAAAATGGAAATTCTTCATAAGACAATTAAAAGCGCACATGTTCAGCATAGCTTTTTTGCATGGCTTAAACATACTTCACCTCTTAGTCCAATCTAAGGTCATTCTCTAAGTTTCTAATGCAGAATTCTAGTATGTAAGGAAAGCTCTAAAAGAGATTTCAATTTATCTGAATGGTGATTTTTCTTTTTTTTAAGTGCTGCTCTATTTGGAAAAAAAAAACCACAACCTTTTTTGTTACATCTTAGCAGTTAATGACAATCCAAAATTTGCTAAATTCTCAACTGTCTTTTTCATAAACTAAGAACAAAGACAATTTTACCATAATCTTATATTTCTTTGAGTTTCTCAGAATTCAATCAATAGCAATGCAGTTGTTAGTGGAAACTAGAATTGCCTCTGTCTTACACTGAAATGGGGCTTACCAGAGCAATTAACAGAAGATATGGAAAGTGCAGAGATATGGTTTCTAAACACTTCATTGTTTTGGGAGGTGGGCTGTAGTCACCATTGTCTTGCAGTTATTACATGGCAAGCAAAAGTTGATTAGTCTTGGCTACTGAAAAGAGACAGAGAGGGAAAGAAGAATTTTTGATTACTTTAATGGGTTTGGATCAGGTTCCTTTTCTTGCCTTCCCACAGCAGATTTTTCTTGAGCATCTAGTGTGGGGTTGGAGTAACTCTAGAAAGTGAGTTTCTACAGTAACTCTTACTAACTTATTTAAGTGGAATTATAAAGTAAATGAAAAGGTAAAGGTTGTCACAATACAAACAACATCAATAGCAAGTTCTGATAGTAGCACGCCAGCTTGAGGACAATCAGTTCTTTAACAGAGCTGCAGGAAAAAATGCTGCTGATAAGAGCAATTCAGTCTATGGTATGTGGTGAATCAGTCTCTTGTAGAATTCAAGGCAACCTGATAAACCAAAAAGAAATTACTTTTCTGTTCTGCTTTTACCTGGCTGTAAGGGATAGATACTACGATGACAGAAGAAGCCTTTTTAGTATTGGTGTCTAGAAAAAAGAAAAAGGACATGGACTCAAACCTGGCTATCATTGACCAATTATTTACATGCAACAGCATTTATAAAAGGCTGAGAAGCCCCCAGTAGGCCTCCCATACAGATTTCATAGAATCATAGAATGGTTACAGTTGGAAGGGGCCTTAAAGATCATCTAGTTCCAAGTCTCATGCTACAGGCAGGGGCACCTTCCAGCAGACCAAGCTGCTCAAAGCCTTATCCAGCCTGGCCTTGAACACTGCTAGGGATGAGGCAGCCACATCTTCTCTGGGCAACTTGTGCCAGTGCCTCACCACCCTCACAGTGAAGAATTTCTTCTTTATATCTAAACTGAATCTACCCTCTTTCAGTTTAAAGCCATTCCCCCCTGTCCTATCACTTATAAAGAGTACCCTTGTAAAAAGTCCCTCTCCAGCTTTCTTGGAAATGACACATTCTCCAGAGAAATTCACTCCAGAAAATTAGGTTTTTACAATGTGATCCATAAAAGGAGAAAATAGTGCTATATGTACAGCAAGTCATGCTATCCAGTTTTATGAAGGACAACAGTGCCCAATGAAGAAAGCTTCAATGAGTGAAAGCCTATTCTTGGTTCTACCTTTTACTTTCTGTTTAAAGTAAGTAGCTGCTTCTGCTGCTCTCCTTATTGATCAATCACCTTACAAAACAGTAAAAACATGCCTTCTGGTGCTTTTCTACCACAATATGTACTATGTAAGTCCCTGTCTTAACCAAGTCCTCTAAATAGTACCATAGAACATTTAATTCCTTAATAATGAGAATAAATCAATGTAAAGCAGCATAGATGCTGTCTTGCATAGACAGAATTTTTAGCAAGGCAATGGAGTAAGTAAATTGACAAGATGGCATGAAGCCTGGAGGGGACAGATAAAATTCTGTGCTGTAGAACAGTCTTGCTTTGCTGTTTATAGTATGGTCCAGCCTAGCAATGGTCAAACACAGCACAGGCATAAAGGACAATCTGAGTGCTTAATAGAGTCTGTTCTAGGAAAAAAAGACATCCATTTATTCACTTCCCACTAGCCCACTCAAGTCAAAGAAGATAACACTTGCTTCTAACTGGAGGTGGAATTTGCTTTCTGGTTTGTAGGTTATTGAATTGGCCTCTGATTTCCAGGGATACATTTGGAAACTTTACTTCTTAAATGGGATTTCTACTAAAAGATATAAAAAAATCCCTCCAAGGGTATTTACAGTGACTGGTTATCTGGTTTTGACATTAATTGTACTGGCATATTTTGCAGAACAGCCTCAAGTGTAACATTGGCTGAACTGTAAGACCCTTCCATATACACCAGTCTAGCTTAATATACTTCATAGATATATCCCTTGCTTTGTGCCTTTTGCTCAGCTGAAAGAATCTGGGCAATTTGTCTTGGGCTGAGCCCTATAGGTGCGTTCATAATGATTAAGGATGTGCTTTTATTTGCTGCATATCTGTATACTACATAGGCTTTTTTGGTTTTCATAAATCTTCTTTCTAAAGAGAAGAAATAACTTTTAGTGAATATATTTGAAAATCAAAATATCCAACATCCTATAGTAGAACCCAAAACTTTTCATGTTACAGATTACAGTCACCGTATGATACAGCCCTTCTTCAGCTTCTAGTCTCACTTATGTATATCATTTGTGGTAGCTATCTCAATTATCACCATTTAGTTAATCACTTAGGGTGGTATCAATCAAGAATGCACGGGATGAATTCTGTTGTAAAATAAAGTAATACCTGCATTGTTCCATTTTTCACCAGTTTAATATTTTCTTTTCCCTGTGGTATGGAACTGTAATCTTTCAGCTCTAGCTTCCCACTCTAGAGCTTTGGGTCCTGCTCTCTAAAGAACAATGTCAGGCCCTGATACAGCAAGGAGGTGAATGTAGGATCAGCATGGATGAGTGTGACCAGAATGGCATCATGTCTCAGCCAGTCTCTTGTGCAGTGGATGTTGTGACAGGGTGGTGCAGTAGCAGTGTAAGGTAAAAGCCTGTAAGAAGTAGGCACTGGCACTTTTCAGTTAGCATTCACAATCAAAGAGACTGTTCCTTCTTCAGATTCCCTTTTTCCGAGTTTTGTGAGGGTTTACTAAATTCTATTAACCTGATAATTTGACAGGTTTGTAGTTTATTGGTGATGCATTATAATGTAATGAATTATTTGTATTGTCATGCTAGCTGAATTGCTTGTTCTGAATTCAGGTCGGGAGTTACCATAATCATGGTGTCTTTATGAAATGATGGTTCTAATTATTTATTCCTGTTGGTTGATTTTAATAACACAAATCAAAGGGGAACAGGATCCCCATTCCCTTTGAAAAATGAAACAAATCCAGACTGCTAAGGTTCTTAAATATACATCAGCTTGTTTCCAAAAAGCCCAATTACCCCCTTTCAACTTTGCTATCAGTTCTTATACAGCAGAAATAAGAATGGATCTAGAACAGTGAAAATGGTAGTGGAAATACACCTTTGAATTTTCTGGCAGTTTCAGTGCATTGCAACACATGTAGTGCATTCACATTCACTGATGCTGCATTGGAGAATGATGAAAAAGAAATTAGCAACTGGTTTTGACATATACAAATCAGTAACAGATGTATCCCTCATTATCAGCAATGTACATAAAAATGCAAAGCCTAGATTCACATTTTACCAAAATCCATACAATTTTTTTGTTTTATTCTTACATATGTAAGAAACAGAATAATTTCTACTTTCTTACAGGCTATTTTTGCCTAATTACCTTGATTCAAAGCTTTTTGGTATTCTGAAGTTTAGAAGTGGAATACTGTGAGAGACTTGAGCAGTTATGGAACAGGTAGCTGGATAGTTACTGTAGTGGCTGTAATGGAATCACACCTACTCTGACAAAATCCCAGACTGTCTCTGTTGCTTTCATTAACAGTCCCACCACACCACATTAAATATATCACATTGAACATCTTAATCGAACTGATTAGAACAATTAAGCTGTTGGACAAAAAAAAAAAAGCAACAAAACAAACAAACAAAAAAACAACAAAAAACAAACCAAAACCCTACAACTGTCAAAAACCAGCTACAGAGCTTGACTACCATTTATTTATTACACCTATATGTAGCACAGGTGAGCTGCAGACTTTCCTAAGCATTCCCTTCCTATTATTGCCAATCTTAAGAGTTTAGTTTCTCATGACATCCTACACTACATTGCATTTTTCTTTATTCATCACCAGTTTAAAAGATCTTCTTAAAGCTATCAATCAGCCGATAGTTCAGGACACCAAAGAATCTATCAAGAGGAAGGTATTTAAAGGAACCAGTCTGGTTCCTTAAAAAACAAATAAAATAATTATTTTTGTGTGGTGGCAGGCAGCTTTGTTTTCACAAAGCAAACTTGACAGAAAATTAAAAATCTAGGAGAACAGGAAATCACTGGGACACCCTGGTAAATTTTAATTTTTTTTTCTTCACATTTCAAGGTCTGAACCCCTGGTTATTGTATGGGTATACTCAGTGCTTAAAGGCCAGTGTGGGAAATATGGAAATCACTATACCCAACTGGAAGTAGTAACCAAGCCTTATGTATATACATTACAACAGTCTTGATGGATAAATCTGGTGTCTCTCCATCTTGCAATAGAGGAAGATATGTATATCCTTCAAGCCCAGACACTCTCCAAAGTGGGCAGAGAGATGCAGTCCTGACATTCACTGTGAACCCAGCAAATCCCACTGACCTATGCATCGGCAGTATGGCCTGCTTTCCCAAGACACCTAGCCCTCGTGGACTTAGCATCAGAGCACAAACACCAAGCTGTAGCCTTGGGCACTGTTGCAGCAGCTCCAACCATTGTCACTTAGTCTTTCAGCCTGGCCTCCAATGTCTTCAGGACCCATCATTATTCTGGTAAACACACTTGGTGTTAAAGTGTTTTCGTTAACTGGTGTTAAAGTGTTTCCATCAACTTTGACAGTCATGGATCAATCTCGATCACAAGGATTTGAAGGCCTTCGTATGTTAAGACTCTTTAATGATGACAGAAGACTGTCATGCTTGTTCCGTAAGGAATTCACAGAATGATGACAGAGTTAAATATGATGAATGGAACATTTATAGTCAACAGATTTGAACATCCACCACTATCAGCTAAAAGGGATCCTCCAGCTTAATAGGAGGCCACTGTGATTTCCCAGTTTCTTATATACTTTCCTTAAACATTCACTACTGACCCTGTAAGGGGTACACTGGCAGTGCTGGTGGTGCCTGGGTTTGACAACAAATAAACCTATTTTCATTATTTCCTATTAACAGGGAGTAGAGGACAGGACACAACTGACACCAAACATTCTCTGTTGCAATCTGTCACTTAGAAAAAATAATAGACACAGGTCACACAAGGAGGTATGAGTGTGGCAGGTCATTAATATCATCCACCATGCAGCAAATTGCTTGTCATGCTTTCTTTTACTCATTTATGACTGAAGAGGACTATTTGAAGTGAGAGACAATAAATATTTTGCACACAGCCTCATTTGTTAATAAAGATTAATTCCCTAAGTTTCTTACAGTACCAAGGAGTTGAATCAAAGGGAAGAAAATTAAAGAAGCTAAATAAAGGACATACACAAATTTATGATAATGGAAACTTCATGGATTTTGACATTTAAATAATTGACAAATAATGTTATAAATCTTATACGTCTGATTTCCATTCAGAATAGGATGACATCATAATGAAAAATAATTATAATCATCAATATTGTTTTTCTCTATCACTGAAAGTAGTGAATGTGTAATGAAGACTGGGGAAAAAGCATCAGTATTTTGCAACTCCAAAAACTTCAGATCATTGCAAAAACATCAGTGAACAGTACAGCTCCACCTCTCACGCATTATATTATGATGATTCCACTTCCAAGTTATGAAATTCAGGAATGGCATTAGGATAACTCATGCTCATTTTTCCTCAGCATTTTTTGCTTTTCTTTATCCAGCTTTTTTGTTTGTTTGCAGGGTGGCAAAACTTAAGCTAGAGAGTCAAGTTTGGGTATGCTGCTGCTGAAAATGGACAAGTAATAGCAGGCATTTCATGACATGCTAAATTTCTGAAATAAGAACAGAGCCCAGAGACCCCAAAATACACTGAAGTTTGATGAGATAATTGTGCATACTAAAGTAAAACCAGAAGAAAAGTGTGTTCTGAGAATGTGCTGAATAGGTGAAAACTGTCATGATGTTTTTAACGAGCAGATCTAATAGTTTCAAGCTATGTTTATGAAACATCTCAAAAAAGGAAAACTGAGTCAAATATCAGAATTAATGAAAATGGGACTGAAGGTTGCACCATGGTACTGTCATTCTGCTCATAAATGTAAATGAAATTGGGTTGTCCAGCTTGAAAGTAAAGGGAGCAGAAAGCCTCTGACAATATATTGTAGTAGTATGCCAAGTTAATCAGAGCACCCTGCATTTTAGCCATTGGTCATTTTGCCTGATGTGCTGGGGTAGCCAAATCACAGCCAGACATTGACATTAAATATTATGCCTTATACCAGTGCCTGCTTCAGGTAAACAGTACTTGAGCTGTGCAAGTCAAGTTCAGGAGTAGACCATGTCTATGACCTGATGTGATTCTTTCTCACCAATCTTTCATTCCCTGTATCACTAAGACATTTTGATGCCACCATCACTGGAGTACCAGAACGTACTGTGGTTTGGATTGGGTTGGTTTCAGCCAGTTTCCCCAAGAATGATGATCACTGTGCAGAAGACTGGAATTAGGAGATTATAGGTGCTACTTCAAACTTTCACCCTGGTCAAGACACTCAGCTTCTCAGAAAATGGTCCCTAGCTGCCAGCATCTTTTGCCTCATATAATGCTGGGGATATTTTAAAGCACTTTTGTCCTGGGTTCAGCATTAACAATCATTTTTCTCCGCCTTAGTAGCTGGTGCAGTGCTGTGTTTTTGACTTTCAGCCTGGGAACAACACTGATAACACCAATGTTTTTAGTTGTTGCTAAGTAATGGTTACTCTGACCAAGGTTACTTTCTGAGTCTCATGCTCTGCCAGGCAGGAGGGGAAGCCAGGAGGAAGCTGAGACAGGACACCTTACCCAAACTAGCCAAAGAGGTATTCCATACCACAGCACGTCATGCCCACTATATAAACTGGGGGCAGTTACCCAGAAGGGCTAGATCACTGCTCGGGTCAGGCTGGATATCGGTCGATGGGTGGTGAGTGGTTGTATTCTTTTCCCTTGTTATTTCCCTTATTGTTATTGGTGGTAGCAGTAGTGATTTGTGTTATACCTTAGTTACTGGACTGTTCTCATCTTAACCCGTGGGAGTTACATTCTTTCGATTCTCCTCCCCATCCCTCTGGGAGCAGGGAAATGAAGGAGGGGGAGTGAGCAAGCGGCTGCGTGGGTTTTGTTGTCAGCTGGGCTTAAACCATGACAACTTTGCAGATGAAAGGATGTATATTAGCTAATTTATCCCTCTAAGATTCTCAGATAATTTTGTTGCATGTAATTGCATGCAATGTTCTGGGATATAAATAATGTGCTATGTGGACTCCCATGAGTTCAGTACAGGAACCATTTCAGAGAATTAAGATTGCTGTCTAATTCTCAGCACTGCTGAACCTTCCTTCTCCTTTGTTTCTCCTTTTCCCTTTATTTAATCCTTTCCTTCTCTGTTTTGTAAAAATTCTTTTCTTCCATTTCTGCAACAATATTATTTCCATTTTTGTTTCTGGAAGCTTTACCTTTGATGTGAAGCTCATGTGGTACCTGGGAGCTTGTGGTCTGTCGTAACGTCAGAACACTTTTTGAAGGCATCTTTAGTGGAAAGTCTTAATGCTCAGATTCAGGAGGAATCATTTCTTTCTTCCCATCCTTTCTGGAGCTTGCTACCTGTATCTCTAATAAGAAAAGATACTAAAAAGTAGAAGATATGTGGTGATCCATCAAGACCTGACAGCTCACAGGGTGAGGAGAATATACCTCATTAGCAAACTCCCCAGGCTTTTAATACTCATTCTCCAAAAGCTTCGACATCTTCCAAGTTACATAAACCTATAAAGCTGAAATTGTCACTAAGTTCAAAGGGAGTATCATGAGTGTGAAAGGTTGCAAAGCATCCCAAAATTGATGTACCAGAATCTCCTCTGACACAAACTGATGCTGTTCCATTGACTTCACCAGTGCTATGACAGTTTAGTGCTGAAAAAAAAGTATATAATATGTTACTTAGGTTATAGTCTCCAATTAATTGATTGATTTCTATCAATGCTATTTGAATTGGTGAGGAAGAACATCAATAATCTAACTAATAATTCTGAGATTCTATGATTCTTAGTTTTCAAGAATCTCATTATTTGAAATCTCAGGTAAGTACTATGCTGTGTTTCTTCCAAAAATGTCCATCATGTGTAGGGCTTTTCTGGGGGGAAATACCTCAAAACCTAAAACTTCTAATACAAAAATTTCAGTGAGGTTCTTCATACACACTGTACCGACCTCACTAGTTTTTAATAGATGGGCATAAAATAAATTCCACAAGTGGCATTAAATATCACTTTTACTGAAAGTGAGGATGTATAGTAAAGCATGGACTACTCCTATCTGCTGAAAACAGTTACTTTATGAGGTATGAATACAGTGGCAGGACAGTTCAGGATACCATTCACCCTGGCACCTACCAAGAAGGCATGATTTTACAGTCACTAATTACCTGAGATGCATCTCCATGGCTCCCTGCGATTCATGTGAGAAAAATATGACCTAGCCTTGGGTGACTTTGGCATGGCTACACACCACAGTGCTGCACCATAGGGATAATAACCTCTCATAGGATTAATTTACTAATTACAATGGAGGTAATTGTTGCAGGTACAATTAGGACAAGCATAGCTGTACTTCCAGTCCTTAAATAAGCTCATTGAGCTTTAAACAAGACTTCACCAATGTAGACATGCTCCTAAGAAAAAGCCTCTACATGTGTGCGTGCATGTTGATACATGTATTTATATAAATAAATGTATATAATAAATGCCTTTTTAGTCAGACTTTTCCTTAATTGACACTACACCATTCTTCAGATGAACAAATGGCTAGCATGAAATACTTCATGACTAGTAATAATAATGTTATTTATTGTCAGTTGCCTTGTGTCTGGAAGTATGGTGGTGATGCACTCCTGGCAAGGTCCTCTGGAAACAAAATCAAACCTCACAGGAATTATACTTAGCATCAGCTAACCATCTCCTCCACATTTTTACTCTTAATCAAGAAAACAAGGTTCCTCTTCAGGGAGAAGTTTGATACATGTTTTACACTCAATACTGTTTCTTTTGGGATTTATACTTTGGTCATTATTCTTTGGTCATTATTCTTCGGTCATTATTCTTCATGCTGGAGACCTATTAAAACAGCACAGTCATACAAGAAGATGTGCTCCTAGCACCAAGTAGACAAATGTCCTGATTTCAGCTCACCTTAACAAATATTGTGTCAAAAAGCATGACTCTTAAAATGGCAGCAGAAGGAAAAAAACAGAACAAACCAAAACCCAAACATACCACACGTAATCTATATTTCCTGAGATCATTAGTCAGAATTTTGACGTTTTGCCTTCCTTACTCATTTAATCTACTATTTTCTGCTCTACTTTTCCTCCAGCAGACAATTTCATACTTCAGAGTTAAATCTTTATACCACAACACTGTCATCTGTTTTCTATCAGTGATCCAGTCAAGATTATGATCCACTAAAGAAGTCAGGTTTCTGACCAGGGATTATTTTATAAAAACTTTTAAGAGAAAGGGATAATTGAATGATATAAGGGTGGCAGCCAAACCTCAGTTCCAGCTTTAACAAACTCCACTCCACTAACAGATGTCCACTCAGGAATCTTCAGACATGAAAATTAAAGGTAATGAAAGTGAGGGTAGTTTTTATTTGGCAGTGCTGATTTGGAATGAGAGATGTTGCACAGCAGGAAAATAGATTTTGACTTAATGAAAATGGTAATTATAGAGTAGAATAAAACAGACTGAGGATATCACAAAATAGAGGTCTTAAAAGGACAGGTAAAGTATCTGTTTGGTTTAATTTTGTTTCTTCCACTTATTATTTGTTCTACTATTTTATCCACCCCCAAAGTCATAATTATATCTTATTTCACCTTTCTTTCTTTGTTGCTGAAAAGCGAAAGTCTCATCTCAGTTGGTCGTCTTGGGTCTCTATAGTTTAAACCACACAGTGTTGTCTTTAGACCATCCTAGCCTAACACAGGTGGGATACTACACAAGCAGATTGAATCACCCTTTAAATTTACTTCTTTTTATTCTTTGACAAAACAGGTAACATTTAGACTGGATGTTTCATTCTTAGGGATTTAAAGTTATGTGAGATGTATGGTAGTCACAATAGTTATTCATGAACATTCTATTTGTCTTGATAAGGATAACATAATCTACCCCTCAGGTGAAAAGTCTAAAAATCAGGAATGCTAATCTTCCTAAATTTGGATTAGTGTCACTATTAATTATAGCTTTCATGTATCAAACGTGATTCTTGTATTGAGAGCAGCAATATTACACCCTACTTTGGCGGAAGAATCGCCCTTGAATATGAAGCTAGTATTTAGTAGGAGTCATCATTATAAATCACTTTACAGAAGCTGGTGAAAACCCATTCATGAAACTGGTAAACTATATGTATATGCTTTTGAACATTCACAGCAGACAAATTTCCTATTCACTATTCACACAGACACTTAGAAGTGAAAGTTTACCCCTTACACAGGGTTTTTTTTTGTCCAAAAATAACCCTATAGACACTCCAGGTCAATCATTTGAAAAAGCACACCAACTCATTTTGAATTGAAGATAAGACTTCTGGAAAAGCTCTTTTTTGAAGACTTATTTGTTACAGTGTACACAAAGCACTTCACATTGTACTGGAGGCATTGTCTACTTTTCTTTTTTCCTAGAAAACTCTGAAATTAAAGCATTCTAAGTGAAGGGATTTCTATTGGTTTTATACGTATTTCCTTTTTTTCTATCACTAGTAGCTGTCATTATAAAAAAACAACCTAAGAAAAGACCTAGAGAGTGAGAGGACTGTAAATAATGGGCTCAGCGTTATGTAAGCTATGAAAGGGGTTTTTTTTAATTAAAAAAAAAAAGTGCAAAACAACTAAACAACCAAACCAAACCCAACAAAATACTTTGCAAAACTGAGCTCCCCATGGAACTTTGTATTTCCATTGCAGATAAATATTGCAAAGTTAAGAGACTGATGGACTCTGATCTCCAGGGGACCCTTCCAACCCTAACAATCCTGTGATTCAGATCTGAGGTCTTAGCAATAGCTGTGCAAATTACTGTGTTGTTTTGTCTTTGGACTACCATCCATAAGGAGAGATCAACATCTGCATAGATGAAGGCAGGTCCAAACTACCATTGGCAGGATAAGTAGAAGAGACTTCATAATGGAGATTGTGACTTTCAAGGGCTCTTGATTGCTGTTGGAAATGGGGCAGGGAGCACTAACTCTTTCTGATGAGATAGACACAACAATCATTTATCTTGTACAAAGGTAGTTGTAAGGAATCTTTTACAGGGGAATATCCATCCCCTCTGACTACGGAAGTTGTCTGTCTTCAATTGATTTTAGAGGATCAATTCAATTGATCTTAAAGATATTTTCCAACCTATTTGATTCCATGATTCTATGAATTAAGTGCCTGATTTTATGAAGGCTAAAAGTAGCTGAAATTACATCAATGTGTTTATTCAATCATCCTTAAGACAGTGCAGGTTGCTGTTAATAGTGATGAGATCAAATGAGGAGAAAAAAGGCATGGTACTTCATTAAAAGTATGTTTCCATGATAGATTTCAATTTACAGAAATCCAGTTCATTACATCTATGTTAAAACTTGATCTTTATGATAGTGGTGCTGTGACTCCCCACGATGTCCATGGCATTTAAACTATTCACTTGCATTGATATCTGCCCAGTAGTACCTTTCAAGCGCAGAAAACATGACTGAATCATTATCTTGCCATCAAAAGAAGTATTTCAATGCCTTCCCTTCAGGCATGAGCTACCCTTTGCAAAGGGAGTTGTCAAAAGGCCAAGGCCAAATAGCACAATTTGTAAATAAACCAGTCAATCAGTCCATGGGGTCACAGAGAATTGTTGCAAACAAATTGTTCCCTTTCTGTTCAGTTGTGGCAGCAGTTGTTATCTTAAATGCTACTGAAGACTCAGGCCAGGGACATATGCCACCTGTGAACCCAAACAACCTGATTTTGTCCTGTCCCACTCAGCTATTTTTGCTTTTACAACTCCAAACAGTCCCCAGCTCAGCATCCCTTCTGGCTATGAAAAGTGCTGCTGGACACCATCTGCATCTCTGACCCAGCTGCTGAGAAGAGAAGAGGAAGCCTTTTCAAAAAGAAATACCTTCAGGGACAGCAGATTTCCCAGAAGTTTCCTCTCTTTTTCTCTTTACTAAATATGGAGGTAGGTGGGTTGAGTCCAGAATGAAAGCTGGATATTTAAAGTCATATTAGTATATGTCTTATAAACATGTGTGATAAACAAGGAAGACTGAATTATTCCTTGTGCTTCAACTGATCTGTGAGAATAAATGCCAATAGACTTTTTTACCCTCTACCTACACCAAGCTATTGTAATTCTCTTTAAATTTTTTTTGTGGCTTTATTCTAGGGCTTACCACAACAAGCATGAATAAATAGGGGAGCTGGGAACTGGAGAACATGATAAACATGCAATCAAGGAAAGTATAACAAGTATCCACTGGTTCATTCTGTGGGGAAAAGAGGTAATTTCCTTGCAGGTGTCTCTAGACGTTTGCTTTTTGACTAAATTTCCTTCCCATTTTTCATGCTTGTAGATGTTTGTCAAATTCCTTCTCCATGATTCATGATTAGGACACATACTGAGGTCTTAGTGGGATATTCAAGATCACAATGAGTATACCGAATGCCTCATGACTTTTGACATCAGAAATAAAACATAATACCAAGATTTCCATTTTTACAAAGTGGTGGGTCCAGATTTGACCTCAATATCTGCATGATTGTTATTTTTTAATGGCTGGGCACATCTGAAGTGTTTGAACTATCCTACAGGAAAGAAATGGTAGAAACAAGAATTGAGGTGCAATTTAGATGCTTTAACCTGGACTTCACTAGCTTCCCAGAATGCAAATTTCGACTCAAAGCATGGCCTACATGACCAACCTCAGTTTTTTCAAAAGCATAGTAGTTAAAGATGCCATTTGAGCATATTCAGGTTGAAATCCCAGTCCCCTTGGTGAGGATGATATCCTGTACTTTTCAGATTCCAATAATCATATATTTTGGGGTTTGGGATTTTATTTCCACAACAACTACTTGTTTGGAAATGTCAAAGGTTTACAGTAACTAAAATGAAAGATAACCCTGAGACCCTGATAACTTTCGGAAACCTGAAATTCTTGATCTCTTGTCTGCTTTCTTAGTAAGAAAACCAAGATCACTGGTTGTTTTGAACCAGTATTGAATCTTGACTCATGCTAATTTTGGACTGATTTGACAACCTTATATAATTCAGAAATTCAGCTTTATATGACCAAAGATGCATCTCTTTGATTTGATAATTTTAAGTCTATTAATGTCAGTTCCTTTACTTTTGAAAGCTAACTTTGTTACCTAAGAATAATTCATTAGAAATCCCATTTAGTGTGGGTACAATTAAAGTGTGGAAGAAAAAGGCGAATTATCAAAAGTCACTATATATAATAAATGGAAATTATTGCTACAGGCAAATGTGCATACAGCTAAGAGCACCGTACACATAATCCAGTTATAAATATGACTTTCTGCTTTCTGGTTAAAAAAGCAATGTTGGTATCAATTCTGAAGTACCTTTCTCATGCTCATAAAAAATAGAGAAAGCCTTCAGTAGGATTTAATAAATAATATACAGACAGAAGTCTAGTGGATGGAGGTGATGAATAACCAAAAGGAAGAGACTAAATACAACGTTTGTGTATAATTAAAACACTGAGCTACTGCTGGTTGATTTGATTAATGGCACCATTTTAATTATAAGTGTCTTTACTTATAATTTAAGACTACGAAGAAATGTCTTTTGCTCATCCAAAAGCATGAGGCAGTGGAGAGATGAAGTATCTTATTATCTTTCCTGAGTAAAGATGAGTTCTAATAAAAGGCAAGCACTGTAATGCCAAAGTGCATAGGAGGTTAAGGAATCTACAGGACAGAACTCACAACCAGTAGATGGCACTCATTTAATTTAATTCCATTCTATTAAACGGGAGCAAACTTCCTTTCTCTCCTGCATTTTTTTTATTCTATTTGGTTTGTTTGGTTTTTTTTTTTAAGATAGAAACCTTTGCTGAGGGAAAATAAATTTTTGCGAAAAATATTTAAAGATCTGGTCTGACATTGCATATTAAAAAGCAGAAGGAGATGGGTTCAAAGGTTTTCAACATTTCCAAAACTAAGCTTTTAAATTACAAATCCAAACAAGGAAGCATGCAAGAGGACAAGGTTAGAAAAATGCTTTAAAATAGTACATAGCCTTATCTCAATTTAAATGAAATGTTTCTGGTACACCCACAATGAAATATAGAATCATAGAATAGTTAGGGTTGGAAAGGACCTTAAGATCATCCAGTTCCTATAGCATCCCTATAGGCCCCCTTCAGATACTGGAAGGCTGCTATGAGGTCTCCACACAGCTTTCTCTTCTCCAGGCTGAACAGCCCCAACTTTCTCAGCCTATCTTCATACAGGAGGTGCTCCAGTCCCCTGATCATCCTTGTGGCCCTTCTCTGGACTTGTTCCAACATTTCCATGTCCTTTTTATGTTGAGGACACCAGAACTGCACACAATACTCCAAGTGAGGTCTCATGAGAGCAGAGTAGAGGGCAGGATCACCTCCTTCGACCTGCTGGTCACGCTCCTTTTGATGCAGCCCAGGATACCGTTGGCTTTCTGTGCTGCAAGCGCACACTGCCAGCTCATGTTCATTTTCTCAACAACCAACACTCCCAAGTCCTTCTCCACAGGGCTGCTCTGAATCTCTTCTCTGCCCAACCTGTATCTGTGGCTGGGATTGCTCCAACCCAGGTGCACCCCTTAGTGAAGCCATGCTGGCTGTCACCAAGCACCTTGTTGTTTTTCATGTGCCTTATCATGCCTTCCAGGAGAATCTGCTCCAAGATTTTGCCAGGCACAGAGGTGAGACTGACTGGTGTAAGCAGCGAGGAGAAGCAAGATACGCCAACCCAATCTGGGTGATAAGCAAACTTCTACTTTATTTGTGGCGCACTTCGCTTATATCCACGTGGTGTTCAGCCACGCCTACTAGTCAGAACAGGATTGGTCAGTTCTACACAGCTTCCTTCACGTTCTCCTCCCACATCCGGTATCCGGTTACCTGTGAGGCCTACCCCTTGCCTGGCTCGCACAAGGCCTCTAAGGCTCCATGGCCTTGCTCTTAGAGCCATTCTGCAACAATTCCCCCCTTTTTCTTTGTGCGAGCAAGACATTATGGGTCATTCTGTTCACTTGTTTTCACCACGCAACTATAAGCAAGTCTAACAACTACAGTGATTAAAATAGCAATGATACATAAGCACAGTCCTTCAAATAGCAGTGTTTTAAGCCAACCTGTAATGCCCCATGAGAACAACCATTTAGTTATCCCTAGGTCATTGCTCACTTGCAATTGCTGGGTAAGCTGAGCCAGGGTTTTCAGATGTGCGTGTATCGAATTAGAATGACCAGAAAGATTCATACAACACATTCCATCAAACTCTTCACATCCATGTCCCTGTTCCAACAAAAAAAGGTTCTGCAGTGTTGCATGTCTTACAGAGTCAACATTAAACAACAAATCAGAAATTGCCTTCAATGTAGTATTTGTCTGCTTAGCAACTCAGCAACTGAGTCTGCTTAGTTGAGCCAAGGCCCCAGCTGAAGCACTTACAGTGATTTGGCATATTATGATTGAGTACGTGCCTTGAAGACCCTTAGTGACTAGCATATAATTGGTTAAACACAGGTGTGAGAACTCAACCTTGAAAGCTTGCCAACAGTCCACAGTTCTCATTAACTTGGTGAATTCCAGCCTCTTATCTTGCTTGCTTAAGCTTCTTCGGGCCTCTCATGGCCTTGCTGTATCTTTCAGGACTATTCAAAGTTTATGTACCAATTATGCATTCTCCCATGAGAACACTGTCTCCACATCTCCCCCCTTTTGTTTTATCCAGGAACAAGTTGCTACTACAGCAAGGCACACACAAATTTACATTAGCAGAGTAACTATTACAGGGTGCAGCAGCATGTTGAAGATGCTGATGCCAGTGAGGGCCTAGCCAAAGAAATTTCTTACCAGTGGAATTCTCCCACCCTCTTAATTTGTTCTATCACCTGCTTTATAAGACTACCACTGTATTAGAATCTTACCAGCTTTTGTCTTAGCATTTTCTAGCAGCTACTGCAAATTTCCATACTCTAACATCTCTTTTACAAGTGACAAATCTATACAATACAAGGTGTAGTTTCTTATTAGCTCCTGGCTAGTAAATACAGGTGGTTTTATACACAAAATCACAACCTCTAATAATAGCTACTTTACAAGCACACATATTCAGGATGTTACTTTTCAGCTGCCCCCAAGTGATGTTTTGTAGTTATTTGTTCTTTCTCTTCCTCCATCTCATTCTGCTTGGGGTATTCACGGTCAGCTCCTGTAGCTGAGGCATCAGGTTTTTCCATTCATCTGTCCAGCTCATGGCAAGGCTTGACAAACCTTGCAGGCAGTTGCCATGGACCTGTAGGCAGGAGGACACAAATATACCCCCTCCCCCAGGTTATCACTTCTTGAGAAGTAGACAGGTTAAATGCAGCATCATTACTCTCTCTCTCTCTCCCCCCACTTTTTTTTTTTTTTTTAGTCCCTGCAAAAGCTGGCCTGCCTGCTTCAGCAGCAACCATAAATGCCCGCCAGCAACTGCACCTTTACGTTAACCCTTTCATGCCCGAAATGTTAAACAGCTACCCGTTGAAAGCTTTTAAATGAGCCCAACAACAAGAAAAATACACAGAACACCGTCTGCCCTCAGCACACACACACACACACGTGTATGGGATCCCACAAGCACACGCCACACAACTACAATATTTGAAGCACAAAATCCAGACAATCATTACTCCCACTACAGTTCCACGTACAGAACGTGGCATAAGGACCCTGTGGAGACTAATAGCAAACCAGCTCCAAGAAGCATCATTGCAGTGCGAGGTGGCAGGCTCAACCTTAGCGGGCGTCCCCGCAGAGGCTCTTCCCCCCCACACATCACATGAGGCTTGGGCTTTTATACTGACCAAAATGCACACTCATTCCGATACAGGTGGCCAGCCTGTGCTGGAAGAAGTGGCCAGCAGTATCCACAAAGGTCTCCAAGGGTTGATAGAAACCTGGACATACTGATATTTACCAACTTCTAGTACATGAGTATCACAGAGAAACTGTATGGGCTCCCCTGTCAATTGCAAGAAAAAATCATAACATATACAGCTTGAGGATAAGAGGATTTTAACCCATACGTGGTCACTGCTTGTCAGGCCTCCTTAACTATTGTGAGATCAAGAGCTTCCCACTCTTCAGCCCCCTGCTGTGTAGTAAACACAGGATATGCAAAGATGCCCACTGCAGAAAATTCACCAGTAATGATCCCATCTTTGGTTACCCATTGTTACCGCTGAGAGTCTCCAGGGCCAGTGAGTCTGAGCAGACCGACCCGGGAGATGAAGAGTCAGAGTCTGGAAGCAGAGGATATAAATCTGGCTCGGATTCAGGGGATTCGGGGGCTGATCCTGGGCCGAACTCAGGGTCTCCGTTGCTCGCAGCTGTGTCTTTCTTGTCAGATGTCTCTAGTTCGGTATGTGGCCTTCTGCAGACCTGGCTCCTCCGTAACTGAGTTAAAAATTTCCACTCTAGGGCATAGTGGGTTAGAAAGGCTCGCAGTTCCTTTAAATCTCTCGCTAGCGCATGATCTCTATTTTCTACTGCGTGCTTCAAAATGGCGCCCCAATCGATCCAGCGCCGAGGCACCACCCTCTTTCTTTTGGATTCGACATTTATCATGCGTATACCTTCTAACACACTCTCTCTGTCCTTTTCAAAGTCCCTACTTTCGGAACTGGGGTGGTGGGGGAGCAGGGGGTTACACCTCCTCCGTGGCACCTTCTGATGGAGGGGGAGAAAAGGGGGGGGGAGGGAAACCCTGTGCTCTCGCGAGTTGGGGGAAATGAGTTGTAATCTTCCCCCGGTTTCAACCGACCGGGGACGTCTGTTCCTAGTTTCTCCGTTGCTACTGCGGCAATTTTCTTTTCCGCCTTGTATTTTTTTTATGCAGTTTATTACTTCTCTCCATGGTTTACCGAGTTTCTTTGCCATTTTATCATCATTAAGCATTGAGTCAAATAGTTCATCACCAAACTTTCACCACTCACTCTCCTCAAAAACTGTATTAGGATCTACAAAAAATCCCTTAGCCTTCCCTACAGCCACTAGACCTGCTAGCTGCTTTAGAGTCTCAGGCTCAATTCCCCACTTTTATAAAAAGCACTGTAATAAGTCCAGGGCTACCTCTCGCTCCATTTTCATGTCCGGCCTTTTCCGGATTGTCTTCTTCTGGGTCGTCCTGTAACCTCGGTCTCCGGATCGGCCTCCCGACACAGCAGTGTCTGGTTCGCCCCAGCGGCGGACTCCTTTCGGTCAGTCCAAGCACCCGGGTTCGTCACACCACCACAGCAGCATTGCCCACGCTCCCCGGCTGCGGGCCCTGAGTATCGGGGCTCACTGTTCCGGGCCCCTGATACTCAGGGCCCTGTATTCTGGGTCCCTGCTAACCGGGGCCCTGTATTCCGGGTCCCCGGTAGCCGGGGCCCTGTAGTCCATGGTTCCTGCTCGGGCGCCATTTGTAAGCGGCGAGGAGAAGCAAGATACGCCAACCCAATCTGGGTGACAAGCAAACTTCTACTTTATTTGTGGCGCACTTCGCTTATATCCACGTGGTGTTCAGCCACACCTACTCTTCAGAACAGGATTGGTCAGTTCTACACAGCTTCCTTCACGTTCTCCTCCCACATCCGGTATCCAGTTACCTGTGAAGCCTACCCCTTGCCTTGCTCGCATAAGGCCTCTAAGGCTCCATGGCCTTGCTC